>NC_136152.1:7783661-7969273 GCF_965212315.1 Lampetra planeri | reverse complement strand
ATGATTCTGTGATTAACGCGGCACGGATTGGTTGAAGTGCGTCACGGTGACCGCGAGCAAGCAGCCAACCAGAGGTGCGCCCCTCCCAAACATGTACGCCCCCGGATTGATTGAAGTGCGTCACGTGACCGTGAGCAAGAGACGGGGCGAGTGAGAGTGAGGCAGAGCCGTGCTCTGTCCACTGCTGGCCTGGGGGAGAGCCGTGCTTTGTCCACTGCTGGCCTGAGGGAGCCAGACGCACTCTCTCCGCTGCTGCCCCTGAGGGAGCCCCGTGCTCTCCACTGATGGCCGCCTGAGGCTCGCGCTCCCGGGGTGCGCTCCGTCGCTTTAAGATGTTCTGTGTTCATATTTAGTTTGTTGCGGTTGCATCCGACTCAAGAACCCGCATGGCTCACAGGGCTATACCTAATCAATGAAACTTGACACTTGAAACCTAAGACCCCTTAAGAGCTTCCCAAATAATCCTAACAGTTCTTTCACTGATTAATAAGTGATAGCTTTTAGAAGTTAATGTCAATATCACAACTACAATATAAATACATTGTCATTCATTCACATTAAAGTGACATCGCGGGATCGTCAAAGAAGGTATTTAGAGTGAAAGTTTTAAGTAAAAGCTGCATAAAGCCGCTCTTATTCGACTTATTAAAAGTCCTCAAGTACAGCGAAGCTGTTCGCGTTGTTTTTTAGTTTTTTAATCGTAATTCACTATCAGCCGTAAATCCGATCGTCTCTCAAGCCATTAGGTAAAAAAGTATTTTAAGGTGAGTTCTTTAAAAATTAAATCTGACAAACAATGCACACGGTTATAATGACATTAGTACTGTAGTTTTTGGGGTGCTTAAATCCACTGCTGGATGAAGGCCCACCGCACGCTGTGCGAGTGGATCGTAAGGATTTACTTGACCAGTCTGTTTGGGGCCGCCGCAGGCTGTGGTTGTTGGGGGGCACCGCAGGCTGTGGTTGTTGGGGGGCACCGCAGGCTGTGGTTGTTGGGGGGCGACGCAGGCTGTGGTTGTTGGGGGCGCCGCAGGTTGTGGTTGTTGGGGGCGACGCAGGCTGTGGTTGTTGGGGGCGCCGCAGGCTGTGGTTGTTGGGGGCGACGCAGGCTGTGGTTGTTGGGGGGCGCCGCAGGTTGTGGTTGTTGGGGGCGCCGCAGGCTGTGGTTGTTGGGGGGGCGCCGCAGGTTGTGGTTGTTGGGGGCGACGCAGGCTGTGGTTGTTGGGGGCGCCGCAGGTTGTGGTTGTTGGGGGGCGCCGCAGGCTGTGGTTGTTGGGGGGGCACCGCAGGCTGTGGTTGTTGGGGGGCGCCGCAGGCTGTGGTTGTTGGGGGGCGCCGCAGGCTGTGGTTGTTGGGGGGCGCCGCAGGTTTGTGGTTGTTGGGGGGCGCCGCAGGTTGTGGTTGTTGGGGCCGCCGCAGGCTGTGGTTGTTGGGGGGGCACCGCAGGCTGTGGTTGTTGGGGGCGACGCAGGCTGTGGTTGTTGGGGGCGCCGCAGGCTGTGGTTGTTGGGGGCGACGCAGGCTGTGGTTGTTGGGGGCGCCGCAGGTTGTGGTTGTTGGGGGGCGCCGCAGGTTGTGGTTGTTGGGGGCGCCGCAGGCTGTGGTTGTTGGGGGGCGCCGCAGGCTGTGGTTGTTGGGGGGCGCCGCAGGCTGTGGTTGTTGGGGGGCGCCGCAGGTTGTGGTTGTTGGGGGCGCCAGCAGGCTGTGGTTGTTGGGGGGGCGCCGCAGGTTGTGGTTGTTGGGGGCCGCCGCAGGCTGTGGTTGTTGGGGGGGCACCGCAGGCTGTGGTTGTTGGGGGCGACGCAGGCTGTGGTTGTTGGGGGCGCCGCAGGCTGTGGTTGTTGGGGGCGCCGCAGGCTGTGGTTGTTGGGGGGCGACGCAGGCTGTGGTTGTTGGGGGGGCGCCGCAGGTTGTGGTTGTTGGGGGGCGCCGCAGGCTGTGGTTGTTGGGGGGCGCCGCAGGTTGTGGTTGTTGGGGGCGCCGCAGGTTGTGGTTGTTGGGGGCGCCGCAGGCTGTGGTTGTTGGGGGGCGCCGCAGGTTGTGGTTGTTGGGGGCGACGCAGGCTGTGGTTGTTGGGGGCGCCGCAGGCTGTGGTTGTTGGGGGGCGCCGCAGGCTGTGGTTGTTGGGGGCGCCGCAGGCTGTGGTTGTTGGGGGGGCGCCGCAGGTTGTGGTTGTTGGGGGCGCCGCAGGCTGTGGTTGTTGGGGGGCGCCGCAGGCTGTGGTTGTTGGGGGGGCGCCGCAGGTTGTGGTTGTTGGGGGGGCAACGCAGGCTGTGGTTGTTGGGGGGCGCCGCAGGTTGTGGTTGTTGGGGGGCACCGCAGGCTGTGGTTGTTGGGGGCGCCGCAGGCTGTGGGTTGTTGGGGGGCGCCGCAGGTTGTGGTTGTTGGGGGGCACCGCAGGCTGTGGTTGTTGGGGGGCGCCGCAGGTTGTGGTTGTTGGGGGCGCCGCAGGTTGTGGTTGTTGGGGGCGCTGCAGGTTGTGGTTGTTGGGGGGCGCCGCAGGTTGTGGTTGTTGGGGGGCACCGCAGGCTGTGGTTGTTGGGGGCGCCGCAGGCTGTGGTTGTTGGGGGGTGCCGCAGGTTGTGGTTGTTGGGGGCGCCGCAGGCTGTGGTTGTTGGGGGGCGCCGCAGGCTGTGGTTGTTGGGGGGCACCGCAGGCTGTGGTTGTTGGGGGGCGCCGCAGGTTGTGGTTGTTGGGGGGCACCGCAGGCTGTGGTTGTTGGGGGCGCCGCAGGCTGTGGTTGTTGGGGGGCACCGCAGGTTGTGGTTGTTGGGGGGCACCGCAGGCTGTGGTTGTTGGGGGGCGCCGCAGGTTGTGGTTGTTGGGGGGCGCCGCAGGTTGTGGTTGTTGGGGGGGCGCCGCAGGCTGTGGTTGTTGGGGGGTGCCGCAGGTTGTGGTTGTTGGGGGGCGCCGCAGGCTGTGGTTGTTGGGGGGTGCCGCAGGCTGTGGTTGTTGGGGGGTGCCGCAGGTTGTGGTTGTTGGGGGGTGCTGCAGGCTGTGGTTGTTGGGGGGTGCCGCAGGTTGTGGTTGTTGGGGGCGCCGCAGGCTGTGGTTGTTGGGGGGTGCCGCAGGTTGTGGTTGTTGGGGGCGCCGCAGGCTGTGGTTGTTTGTGGGGGGTGCCGCAGGTTGTGGTTGTTGGGGGCGCCGCAGGCTGTGGTTGTTGGGGGGTGCCGCAGGTTGTGGTTGTTGGGGGGGCGCCGCAGGCTGTGGTTGTTGGGGGACGCCTACGGCGCCTACGGCGCCCCTGAACAACCTAGTTGAGGTAATATTTCAGGAGTGAGATGTTTTTTTTCTGGCCACTATCAGTGACGTGGTGTGTAGTTTTATCAATGGGAGGAAACTGGAGAACCCAGAGGAAACCCGTGCAGAATAGAGGGTGGAGGGGGGGGGACTTACAAACTCCAAACACACACACACTCACTTTCATTACCTCTCACACACACGCATACACACACCCTCACTTTCATTACCTCTCACACACACACTCACTTTCATTACCTCTCACACACACACTCACTCTGCAGAACGAGAGGAGACCATAGAATCTCCACACAGAAAGGCGCCCGGATGGGGAATCGAACCCATGGATTTCTTTCTGCGAGGCGCGAGTGTTTTGTGTTGTCACCGCCCTGCCGCCCACAGCGACGGCGCTGGGGGACTTTGTGCGTGGGGGACCCTCTCATCCGGAGCGGTAACTCGGGGGACTGAACCCCAACGCTCAAAGGTGCTGACTCACGACCCTGACATAGTCATTATCCCCCCCCCCCCCGGACTCACTCAGCACCCCCCCCCTACTGAGCCTTTGTTTCAAACAAAGATTCAGCGGGGGACCTCTCGGTACTGAAGGGATGCTTCCTGTGACTCACTCTCATCTCGTGGCCCCGGGGGGGTGGGGTGGGTGGGTTTGAACCGGAGCATTCGGAGCTCGCTCCGTGGAGAATTGAGAAGCGGCGACGTGAGCGCCTTTCTAGAAGACGGACGACATCGCAGGGAGAAAAGCGCCACGTGGCGGAGTTCAGCTGAGGGCTGGCGGCTGAGTCAGAGCGCCAGGTCATTGGGCGTTTGGCCCAGATCGTGATTGTGCGGGAGACCGGACTTCATCAGATAAACACTCGATCGTATGCCATACCTAATTCGGTCCGGCCCGGCTCTGAGAGTAGCCCGAGCCGTGAGCAGCAGCACGTAGGCGACAACTCATCCATCTCGGCCTGAAGAAAACCCCACCACCTCCCTCTCTGACCGTGCCCAGAGTCGATAAGTGCAGGGTGAGCTATGAGGGCTGCGCTTTCACGAGCCGCGTGGGAGCGACGGGGGTGGGATGAGATCAAAAGGCGCTAGCGCCAGCGAGCCTGTAAAATAACGTGAAAGATGATGGAGAGGCTCGCTGCAGTCGACGCGCAGGTGACGACCGGGTCGTGGCAACGAAGGAGTTTCGTGCCGCCCCGTGGGGCAAACTGAGCAGAACCTCCCAGAAATGGGGCCTGAGAAGAATGCTCATACAAAATGCCCAAAGGTTGCGATTGTAGTAAGATCCGAAATGTACAAAGAGGAAACGGATAAAGTCAGATCGCAATGGTGTGGGCATGGCAGCAGTTGCCAGGGATGATGTCATCACTCCCACTGCGGCAGCCGAACAGCTGCTAGAAAGACAACTCCATGCAACACGGCCACCATGACAGAATTGCTCTGTGCTCTTCAGCGCGTCTGTGGCTTCAGCTAAGCATGTTTATGGTATTCATGTTTATTGTATGAAATATTATTATTATGAACGATTAGGTTTGTCATGAACTATAACAATTTAATGGTTACAATTATGAGTTATGACCAGATTCATCTCTATAATCTTTGCATTTATATGATGCTTAAATACACACGTCTCATCTCAAACACATGAAAAGCAGCTGTCCCGATGCAGCACCAGCGGACTCGGCACACACGCAGGTGGCTAATAGTCGGCATGACGTTGCTGCCGTGCGTGATCCCAATTGAGGAATTTGCGGTGCGATGTTTCGAATTTGGCAAATTTGACCGTGATGCCGCCACACAATGGCCGGCGAATTTCAATTGACGTCACGGCCTCTTTAACGTCCACTGTGAAGCAGCAGGAAGTGGGTATCTGTACGGCGAAAGGCGGAGAGACAAATGACACAAACTGTTTGTTTGTTGTCGTACGGAGTTAGACTGATGGCTTTAATCTAAGTTGTCTTGTGGTTGTTGTTGTTGTTGTTTGACTTGCATCCCACTGGGATTTTTGCACACAGCGTTTGTGTACGGTGCTTTTTCTGGAAGATTTTTTTGCAGTTTTTTCCTGAATTTTTCTGTTTGCGCATAGTCACTTTAAGATGTTTTCTTGTTTTTGTTTTTTGTTTGTTGCGGTTGCACCCGATTCAAGAGCCGAATGGCTCACAGGGCTATACCTAATAAATAAAACTGAATCATTAAATAAGAGTGAAATCTAAAGCCTCATTATATTGACCAACGTTTATTTCAAGACAGAAAATCATCTGCAAATTACTAAATTGGGGATCACACACAGCAACACCATCGCTCTCTCATGCAAAGACTTGGCAGGACCCTCCTTAAAACTAGTCTTGAGACTCAGCGAGGCTTTCCTGTGTAAACGAGCGTCAGAATAACAATAGTGACACCTTCCAGGGCCGCTCCCTTGATCTGTGGCCCACGGAGGCCTCTCTGCGGGCTGGGATCGCAGGGAAACCGCCGCCACATCCACGGTCGTGCACAGGAAGCTTGGATTTGCTATTCCCCAGCACAGCCCTCGCCTATCACCTCGCCCGTCACCTCGCCCGTCACCTCGCCCGTCACCTCGCCCGTCACCTCGCCCGTCACCTCGCCCGTCACCTCGCCCAACACCTCGCCCGTCACCTCGCCCGACACCTCGCCCAACACCTCGCCCGTCACCTCGCCCAACACCTCGCCCGTCACCTCGCCCAACACCTCGCCCGTCATCTCGCCCGTCACCTCGCCCGTCACCTCGCCCAACACCTCGCCCGTCACCTCGCCCATCACCTCGCCCAACACCTCGCCCGTCACCTCGCCCGTCACCTCGCCCAACACCTCGCCCGTCACCTCGCCCGTCACCTCGCCCGTCACCTCGCCCGTCACCTCGCCCAACACCTCGCCCGTCACCTCGCCCAACACCTCGCCCGTCACCTCGCCCGTCACCTCGCCCAACACCTCGCCCGTCACCTCGCCCAACACCTCGCCCGTCACCTCGCCCGTCACCTCGCCCAACACCTCGCCCGTCACCTCGCCCAACACCTCGCCCAATACCTCGCCCGTCACCTCGCCCGTCACCTCGCCCGTCACCTCGCCCAAAACCTCGCCCGTCACCTCGCCCGTCACCTCGCCCAACACCTCGCCCGTCACCTCGCCCGTCACCTCGCCCGTCACCTCGCCCAACACCTCGCCCGTCACCTCGCCCGTCACCTCGCCCAACACCTCGCCCATCACCTCGCCCGTCACCTCGCCCAACACCTCGCCCGTCACCTCGCCCGTCACCTCGCCCGTCACCTCGCCCGTCACCTCGCCCGTCACCTCGCCCGTCACCTCGCCCAACACCTCGCCCAACACCTCGCCCGTCACCTCGCCCGTCACCTCGCCCGTCACCTCGCCCGTCACCTCGCCCAACACCTCGCCCGTCACCTCGCCCGTCACCTCGCCCAACACCTCGCCCAACACCTCGCCCGTCACCTCGCCCGTCACCTCGCCCGTCACCTCGCCCAACACCTCGCCCAACACCTCGCCCGTCACCTCGCCCAACACCTCGCCCAACACCTCGCCCGTCACCTCGCCTGTCACCTCGCCCAACACCTCGCCCAACACCTCGCCCAACACCTCGCCCGTCACCTCGCCCAACACCTCGCCCAACACCTCGCCCGTCACCTCGCCTGTCACCTCGCCCAACACCTCGCCCAACACCTCGCCCAATACCTCGCCCGTCACCTCGCCCGTCACCTCGCCCAACACCTCGCCCAACACCTCGCCCAACACCTCGCCCAACACCTCGCCCAACACCTCGCCCGTCACCTGGCCTAACACCTCGCCCGTCACCTCGCCCAACACCTCGCCCATCACCTCGCCCAACACCTCGCCCAACACCTCGCCCGTCACCTGGCCTAACACCTCGCCCGTCACCTCGCCCAACACCTCGCCCATCACCTCGCCCAACACCTCGCCCAACACCTCGCCCGTCACCGGGCCCATCGTGGCCCCCGGCCAACTTGGGACACGAGAACCCCGTTAACCTCGGCGAGCCCTCGGGGCGAGGGCCTCGGATCCCGGCTCCGTGCCGGCTCCAAGCCCCAAAGCGAGGGCTCGGATCACCGCCTCGGGTCACCACCTCGGGTCACCGTGAGCACATGCGTGCTGCGAGCGTCTTCACGACGCGTCTCACGCTACGACTATCGTCGTAATTATTTTTCCCGGAGCTCCGTCTGGTGTCACCTGCGGAGGCGGCGGTGTGGGCGGGTTGTGAGTCAGCGGCGGCTCTGCTGGCAGAGAGATTCCTCTGCCGAGCCGGGGGTTGGGTTTGTGATGCGTGGCGAGGGGGGGGGGGTCGCGCCCCTCGCTCTCTCAATCCTCGATTATCACGAGAACACACATCACACACGTAACATTCAACATACAAAACGCGCACGTCACACAATAACACACACGTGCACACGCACGAGTGGCCTACAAAGAGAAATACCGCCCCGATACGCTGAACAGACTGTTGGATCGAGTGCTGTTAGCGAGCACCTATGAAGGCCAGCACAGCACACGGGGGAGGGGGTCGCCAACAACACGCCCTGCCGTCTTTGTCTCCCCAGGGGCGATGTTTACATACCTCACCAGGTACTCATTTGAGGCTGAGTCGACCTAGAGGAGGCCCATGACCGGTTCAGATAATCGTCACTGGTGTTGGCCGTGAGCGGCGATCGAAATCGAGTGGGCGGGTTCGTAGCGCAGCGTGTTAACCGCTACACTACTACATGCACGCACACACTCACATGCATGCATGCACACAAACACACACACACACCTGCCGCTCGAGGGGTAACGATGGACGGTTCATCCATATCGAGTGTGGGTGGGCCTCCACTCGGGAAAACATTCGGGTGAATGAATTTGTTTGCATTTCATCACCACGAGAGGCACTATAATAGTAAAGCGACAGATATTCACACGCCGTGCTAATACACAGAGTAAGACAAGCCCGGAGCCAACGGCGCAAATTCCACATTCCTATCAAGAGGGCAAGTCCATCAATAGCACAATCACTTTTGACGTCTCCACAACGTGGTGCTTGTTTTATCGACCCCGGAGAGTTGATGGGCTGAGTGAACCCTCAATCAGGAAATTGAACTCGGGCCCTTCCGACTGCAAGCCGCTCGCTCCACCGCTTAGCCACGCCGCCCGAATATCCACACACGCAGCAGCGACATTCGTGTTCCGACTGAGAAATGAACACACGGGGTAGAAACCATGAGAGACGCCACGCTGCCTGCCAAGGCAGAGCTCATCGCTAGAAGCGGAGCTCATCGCTTGCAGGGATGATGGAGCGAGATGAGACCCATGTGAAGAAGTGAGATGAATTGTGGCATCGCAAGATCGTGAAAGGCGTCGGGGGGGGGGGGCGCAGAGCAGTGGTGAGGCCTTCATCCAACAGTGGATGGACCATAGCCAATTGTGTGTTTCTTTTTTAGGGTGGGAGAGAATCAAGAAGCAGAGGAGTCTGAACTCGCGCTGGGACGGAGAGTCGGCAGCGGGGTCGGCTGGAGTGAGAGAGGCAGAGAGTTCGGGACGGTGAGGGGGGGGTAGAGCGGGAGGAGCGAGTCGCAGCGGCTCCATCACCCGGGCACGGCGTCGCACGGCAAATTGTCACGGGGCAGAGCGAGAGAGAGAGAGCGAGACAAGCGGGGAGGCAGATAGGAGAGACGAATGGAGACGGCGGGAGACTGACAGATGTGGGCCCCGTGATAAACGTGCAATCTCTGTCGTGCGCGAGGTCAACACCGCGTGCAAAATGGGAGGCACTGGGAGCGCAGATTCACGCACATACACTCACACACACTCACACACACTCACACACTCACTCACACACACAATCACACACTCACAATCACACACACAATCACACACTCACAATCACACACACACTCACACACACATGCACACACACACTCACATACTCACACACTCACAATCACACACACACTCACAAACACTCACACACACTCACACACACACAATAACACACACTCACACACACATGCACACACACACTCACACACACTCACACAATAACACACACACACACTCACACACACATGCACACACACACTCACACACACTCACACACTCACACTCACACACTCTCACACACACTCACACACACAATCACACACTCACAATCACACACACACACACAATCACACACTCACAATCACACACACTCACACACACATGCACACACACACTCACATACTCACACACTCACAATCACACACACACTCACAAACACTCACACACACACACACACAATCACATACTCACAATCACACACACTCACACACACACAATCACACACTCACAATCACACACACACTCACACACACAATCGCAATCACACACTCACACACACATACACTCACACACTCACAATCACACACACACTCACACACACACACAATCACAATCACACACACACACACTCACAATCACACACACACTCACACACACTCACACACACACACAATCACACACTCACAATCACACACACACACACACAATCACACACTCACAATCACACACTCACACACACAATGACACACACTCACACACTCACACACTCACACACGCACACACACACTCACACACACACGCGCACACACACACGCGCGCACACACACACGCGCGCACACACACTCACACACACGCACACACACGTGCATATACACACGCACACGCACGCACGCACACACACGCACCCACGCACGCACACGCACACACACGCACCCACGCACACACACCCACGCACACACATACGCGCGCACGCACACGCGCGCGCATATGCGCGTGTTGCCAAATCACCATCGTCGTATTCATGCTCACAGGGCTGAGCTGCGTGTGAGAGAGGCCGAATTCCAGCCCGGTCTTGTCCCAGCTCTTTTTCTGGCCAACACTCAAAGCACTGCACATCCCATCGAGTGCGACTCTCGCCGTGGCTACGGCTGCCAGTCATCCTCCACCTGCACCAATGTCTCCCTGTGCCGGTGACATGACACGTATTCGGTGAGAAGTGAAAACGTGGGTACATGTGTAGGGTTAAACCGTTCCCTTCTCATATTCTTATCCTAATCCGCTCTCCCACTACCCTAAAGCAGCCTCCCTCTGCATGTGTGTCGACATGATCAAATACACGCGGTGTCAAGTGAACATCCGCTAGAATCACAACGGCCATCGTGTGCCGGCGTCATGATGCACATTTTCTCAACATTTTAAGAAATACTTCCAGTATCGTTCACCACCGGCACACGACAACCGCCCGTGAAGCACAGCAGCACCTTCATCCGTGGTACAGCCCTGCGCCACAAGCATGGCACGAATACCACGTGGATAAACATGATGCTACTGCTGCTACTACTACCGCTTATTTATCACATATCTCGGCGGACGCAGCACGTGTACACTCGCAGTGTATGCAGTACACATCCTAACACGCGCGGAGGCAATGCCAGAGATGGATATTTAGAGAAACGGGAGAGAGCGGGGGAGCGGGGGAGGTGAAGGAGTGGGTGTTGATTGAGAGTGCAAAATCGGGAGGTTGAATGGGATTAAGCGAGCGCTGGAGATGGAAGGAGCTGGAGATGGAAGTAAGATGGAGATGTGCGGGGAGGGAGAGAGGGGGGGGGCGTGAAGGTGACCTCGCGTTAGTCACGCGCGCTCGCACGGCCCCCGGCTTCGATGCTGCCCCTGCCCCTGCCGTTGTTGTTGTTGTTGCCGTCCCTGAGTCGAGACGGCGGCCTCCCGGGCACGCCGTGGGGCCGAGGATGGCAGCAGCGCCGGTTACTCGCGGCAACACGGCGACACGCAACGCGTCTGTACGCAACGCGCCGTGAGATTCATCTGGAATCTTCGCTCTGTGAGGGCCTCACCAATTACCAGAGGTGGGACAAAGTCATTGTTATGCAAGTCCAAGTCGAGTCGCAAGTCATCAAATTCATGACTCGAGTCTGACTCGAGTCCAAGTCACATGACTCGAGTCCACATCTCATAGGTGGGACAAAGTCATTGTTATGCAAGTCCAAGTCGAGTCGCAAGTCATCAAATTCATGACTCGAGTCTGACTCGAGTCCAAGTCACATGACTCGAGTCCACACCTCTGCCAATTACTCTAATGCGCTCTCTCGTTCTCGCACGCGCTCAGAGGATCCAGATCGGGTTGTTGTTTTAATTGAATTCCTGCTTTGCTTTTTGACGCAGGAGGAAGCGAGCACATCTGGGGGAAATGTGCACATCCAAGAGGGGATACCCTCTGCGCAGACTGTGGTCACAAATCACATTTCTGGACTAAACGAATTATCTTGTGACGTCGCTGCTGCTGCTGCATTGGCAGTGGTACACATTTGTCAATAAAACTGCGGCCTTAAAAGGAAACAAATACTACAACAGGTCACGTTTTGGGTAATCCGCGTTTGTTGTAGCGACGCTACAACGGAGATATCGTACGATGATCAGATCCGCGATTATTGCACCGTCCCCTTCGCTAAATATCATCTCGTGATTATCGTTGCTCATGCAATTCTTCAGAAATGTCGCCTTGCCTCGCAAAACACATCAGTTATAGCAAGTCCAATCTAGCAAAGCTCATTCATGCGCCTATTACGTATTTTTACTTTAAACGCCACAGTGTCATTGACGAATACGTTGCGTCGTTTACTCGCTCTACCGCTTAAACCGGAGCCGAGGCTGCCCTCGCGGCGTGAGCAGAATTAGAATCTGAATATTTTATTGATACTGGAGAAATCCGATGAGCTATGAAGCTCTTTTTCACAAATGTCCAGTAGGGGCACGGGGTCAGAACGTTACAACAAACAATACAAACAAACCATAGAAGTGCAAAGTATAGGGAAGGTAAACAAATCGCTTTAAAAAAATATGCACAAATAAAACTCAACAATATTTGTAAGCATCTGATGCACAGCCTGCTTCTCATCCACACGCGATCCACCAACCCCGTCTCTGTAGAGCCACCGGATTACCGTCGTGCGTCACCACCAGCTGCACCCAGAGTCCCGTGCCGAGTCCCGGATGGAGTCGGCCACCCTCTCCACTCAGCCTCATCGCGGGCGGTTTCTTGCCAATCAGCCCGCCGCTCGAAAACGGTAAACAGTTGCTCATCTATCCGCACCTCCGATTAGTACGATTGGCTGTGTATGGTGCGAAAGAAGTTCAACGTACGGTACATGCTTACAGTGATGTTCACGGGTTTGCAGCTGGCTTGAGACATTGGCTCCAATCTGCCCCACACTAAACATAAATTCACTAAATATACGGACGGTTGAATTTTGCAACAACAATAATAGTAATTTACAACCCATTGCCAATCCACTGCTGTTGGATGATAGCTTCTGCATGCCATGCCAGTCGTAAAGCTGGGCCATTGGCCAAAACGTCCCCAATTGTATTTATAAATATATATATTTTCATTTTAACGCCGCGGTGTTATTGAAGACTGTGTTGAGATTAGGGCGCGAGAAAGGTTCAGATTTAAATGAATGCCGCAACACTGCTGGCCTCGGGGATAAAAAGCCGCCCCAGAGTTTGTGGATTGGGTCTCAATTGAGGGCGACTGCGAGCGGCGGGCCCAGCGAAGGCAACGCGGCGCCACGGGGTTCACGGCAGGGCTCACAGCCACGTCGCATGCCGGGCCGCAATTTTCTCCGGGATTCTCGCAAAAGAGGGCCCCACAGCAACCCCCGTGGATGAGCGGAACGAGCGGACTGAGCCCACAAGACGTTTTATCTCTGGGGGGAGGGGGTGTTGGGGGGGCCTCCAGGAACCTCCCGGTGACCGCGCTGCAGGCCTCTGTTCAGGCCGCGGAATGCCTCGTGTCACCACAGGCCTCGGCCGAATACAGCGCCCCGGAGAGACGTGAGGGTCTGAGCACCCGGGCCATAGAGCTGCCCTCACCCACCGCTCCATCCCGAGTGCTACGTCTGAGCCGGTCTGACCGTCCCAGCCCCTGTTCAGTTCCAGGTCCAAGACTCTGCTCCGCTGCCTGTGACCGTCTCTCTCTCTCTGTCTATCCACGAGAGGATACCATTACATGCCATGGTGGCCTGTAGCGCTCTAAGCCTCTTTCTCTGCTAAACCTCCTCTAACCCTCCCCCCCGCTCCGCCCCGCCTCCCGCACTCTAGTTCAATTTTTCTAAAATGTGCAAGGTAGCCGCCGCGCTACTGGCATGGGATGAGGTCGGGCGGAACGATTCACAAAATCCCAAACGGCGTCGGATCGTTTCGCTGAGAGATGCTCGCGTTGAGAGACATCGCACATCCTCGCGACATTTCAGCGGGAACGATTTTTCTCCACGTATAAATCACAACCTCCCACCTCCTCCTCGTCCTCTCTGTCCGCTCTGGGGAGAAGCGAGGTCTTAGGCAGGAGCAATTCTGGCCCAATAGAGAGAGCGATAGATTGGTAATCGCGTAAGATCCACCAGCGAGCGCGTGACAATTATCCGGGCGGTGCGCGTGGTTTGTCCTCGGAGAAGGTGAGCAGCAAGCTGGCGGTGCCGTTGGACTCCATCGGCGACCATCCGTGAGGGGGTCGCGCGCCGCCCGGACTCTCTCCCAGTGTCCAGCAGAGCTAACGGGCGCCTTCTCTAGCTTCTCCACTGAAATTTGGGCCAATTTCAAAAACTGTACCGCTGAAGACTCAGCTGGGATCATTCAGCACACACAGTCGCGATCGTTGCTCCCTACTGGCGGACTGATGCCCCAAGGTGGTCATTCTTGCAAGCTACACTCATTCTGCTCCCTTGCCTTCTCAGCCGGCTGTACAAAATAAACTTGAAATGATAAAGCTCTCTCTGTCTCTAAGTCAGCTCAAGCCCCCCATGAATCCCGCTACTTCTGCGTGGCCACTACCACTCTGAATCCCTCCCCTCTCCCCACACCCTTTTCCATCATTTTCCTCCTAATCCCCATTCTGTATCTTCTCTCTTCCCTTTCTCGCTCATCATTCCTTTTCCAACGAATTTCATCCCTGACACTACTCCCCTTCCCCGCGGTCTAGCCACGGGTGAACAGGTGCCGGTAATTACGGATCAATGACAACGCTCCTCTGTGCCGGGTGGCAGCCCAGCAGAGGGGCGCGGTGCGGGCTCCTGCACCGGTGGTCTCATCAACACGGACCGCGCCATCGTCCGGCCGAGACGGCGCGCGCGTTGCCAGCCGACGGCGGTCTCCAGCGACTATGGACGGCGGCGGCAGCGCGCGGTCGTCTCCACGCGCCGACAAGACATCGAAACACAGATCCCCAGAATCTTGCGGAGTCCGGCCCATAAACTCACCTACCTACTCAGTACTCACTCCAGCCACTGACTCACTCACTCGCCCACTCACTCACCACTCACTCACCACTCACTCACTCACCACTCACTCGCCCACTCACTCACCACTCACTCACCACTCACTCACTCACCCGCCCACTCACCCGCCCACTCACTCACCACTCACTCACCACTCACTCACTCACCACTCACTCACTCACTCACCACTCACTCACCACTCACTCACAAGTATTAGTGGTGTTCGGCCCATCTATGGGGAACCCACTACCAGCGGTCACCGTGATTCATCGCAAACTCTCAACCAAATTTGCAGGAGACTCAAGGCGGAAATAACTTCCGTGCAGCTTACAACGCACACAACCACAGCACACAGGCGATCGTGTCCAGAGCTCTTCGCACAACGCGGCTAAACCCAGGAGGGGTCGCAAACACGCGCACAAACCACTGTGTCCCATGTGTCTGCCCCGAGTCGCCTTCATCTGAGTCGATCTGCTGTGAACATCACTGACCGTGGGGGAGCTGCCGCAGGACGGGCTTGGCCGTGCCGCCACCATGGCCCCGGGGGAGTTGCCCCACCTCGTCACCACCTCGTCACCACCTCTCTACCAGCTCGTCACCACCTCATTCCCACCTCGTTCCCACCTCGTCACCAGCTCGTCACCACCTCGTCACCACCTCGTCGACGTACGTTTTCTCTGCTCACGCCGATTTCCTCTGCCGCGTAGAATGACTCGAAGAGGAATTGACCGCAGACACAAAGACAAAGATACCCTCCTATAGACTGTAGGGGCAAGTGCTGTTAGCGAGCACCTGTGAAGGCCGGCACGGCACACGAGGGGGTGGGTGGCCAACACCACGCCCGATCGCCTTTGTCTCCCCAGTGGCGATCTTTTTACACACCACACCAGGTCTTCATTTGAAGCTGAGTCGACCTAGAGAAGACCCAGGACCGGTTTAGATAATCGCCACTGGTGTTGGTCGTGAGCGGGAATCGAACTCGGGTCACCAGGTTGGCAGGGCTGGGCGCTAACCGCTGCACCACCGCTCCCCACTCACGTACACTCACACGCTCACACACTCACACACAGTCACACACTCACACACGCTCACACGACCACATACTCACGCACACACACGCACAGTCACACACTCACGCACAGTCACACACTCACGCACAGTCACACACAGTCACACGACCACACACACACACACGTACAGTATCACAGTCACACGCGTGCAACCATCGCAGGACCCTCTTATGAATGAGCGACGAGGCTGATAGACTCTGCTGCCTAAATGAAGAAAAATGCTTTTATTTTTAGTTCCAATTCAATTCATCTTATCGTGTTACATGATCTATATATTCTCCTTTCTTCTGCTACAAGGGTGCATTTTTTTCCCGTGGCCTTTTCCATTTTACTTAGCGCTGACTGGCGCCGCATTAGTCAACGGCGCGTCCTATTAGCCAGGACAATACTAATATAACGCGACGCCAGTTTAATTCACAGCCGCGATGTATCACGCAGCCTGAGTTGAGAGAAAGAGAAAAAACAATCTCCGTGTGAATTATTTAATCTCTCTAATGAAGTCAGGGCCGATGCAGGTCAGCGCAGGCCAAAGGTGCGATGCCGCGTGGACGCTCCCGCCGAGGTGCAAGTTCGTGCGCGCCGCAGAGGCAGGAGACCGGGGGGGGGGGGGCAGGAGACCGGAGGGGGGGGCAGGAGACCGGGGGGGGGGGCAGGAGACCGAGGGGGGGGGCAGGAGACCGAGGGGGGGGGCAGGAGACCGGGGGGGGGGGCAGGAGACCGGGGGGGCAGGAGACCGAGGGGGGGGGGCAGGAGACCGGGGGGGGGGGGCAGGAGACCGGGGGGGCGGGGCAGGAGACCGGGGGGGGGGGGCAGGAGACCGGGGGGGGCAGGATACCGGGGGGAGGGGCAGAAGATCGGGGGGGGGGGGCAGGAGACCGGGGGGCCGGGGGGGGGGGGCAGGAGACCGGGGGAGGGGGCAGGAGACCGGGGGGGCAGGAGACCGGGGGGGATGCAGGAGACCGGGGGAGGGGGGCAGGAGACCGGGGGGGGGGGCGTGGTGCGCGTGGTGTGTGTGTGAGTGCACCTGGCCTGGCACAAGCGCCGTGGTGATGTCACCGCAACTCAGGGCCGGATGGCGGTGGTGGTTGTTGTTGCTGCTGAGTGCACTGAGTTTGTATTCACTCCCCCTGCTAAGCGTGGCTTTCTTCCGGGTTCTCCGGTTTGCTCCCAGAGCTCACAACAACCCACACATTGTAACCAGTATTGGCCAACGATGTAATCCCGAAAAAATACCTCCAAATCACTCAATTGGGATCACAGACAGCAGCAAACTGCAGCAGCAACATCGCTCCCCACAACTTGGCAGGGCCCTCGTGTGACAGAGAGAGTCTTGAGACTCAAGACTTTCCTGGTTCAAGGGAACTGAAACTGATTTCTGCAGTCGCTGCGCGCTCCGTGTAGCCACTGCGGTGAGTTGGGAGCGCGAGGAAGCTGCGGGTCGCCCTGACGGGGCCGCGGCGGTGCGACTCGACCCACGGGCTCGTCCGGGCGTCACCGGCGCCGTGGTTCGCGCGCTGCGCCCGTGAACGCGCACGGGGCCCCACCTCGATCCCATGGCCGCGGCCCACGTCGGAGCTCAGCCGCTGCCTGAACCGGTCCCGAGTCCACGTCGGATAAACCCACGCCGACCAGTGCGGTGAAGTACGGTCAACCGACAACAGCAGTGGCGAGGCGATCGTCCATTGGGCACGGGTCTCTCTTGCGATACCAGTCGCGTTCATCTCGCAGGGGCAGCTGCCACAGCCGGTGTAGTGGTCAGCAGCGCTCCGCTGCACCCGCACTGCTGAGGCCTCCGGTTCGATCTCCCGGCGTGGCAATTGAAATAACGGGTTTCTTGAAACTCTTCCCCCCCGCTTCAGTCCCTCAGCAGCAGTGCGATGGGGCTCAGCTCTCTCAGTCCCTCAGCAGCAGTTGGGGCAAAGTGTGAGAAGCTCCCATCACTTGCAATGCGTCTGGCCAGCATGGAAGAGCACGCCGCAGGTGCGCGCAGAGGATGCTGGGAATTCCATGCGAGGATGGGGTGTGAGCAACGTTGAGGAGCTCGCAATCGAGCGTGGCAAGAGAGCCTCGTCCTGTGCGACCCCGGGGAGGAGGAGGTTGCGATGGGTGTGCAGGGTGGAGGAGGAGGAGTCCAGGTCGGCACCGAGATGAGACGGGCATCGGAGTGCCACCCAGAGGTCAGCGACCAAGGGGAAGAGGTCAAGCCAGACGACGGGGACTGCCAGAGCGGCCCTGACGACCTCCGATGATTTCCACGAAGCGACCCTTCGCCCTGAGCTCGAGCGATACCCCGCGCCTCCGACGTCACCTGCCGTCCCCGCGGCTTCACTCGGCGCCTCGCAAACACCGCGGGGCCGCACCAGCAGCGCGCGACTCGTCCCGTGTTTGACACCGACGACAGCTTTTAGCTTGGGCGACATTTGACAGCGCCGCCGCAAATCCGCCCCCGACCCGCGGCGCTCGAATGACTTTGACCTGCACGGCGGCGTCGGGTTTCCAACGCACTGACACCCACGCGACATGCACACTGACACACACACTGACATGCACACTGACACACACACAGACACGCACACACACTGACACACACACTGACACCCACGCGACATGCACACTGACACACACACTGACACACACACTAACAAACACATAGACACACATACACACTGACACCCACGCGACATACACCTATACACATGAACTGACACGACCGCCCACGCACTGACACACAAAGATAAATACCCCCGTATAGCCTTAACAGACTGTATGGGTAAGTGCTGTTAGCAAGCACCTATGAAGGCGGGCACGCCTTCATAGGTGCTTGGTGGCCACCCGTGTTTGACAAGTGGTCACTGGCCACGGCCCAGGGGTGAGCGAGCGTTTGCTGTCACCACGGAACCCTGACCCAGCTGGGTAGGAGATCAAATGTTCTGGTGATGCTGCTGCTGCTGCATTGTCCATTGGCAGTGGTGCACAAGTAGTATCAACAAATAAAACATCTCAACTAAAATCATTCTGTGTGCGGCCGCGAAGAGGAAAATATGACAGGCGACGTTTCGAGCGATGTTTCTAACAATGATTTTGGTGAAGTTGACGGGTTTTTTTAAACGCGGAGATTCCGCACTCGCCGTCGTATTGCTTAGAACCAGCGGGTGGCACGCACGCGCACAAAGACAAAGAACCCCCATATAGCCTTAACAGACAGTTGGGGCAAGTGCTGTTAGCGAGCACCTATGAAGCCGGAACGGCACACGCGCAGGTCGGTGACCAGTACCACGCCCGGCCGCCTTTGTCTCCCCAGTGGCGATGTTTACACATCGCACCAGGTACTCATTGAATGCTGAGTCGACCTAGGGGAGGCCCAGGACTGGCTCAGACAATCGTTACTGATTTTGGCTGTAAGTGATCATATTATCGAACTCGGGTCGCCAGGTTCGTAGCGCAGCGCACTAACCGCTATACTGCCGCTCCCCACCACTGACACACACACATACACTGCCACGCACACTGATACACACACTGACGCACACACTGACGCACACACATACACTGACAAGCACACTGACACACACACTGACACACACGCTGACACACACGCTGACAAACACACTGACATACACACTGACACACACGCTGACACAGACACTGACACACACACTGACACGCACACTAAAACACACACTGACGCACACGCACGAAGCACGTGCACTGAGAAAAGCAGGCGCACGATTGCGCAACGGTTGAGAGGTTGTAAGTGCGAGAGATGCCGGCAGCGAGACGAAAAGCACACACACAGACCCACCCTCTAGCCCTCTCTCACACATGCACACAAAGACAAAGATCTCCCGTATAACCAGAACAGACTTTTTGGGGCAAGTACTGTTAGCGAGCGCCGATGAAGACCGCCACACGCCGCACCAAGTACCCATTTGAGGCTGTTGGTCGTGAGCGGAAATTAAATTCGGGTCGCCAGGATCATAGCGCGGTGCACTAACCACGACACCACTGCAACAACAACAACAACTGGGATTCGCCACGAAGTGTTGGTGATGTCACCACGGCGCTTGTGCCAGGCTATGTGCACTTCAAGAGCACGTGAAGTGTCGAAAGCTCGCGGGCAGGAGTTATCGGGACAGATCCAGGTGCCATGGGTTGACTGACTGAGATGACTGACAGATGGACCGCCACTGTGCCACCTCGCTGTGTGTTAGCCGCCCCAACGCTCTGCTCGTTGCTGTGCTCCCCCCTCCGCTGTTGTTGGAGGGCGACCGCCTCCAACTGCCCAGTAGCGTCCTTCACGAGCCTCCTGCATAGAGGCCGATCTTGATGCCGCTAGTACCAATCATCGGCAAGTCTACTCAGCTCCATATCCTCCTTTATCATATCAGTCCATCTCTTCTCTAGCCAGTGCCCTGCCCGTTTAGCCCCCTCTATCTTGCCAAACAAAATCTGTTTGGGCATGCGGTGGCTGGGCATGCGGGCCACATGCCCCAGCCAATGCAGCCTTGCCTGCCGGAGGAGCTCACCGATGGGAATGTGTCCAGATTTTTCAAGGATGTGTGAGCACCTCACACAATACAGCCTGGTTGAACCCAGGAGGATCGTAGGCAGGCCAGCCTGAATGTTTCTACCTGGTGCAAGTGTTCCATTAGGGGGGTCCACGTTATACAAGCAGAGAGAAGGGAGGGCATGCCCGTGGCCGAGAAGACCCGAAGCTTCGTGCGGAGCGACAGACCAGGTAGCTTCCACACAGCGTCACGCAGCCGATATTTAATATAAAGCTCCTCGACTGTCAAACTGGAGCTGGTCATAAGCACACTTCACAGGTGTGGAATTCTCTCCACTCTGTGTCCACAACTGCCACATCACCAATGGGGAGTTGAGGGGTAGAGTGTTTGATGACACAATACCCAGGCAGGTGCCTCGTTTTGTTGGGGCTGATGGTAATTCCCCACCTCTTCGTGGCATGCTCAAGGTTCAGCAGCCGAGCCTCCAACTCCTTCTCAGAGTGAGCAGCAATCACCAGATCATCAGCATACGTAACATGGTTGACCAACAAGGAGCCATCTCTCAACTGCATCCAGGCATCAATCATCTTCCCATTGTATCCGTATCAAATGGAAATTCCTCTGGTACAGCGATGGGAATATTCTCAAATTACGTGGTCAAAAGAGATGTTAAAGACTATTGGAGCCAGAGGACATCCCTGTTATCTGGCTCAAGGACATGGGCCCGCATTCGCTGTTACATCACTATACAGTCCAGCAGATGTTATTTCTTGGACCTGGCGTGCATCCACAATGTTGTATGGACGTGCTGATGCCAGAACAGCGTGTTGGTAATTACATGCCCATGGGCTGCAAAGTCTAGCAGCCTCCTACCGTTATGACTGAGCGCACGCAAATACACACGCACACCGGCACTAACACTTAACTCGCTGTGCAACTGAAGATTAGAGTAAACGTGCAAATGAAAAATAAGTCGCTCTAAACTTTGCTCTACCCGCCTGCGTGATTTCTCTGGGTACTCCGACAGAAGACGGTAATGTGATGCTTCCACGTTTTGATATCTACTCTGAAGGTCACGATTCATCCAGGCAATCCTATGAGCCAGAATCGCTGTGTTGCACTGCGTGCGCATGTAATATGGAATGGGATCATGGCCTCCATGACCCCATTAGAGGCACTAGGGGCCAAGTGGCGGTGGCTACGCACGTGGCAGCCTCTAACACAGCACCGGAGGCAGCGAGGGTCGCTTGATGGCAAAAACAATGTTGCTGTGAGACTCCCTGTGGACGTTGAGGAGGTGCCATACCTTGGCTCGCCAGGGGAAGGTAAGACAGCGAGTAGACTAATTGCCATCTGTTCCATCTGTACGGGAATTGTGTTGCTCCCACGCGCCTTTGGAGACTTTTCTCCGGGTGGTCCGGTTTCCTCCCAACTCTACAAACTCTGAATAAATGTTTTAAAAACCCAATGCAAGGCCCTCCTGAAAATTGAGTCGATTATTATTGTTCCTCGTTATTTTCCTAGTCATTTACATTTGTAAGAAGCATTTTATCTGTAGATCACAATGGGCCTTGTATTGAATGAAGGAAATAAACAGAACCAGGGTAAACAGTGAGGACTAGCGGAGGGTAAAGGCGAGTTTAAAGAGGTGATATTTAAATATATCTCACGATTCCTATTGTCTTATTAGCAAAGGCAAATCGTTCCATAGCTTGGGAGCTGCACTGGCAAAAAGCCCGATGACCCCAACAACAGAGCTTTGACCTCGAGTAATCTATATTGAACTTCTTTTGCATCCTATATAGCCAACCGCGCTAATCAGAGACAGTGCGGGGGAAGAACAACAATCTAAGCACAAAAAGCAGTTCTGAAGAAATGAGTTTGTCAATCGAGATGATGATTTAAAAGTACATAGCTCCAGTGGCTTTCGAATATTGGAAGCAAGAGCGTTCCAGACGGCCGCAGAATCACAATCTGAACGTGCGCAATGCAGTGGCGAGCCAAACGCCGCCGCGGGGATGATCGCAGTTCGCTTAGAAGAAGGCGACCTCGTTGGAGTGTAAACACGGATCAGTTCTTGCGGCCTGTATGTGGACGAAAAAGTATGACACGCCTTCACAGTGGACGTCACAGATCACCGAAGTCAGTTCTGTTGGCCACCGTGTGCCGGTGTTCCAGCGCAAAGTTGCCCAATTCGAAAAACGACACCACGAATTACTCAATTAGGGCTACACGTGCCAAACATTGCCCCCTACTGGCTGACTAATGCCCGCTCGCAGGCCAGGTGCCGAGGAGTCACCTTGTGCCGCACAAAGACAGCTGCCGCTGGGGGTGCCCTTTAACGTGCGTTGAGATGGAAGTCGCTCGCCGCGTGTAAAGCACCCTGTTATGATTACTCCTCGCACGGTTTGTTATCGGTAGCCACACGACGGCAAGGGGGATACAACCAAGGACGTGATGCATAGAAAGGAACGGGCGAGGAAAGAGTGAATAGAAGAGAATGGTAAATATAGGGAAAAGGATGGCACAAGGGACAGAGTAACGTGAGCACAGGGTCAGGGGAGGTGAGCATCGGGGGCAATGGGCTGCATCGGGGCCTCGACGCTGCAGGAGAGGGGGGGGGATTCAGAGTGTGAGGGGTGGCCACACAGAAGTCACGTGGTTTACGGGAGGCTCGGGTGGATGTAGATATATGTATATGTGAAACCGAGAAGTAAGACATGAAAACCACGATGGGAAATGAACCCTGAATACTAAACTAAATAACGATGCTCAGGGGAGGGAGAGAGAGGAGAAGAGAGGCGTGATCTCAGAACGCTTCTGAACATTCAATTATTTTTCTGAATATCGCACATTTCATTGTGACTTCTGTGCGCACATCAGAGTGATATTTCAGTCGCGTGGGACTCTATACTCGCCGGCGGATAGTCCTTTTGTGAGTAATAAATTGTCTACTCTGTGATTCATTTCGCCCGCTGTTAAAGCCAGGCCACTGCTGTTCACCCACTCACTCCATCCGCTCAAACTCCTTCTCACAACAATCAAATCCACCTCGCTTGGAGTACTGTACCCTCTTCTTCACTTATTGTTCACGTTCCGGTATCGAATCACGCTTCACGTCGGTGTGGTTGTTGTGTTGGTTGTGGTTGTTGTTGTGTTAGTTGGGTAACTGCGTCGTTAAGAGCCCTCTGTGTGAGTTGAATCGGCGCTGTTTATCGCGCGTCTCACTCCGCCCTCACTCACCTGGGCCTCGCTCTCAGGTGAGTGGGGTGGTTCTCTGCGCGTTCATTCGTTTCTGCTCTTGTTTTTACCTGTTCGGAGTTTTTGTCGTTACTTATGTTTATTCGCTGAGTGAAAGTCTCTCTACGGCGATCATAATAGTTCAACACGGAGGCCTTCACGACTAATATTACCCACAATTATCAAGGTAAATATAAATGTGTCGTTAAATCCGACACCACCCCACACAGCCAATTCGTAAAGTCTGTCACGTAAACAGAACGGCGCGATTGGTTTCTTGTTCACCACACCGGTGTGGTGGAGAGTAAACCCACAACATTCACAATACAGCGAAAAAAGCCTCTCTTATTATGGATAATATTGCTCGCAAAAACGTCCGTGTTAAACTCACGGACATTCATAGAGACCCGCGGCGGTGACTCCACGTAGAGACCCCTGATGGTTCATTGCCGCAAGAGGCAGGGCGAGGGGGTCACGTGTTGCCGTGTTGCCGTCTTGGGAGGAGCGCTGCGCAGTGCGCACGGCCGTGGAGCGGGGAGCAGGAATGAGTTCTCGACGAGCGCGATTTGTAAACAAGCCCAAGAGAGTTCTCCAGATCGCGGAGGTTGGGAGGGGGGGGTTAACAAAATAATGATGCAATAAAAAACTAAAAACAGCTGCAGTGATGAACCCGAGGTTTTACGGAGGGAGGGAGCTCATAAATCACCAGCGATGAAGTCAGTTTTCACAATCTGCACGGAGGAGGCGGTGATGGTGGTGGCGTGTGGGGCTGTCGGCTATAAATAGGTAAATATCGCCCAGACGCCGCATCCGGTTTCTGATGCCTGGCCGGCAGGTAATTACTAGCGAGCTCCCATTCAGCAGCAGAGCTGTAATCACTCAAGTGCGTGTGTGTGTGCGCGTGTATGTGCGCGTGTGTCAGCGGTAGTGTGGGGGTGAGCGCAATGCGCTACGAAACGGGCCACCCGAGTTCGATTCCCACTCACGGCCAATAACAGTGGTGGGATTTTCACCAGTTATGGGTATCCCCTAGGTCGACTCAGCTGTAAATGAGTACCCGGTGCGATGTGCAAACATCGCCACTGGAGAGACAAAGGTGGGCGGGCGTCGTGCTGGCCACCCACCCCCTCATGTGCCGTGCCAGCCATCACAGTTGCTACTCGCTAACAGCCCTTGCCCCAACAGTCTGTTAAATATGAAAGCCCTTTACAGGACCAAATTGAAACATTCCGGGTCGCCTGCTTACAGTCCTGCCTAGAGTAGCTCAGAGATCTTTTAAAGATCTGGACAGAGCCTCATCAGTGGGCTCCTCCAGCAGGCGAAACTTTGTTGGCTGGGTCACGTAGTACGCACGCACAGCCATCGCATGCCCAAGCAGCTTCTGTTTGGCAAGATAGAGGGGGCTAAATGGACACTGCATTGGCTAGAGAAGAGATGGACTGATCTGGTACAGGAGGATGTGGAGCAGAGTGGACTTGCCGATGACTGGGACCAGCGGTGTCAAGATTGGCCTTCGTGGAGGAGGCTCGTGAAGGACACTTACTGGGGAGTTGGGAGGCAGCAACCCTTCAACAACAACGAGTGGAGCGCCGGATGGCTAAAACACAGCGATGTGGCATGGTGGGGAGTACAGGTGGTGCATCTGCCAGTCATCTCAGTCTGTCAACCCATAACACCTGGGCAACACTCAATCCCCCTACAAATGGGAAAGAGATGGAAATGAACACGCTTGCTGATACCCTGGCACGCCGGGTGATGGGGACCTTGAAACCCACGAAGGGGGGGGAGTTTCAAAAATGTGCATGCGATCCACCAACCCTCGCTGGGTTATAGGCGCCGTGCAGCATCGCCACAGCGTGTGGCATCCACCATGGGGAACCAATCCCTGCGCCATCATCGCCATAATTTTATTTTATATTTTAGCAGCTCAGGCCCACTGAGCTCAGGCCCACTGAGCTGTGTAGCTTTTTTCAGGAGCAACCTGGCCACAATTGATAGCCCGACAAAGTGGCTTATCAGCATCACGAGCAGTGTGATCCGTGGCGGTGTCAGAGCCCCAACAGTTCCTCGGGGTGCAATTATTTACCCCACCCCACCCCCAGTGAGTAGAAGGGTTGTCCTGAGTGAGAGCAGTGATTTGAGCCATCAATGATTCATTTCACCGTTTAATGAATAACAGCGCCCCTAGTGGCTGCTGGGTGATGCAAGCACGACAGTGGTTCCGAAACGTCGGCTTCAGAACCGACACGAATCCACGTAGCGATCCATCCGATTACACACGCTCACATTATCCAGGACTCCCATTATCCATGACAGCTGTAGGGTCTGCAACAACTTCTAATATCTCCGGCCCCTTTTCCTGCGATTATCCGTGGTTGTTAGTAATTTTACCCATAATGCACTGCAAGCAAAGAAGCTTCCTAACAGTCGCAATTTTTTACCACAAATACAAAGAGTAGCAGGGTAAATCGTTCCCCAATACCCGCGCTTAACCGCATTCATTTGCCCTGCAGATAAGAGGAGTAAAAATCCCAGATAACCCCACGAATTGCAGGATCTGCGATATCGGACTCCCCCCCACCCCCCCGCCTCCATTTCACTGCGGCGGATAAAAGGAGTTCTCCTGTAGGTAACCAGGCATCACTTAACAGGCTAACGGATGGCAAATTGGAATCGATATCGATCTCCAGCCGCCCCATTCTCACTGCCCTTGATTGGTGGGGTGGCGAGGGTTGTCCCCGGAGAGCTCTCTTCCGCGTGACGTCACGGGGAACCCGGGGTCACTGCGGCCTCCCAACGCCCGTGGCACTCAGGCACTCACAGTGTGCATTACCCCACCGGCTCCCCTTACACACAGACAAAGGTCTCCCACGTAGCCTTCAACAGAGCGACGGGGCAAGTGCTGTTCGCGCAGAGGTCACCAACCAAAACAACAACAAGAGCCGTTTTTTCCAAATTCGGTAAAAAAACTTCAATATTTCAAGAGCCGCCATGCACGTGGCATGCGAGACGGCGGTGGTCCTCGATAAACAACGGTCACGAAGCGGCGGCGCTTAAAGAGCCGCACGCGGCTCCGGAGCCCCTGGGCGAGCGAGCACGCACACAGCCACACACGCACACAGCCACACACGCACACAGCCACACACGCACACAGCCACACACGCACACAGCCACACTCGCACACAGCCACACACGCACACAGCCACAGACGCACACAGCCACACACGCACACAGCCACACACGCACACAGCCACACACGCACACAGACACAAGCGCACACAGCCACACGCGCACGTAGCCACACGCGCACACAGCCACACGCGCACGCAGACACACGCGCACGTAGCCACACACGCACACAGCCACACGCGCACGCAGACACAAGCGCACGCAGCCACACACGCACACAGCCACACACGCACACAGCCACACACGCACACAGCCACACACGCACACAGCCACACACGCACACAGACACAAGCGCACACAGCCACACGCGCACGTAGCCACACGCGCACGCAGCCACACGCGCACGCAGCCACACGCGCACGCAGACACACGCGCACGCAGCCACACGCGCACGCAGACACACGCGCACGCAGCCACACGCGCACGCAGCCACACGCGCACGCAGCCACACGCGCACGCAGCCACACGCGCACGCAGACACACGCGCACACAGCCACACTCGCACACAGCCACACTCGCACACAGCCACACGCGCACGTAGCCACACGCGCACGCAGCCACACGCGCACGCAGACACACGCGCACGCAGCCACACGCGCACGCAGACACACGCAGACACACACGCACGCAGACGCACACGCACACAGACGCACACAGCCACACTCGCACACAGCCACACGCGCACGTAGCCACACGCGCACGCAGCCACACGCGCACACAACCACACTCGCACACAGCCACACGCGCACGCAGCCGCACGCAGACACACGCGCACGCAGCCACACGCGCACGCAGACACACGCGCACGCAGACACACACGCACGCAGCCACACGCGCACGCAGACACACACGCACGCAGACACACACGCACGCAGACGCACACGCACACAGACGCACACAGACACACACGCACACAGACACACACGCACAGGCTCTGACGTCCCCGATTGTTACTATGACTTTTCTAGATCGTGTTCCGATGACGGTCGGGGTGTTTTTACGCGAAACGTCGTGGTTTGTGAAATCTGTCTCTGAGGATTGTTCTCTGAACTCCCCGGCGGAGTGAGACTGCGGCAGATCGTAGCGGGCGCCTCCTTCAACGCTGGCCGCACACGACGATTTAATTTTGTTTGGCTGCGTCGGGTGGTGGAGGGTTCCTCATGAGACCGATTCGGTCGGATTGTTACGTGGCCTAACCCAAGGAATGAATCACGAAAACCACAGCGGTTCACCTTCACACTCGCACCCAAAGCAAAGAGCCCCCAATTCGCCTCTCAGTCTGCAGGGGAAATATGTCATTAGCGAGAGGCTCTGAAGCGACAACCTTGCAGATGTGTCATCGCGAGCTTGATATGTGTGTGTGTGTGCATCCCTTGGCAAATGTGATGTTCCACCTCGAGGGATCATCCGGTTGAGATATAAAACTGGCATGGCAGACCACGTGGTGGTATAGTCAGTGCCACACACGCCCAGCCACCTTTGTCTCTCCGGCGCTGACGTCCGCACGCCGCACCGTGCGCTCGTTCAAGTTTAAACAGACCCAGGGGAGGCCCAGAACGGATAGAGATTCCGTGGCCAGGATCGATGGATCCCTGCTGACGAACGGAGTCCCGGGACTCAGCGAGAACTTGGCCGGGGGGCACCGGCAGATGTCCCCCCCCCCCCCCCCAGCACACCGTTACGCGCCACCGTGGGCCCGTCATCCCAACCACGAGGCGTTCTCCTGTGGCTCATTTCTACCGCCCGGTTTGTACTCCTTAGCGGGGGGGGGGGGGGGGGGGGGGGTTAACCGCTTGGTTTATCTGGATGGTGGTGGGGGTGGTGGGGGTGTGACACGTCCAGAAATTTCAATATTTGTAAATAGGACCGTACATTCAATAGGGCTTTACATTAAAATGTAATCGAAATTTGTCCCCATTTTTTCCGGGCAGCCTTTTCCCCGTCCCCATTACAATCTCCATCTACCTCCCTGCGCGAGGGCCCCATTTTGTTGGGGACAGCAGAAGCAGTAGGGCCCCCCTGAACCCTCCTGAACCCCCCCTGAACCCCCCCTGTGGTTTCGTCGCGCCGGAACCGATCGAGCGCGGACTCTCTGCTCCCCGTCACCGGAATCTTCCAGCGTGTTGCCGGGCTCGCGTTTTGTTGCGATATTTTAACAAAAATTTAATTGAAAAAAAACCCACACTCATCGTACAGAAATATTCTATTCATATGTGCCGGTAAATATCAATAAAATACCTCTCCCCCGTGGATGCTCAACGTGACGTCTACATGGACGTGACTCAAGGGTTCACCCGCTCACGATCCTTGCACGAGACAATGGGGCGACGTGTTCTGAACAGCCACGCTCGGGGAGGCCGAGCCGGGGCACCACAGACCTCCGATGTCTGCCGGAGGGGTGAGTGGGCCGCGGGGGCGACCTCGGGTCACGCACACACGCGAGCCGCCCCGCCTAGCGCCCAGGGAAGTGGTGTAAGTGCTGTTAGCGAGCACCTATTAAGGCCGGCACGGCACACGATGGTGGTGGGTGGCCAGCACCACGTACGGCTGCCCCAGTCTCTCCCGAGGGCTGATGTTTACACATCGTACCAGGCACTCATTTTAGACTGACTCTACCTTTGGGAAGTGCCCAGGACTCATTCAGATATTCGTGACCGACGTTGGCTGTGAGTGGGACTTGAACTCGGGTCGCCGGGAACGTAGCTCAACACGCTGAGCTGCACGCTGAGCGACACACACTACCCCGCAGCTACCCGATTCTGGCTGAGTTGACCTAACCAGACAGCGACAACTCTTGGTGCACCACGGGGCAGAGTGTCCCACAGACGGGAATTGAACCCGAACGCCCCAGGCCTGGCGTGGACACGTCCCTCGAGCGCGAGCGCACTCCGCACGCCCACGCGAGAAGCATCTGCCGGCTAACTGACGCTAATTGGCGTTAATTGAAGTTAATTGATACCAATTGCACAGCGAGAGCTGCCACCCGCAACACGCGCGGCAGTGGCAGGTGGCGGCCACCACGGAGCGGGCGGGGCCCACGCAGGGCCCACGCAGGGCCCACAGCCCCCCCCCCCCCACCAAGACAAAGCTCCCCGGTAGAGCAGCACCGACACCGCCGATGAAGGCCGAGACGGCACGCCAGGGGGTGGGCGGCCAGAACCACGCCCGGCCGCCGCCTTTTGTCAGTGGCGATGTTTACGCGTCGCACCAGGTACTCGTTTTAGGCTGAATCGACCTAGGGGAGACCCACGACCAGCTAGAGATACTCGTCACCGATGTTGGCCCGTGATTGGGAATCGTATCGCGGCGCGCTAACCACTACGCCACCGCTCCCCGTCCGCACGCACACACGTGGCTCACACTCACACGCGTGTGCACTCACACACACATGCTCACACATTCAGCCTGGTGTGCAGCTTCATGAGTCATGCAATGAATACAACGACTTCTGTTTGTCTCTAACTAGAGATATACATGCTTTGTGATTCATCATTGATTTCTGAGATAGGCCAAGTAATGATCCTGACCAAATTTGTCGTTTTGTTGTTGTTTGTTAATTGTGATTAAGTACCACTGCCAAAGCAGCAACAGCAGCAGCAATCAATGCACAATTTGGCCGAATTTGTGTCGTTAAGACATTCCACCACCCGATAAAGCCAAGAAAATCACCCTGTGACGTGTAGAGAGTTTAAGGCTACGTTTCTAATTGTTTCAGCTCACAAGTGGGTGCGCTGCTTAACGCTCGTACACGCGCGGCAAGTTACCTTGTTTGGCTGTGTTGGGTGGTGGAGAGTCTTAACGACACAGATTTGGCCAAATGTTTCAGTGCTGCTGCTGCTTTGGCAGTGGTGCTCGAGTACAATTAACAACTCAACACATTCGTCAACAACACACCGTGTGTAGCCTTAAAACAATACACGTATGTATATATAATAGGCAACGTTTCGGGCAATGAGCCTTCTTCATGGCACGTAAATCGAGCGGCCAGATGGGACGATGAAAGTTGGAGACTGCACTTGCTTACACCACGGGGCCTGATGAGAATTACTTTTTTGAAAAGACCAGTTTTTACATTGGCATATGAATACTTACTGAATCGAAGGTATTGTAAATGTTGTGGCTTTGCTCTCCAACACACCGGTGTGGCTGTACTAGTAACAAATTGGCAAGTTCTGTTTACGTGACAAACCTTACTAATTGGCTGTGTCGGGTGGTGGCGGGTTCAATGACACATTTATATATTTACGCGATCTAACCCAAAAAAACCCGTGTGTTATGGATGATATTGGTCGCGAAAGCCTACTGCGTGTTAAACTCGACGGTATTGAGCAACAGACACATATTTTGATAATCACAAAAGTATTACTTCATAAATAAATGTATGCATGACCGAGCCAAACTATTGCCAGATTGTTCGGTGGCCAAACCCAAAATGACTTCTGAATCGCAGGTGACATTGGCGACGCGTTCAGACGGCACGAGCCAAACCCTTCGGGCAATCGGACTCCGCGGGTCTGTCCCTCCGTTATCCGGCATCATCTGACGGAGTGCAACGGAGCATCGATTCGTCGAGTCGGCCGCAGCGGCCTTCCCCTGCCACAGGCCTCTGGAAATCGCTCGCGGCGAAAGGCAAGATGAGCCAGACGCTGGCGCCAGGCGCCCGACACTCGCACGTGCGCCGATGAGATCGCAATGTTTCCCATTCTTAATCCCTTGCGCTGGCTCCCAATTTTCCCATCTCAAATCGGTTCCAAAAATCTCTCCCCGGTTTCAAGATTAAGCCTCAGCCAGGTGTCTCTGTACGAGTCTGTGGGTGTCTCTGTGGGTGTCTGTGGGTGTCTCTGTGCGAGTCTGTGGGTGTCTCTGTGCGAGTCTGTGGGTGTCTCTGTGGGTGTCTCTGTGGGTGTCTCTGTGCGAGCCTGTGGGTGTCTCTGTGCGAGTCTGTGGGTGTCTCTGTGCGAGTCTGTGGGTGTCTCTGTGCGAGTCTGTGGGTGTCTCTGTGGGTGTCTCTGTGCGAGTCTGTGGGTGTCTCTGTGCGAGTCTGTGGGTGTCTGTGGGTGTCTCTGTGCGAGTCTGTGGGTGTCTCTGTGCGAGTCTGTGGGTGTCTCTGTGGGTGTCTCTGTGGGTGTCTCTGTGCGAGCCTGTGGGTGTCTCTGTGCGAGTCTGTGGATGTCTCTGTACGAGTCTGTGGGTGTCTCTGTGGGTGTCTCTGTGCGAGCCTGTGGGTGTCTCTGTGGGTGTCTGTGGGTGTCTCTGTGCGAGTCTGTGGGTGTCTCTGTGATTGGCACGTTGTTAAAACGCCTCCACACGTGGCTATTTAATGAGTCTGTCCGTGTCGGGCGATGGAGGGTTACACGATAAAAATAATTTGGCCAGATCATTTCGAGCCTAACCCACAAATCAATTCAAGCCCTGTCCAGCTCTCCAACCCCACGGCATGGACATGCACAGCCTGCATGAGGGCCTCCCCATGCCGCGGGGGCCATGGCGGGTATCTGACCATACTTCACCACGCTGGTCAGTGCGGGGTCAGGTGAAGGTGGGGAGCGCAGATGTGTGAGCACTGCGGTGCAGTACAACAATGGATGTTGTTGTTATTCTTGGTGGCCACCCGTGTTTGACAAGTGGTCACTGGCCACGGCCCAGGGGTGAGCGAGCGTCTGCTGTCACCACGGAACCCCGACCCAGCTGGGTAGGAGATCGAATGTTCTGGTGATGCTGCTGCTGCTGCATTGTACATTGGCAGTGGTGCACAAGCAGTATCAACAAACAAAACATCTCAACTCAAATCATTCTGTGTGCGGCCGCGAAGAGGAAAATATGACAGATGACGTTTCGAGCGATGTTTCTAACAATGATTTTGGTGAAGTTGATGGGTTTTTTTAAACGCGGAGATTCCGCACTCGCCGTCGTATTGCTTAGAACCAGCGGGTAGCACGCACGCGCACAAAGACAAAGAACCCCCGTATAGCCTTAACAGACAGTTGGGGCAAGTACTGTTAGCGAGCACCTATGAAGGCCGGAACGGCACACGCGCAGGTCGGTGACCAGCACCATGCCCGGCCACCTTTGTCTCCCCAGTAGCGATGTTTACACACCGCACCAGGTACTCAGTTGAGGCTGAGTCGACCTAGCAAACGCCCATGACCAGTTAAGATGATCGTCACTGGTGTTGGCCATGAGCGGGAATTGAACTCGGGTCGCCAGGTTCGTATCCGCAGGGCGAAGCTCCTGAGCTGGCGCGCGGCCACGGCTGCGACGCTGCTCAGGTTCACGAGATCATTACTCACACGAGTGTGGGGGAGTGTGGGGGAGTGTGGGGGGAGTGTGGGGGAGTGTGGGGGAGTGTGGGGGGAGTGTGGGGGAGTGTGGGGGGAGTGTGGGGGGAGTGTGGGGGGTGTGGGGGAGTGTGGGGGGAGTGTGGGGGGAGTGTGGGTGGAGTGTGGGGGAGTGTGGGGGAGTGTGGGAGGGGAGTGCGGCGTGAAAAGGGGCGAGTGTGGGGGGAGTGTGGGGGGAGTGTGGGGGGGGGGGGGGTGTGGAGGGAGTGTTGGGGGAGTGTGTGGGGGGGGGGGGTTTGGGTGAAGAGGGGTGAGTGTGGGGGGAGTGTGGGGCGAGTGTGGGGAGTGTGGGGAGTGTGGGGGGGTTTTGGGTGAAGAGGGGTGAGTGTGGGGGGAGTGTGGGGCGAGTGTGGGGGGGGGGGTGAAAAGGGGCGAGTGTGAGGGGGGGGGGTGTGGGGGAGTGTGGGGCGAGTGTGGGGGGAGTGGTGGGGTGAAGAAGGATGATTGCGCTGTGAATGTGGATGAGTGATCCAGTGAACAATTGCGACTCAGGGTCGCGAGTCGACTGAATATTCAGAATTTGACTCTGGACCCCGCGGTGGATGTGGCAGCGATAGCGATGCCCCGCGGTAGCAGGGGGGGGGGCCTCGTGGGCCCAGCACGTGCGGCGGAAACAAGCGCACTCCGCACCCATCTCTGCTGCGTTCTGCGTTTAACCCAGGAACCGAGTCACGGGGCCAGTGGATCAATTACTGTACACGCCCCGAGCGACGCCCGTCTCCCCTCGAAGGCCCTAAATCCGGTGGCGACAATGTCTCGAGGTCGCGACCTTGCACCAGACGCTCACCCCCTTGCACCAGACGCTCACCCCCTTGCACCAGACGCTCACCCCCTTGCACCAGACGCTCACCCCCTTGCACCAGACGCTCACCCCCTTGCACCAGACGCTCACCCCCTTGCACCAGACGCTCACCCCCTTGCACCAAACGCTCAGCCCCGCGGATGAATCATCGGCGATCGCTGCTCAGCTGCGTCGCCGCGGCCGCCGCCGCCACGGCCCGAGGAGCCGTCCCCAGGGGCCGGCGTCACGTCAGCGGACAGAGGCCCTGCGAGACGACGCTCCTCGGCACGCGTGGGTAAAGTGCTCGCCGAGAGCTCTGTCAGGGGGGGGCGGGGCTACTTGCGGGGCCAGCAGTTTGGCCGTGGTAGGAAAGTGTTGCTCGACCATCGAGCCCACACACGAACTCTTGCTTACCACACCGTGGAATCATCGAACGCGTATCAAACTACAGTACGCCACGCCCGGACTGTGCAGGCAATGGAAAGGCATTTTGTCACCCGAGCTGTGAACAAACCGAGGCATGAATATAACCACACGGCGGCAATGCGTAGTGAAGATCATCAGTGCACATTTACAACACGCGTGGTGAGTGGGAGAGGCGTCGCACGAGTAGAGCCGCTCTCGCCCATGATCTATGTATGCACGTGTGTGTGTATGTGTGTATATGTGTGTGTATATGTGTGTGTATGTGTGTATATATGTGTGTATGTGTGTATATGTGTGTGTATATGTGTGTATATGCGTGTGTGTTGAACTTCGCCGGTTGGAAACATTTAGGCTGGCCTGCCTACGATCCATCCTGGGTTTAACCAGGCTGGATTGTGTGAGGAGCTCACAAATCCTTGAAAGATCTGGGCAAAGTCCCATCGGTGAGCTCCTCCGGTAGGCAAGGCTGCGTTGGCTGGGTCATGTAGCCCGCATGCCCAGCCACCGCATGCCTAAACAGCTTTTGTTCTGCCGGATCGAGGGGGCTAAATGGGCGCGGCACGGGCTGGAGAAGAGATGGAGTGATGTGGTACAGGAGGACGTGGAGCTGAGTGGACTTGCCGATGACTGGTACCAGCGGTGTCAAGATCGGCCTCTGTGGAGGAGGCTCGTGAAGGACGCTACTGGGCAGTTGGAGGCAATCGCCCTCCAACAACAACGGAGGGCGGAGGAGCGACGCTCACAACAACGAGCGGAGCGCCGGGTGGCTAAAGCACAGCAAGTTGGTACAGTAGGGGGCACAGGTGGTGCATCAGCCAGTCATCTCGGTCATCTCAGTCAGTCGACCCGTGGCACCTGGGTCTGCCCCGTGACCTCCTGCCAGCGAGCGTTCGACACTTCACGAGGCCTTAAGGTGCACATGGCCTAGCACAAGCGTCGTGGTGACGTCACCGCCACTTAGTGGCGAATGGCGGTTGTTGTTGAACTTCTTTCGCAGGAACCGTACGTCGCCAACCGTGCCAATCGGAGGTACGGGGGATGGACAACAAACTATACACAAGAAGCAGTTCTCAAGAGGGTGGCGCCGTCAGTACCTAGTGAGCGAGGCCCGAGCTCTTGCTGACACCTGGGGGTGCTGGACGTAGTCTCCAGCGACACGACATTGTCAAAGCGTTGCTCGCCTTTGAACATCCCTCCTTCTCCTCCTCCAGTTCGCTGAAATAACTAAAATACATCGGCAAGTCTGCCCACGACGTGACAACTCGATTTATGGTGGCATTGCACATACACGATCTAACCCAAGATAAACCAATAATGCATCTCAGTATCATCATCATCATCGTCATCTTGCGTATTTGTTGAATCTCCGTAGTGGAGAGGCAGTGCGAGGCTGTGCTAAAGCCGTCTGTCCTCGATCGCTCCGCATGAAGCTGCGGTAGCGCTGTCACCCCCCCACCCCCGACCCCCGACCCCACCTCTCTCTGTCTGTCGCGAGAACGACGGGGACGCGATGCTCGTTTCTGCAAGCCCAGCCAATAAATATTCAGACGGGGGGGGGGGCAATTAGCCACGGGGTTTACCAGTCAAACCCCCTTAAAGTTTCTTCACAACCGTGGGAAAGTGGCATTGGTTATTTATCGTGCCGTCACTGGAGCCACAACAGATTATTTCACTCAACGGCGGTAGTGACGCTTTTAAAGTGAGATAGATGTGTAGTAGGAGGGCGACCGGAGGGACATCACAGCCGCAACGGATCGCCTCCGGCTCCTGCTGCAATCGCAGCATCACACCCGGGGCCGCTCGCCAATCGTTGACCGCGACCAGGTGTGAGGCCGTTTAGACCGCGAGTCTCGTTCGCAAGGCGCGGTCGGTTTTCACGCCGACGCAGGTCAAGAGGTCATCGTGGCCGAAGGCGTTGAGGCCACCGCACCTCCTCCTCCTCGCTGCCGGCGCTCTCCACCCTTCCGATTCCACGGCGGTGGCTGCGCGGTCGATGCGTGACCCCCCAATGTCCGCCCCAGCCGTCGTCTCCTGGCATCTGTTCCCCTTGGATCCCCACGGTATAAACTGCTGCAGTAAATGTCCACGTGATAAGCCACTTCGTTGCTTCCGTAAAATAAGTTCATGCTTCAATGGGCTTTACCTGGTCAGATAAAACATTTGTTTTATTCGTATTTTAAATCTTGACTTAAAGCTTTCGTGACTGCAGGAATTCAAAGAATATATATTTTTTTAAGTGATTTGTTAACCTTTCCAAATACTTCCACTGTTGTCGTGTTTTTGTGTTGTTTGTTGTTGTAACGTTCTGACCCCCGTGCCCCTACGGGACATCTGTGAAAAAGAGCTTCATAGCTCATCGGATTCCTCGGGTGTCAATAACTATTCCTGATTCTGATCGTGACACCCGTCGTCCCAGTGGGCGCTCCTCCACGACGTGCGCATAGCCCCACGCGGCCACGGAAACACAGAAAACGGAAACGGCGCAACACCGGTGGCCGTGCGGCGCAGAGGTCAGGGTGCTGCTGCCTGTGATTAGCGGGGTTCTCAAGCGCATTGCGTTGCAGGTCTCAGCACGGTCACCAATGACTCACACACACACTCATAAATTACAAAAAACTAAAAACGTTCATCAATAACACTGTGGCCTTAAAAATACAAATGAAATAAGCTGAATTTCAAGCAATGAAGAAGGGCCATGGCCTGAAACGTCACCGATGAATGTGAAGTGTGGGTTGAAGAGGGGTGAGTGGGGGGGGGGTGAAGAGGGGTGAGTGTGGGGGGGGGGGGGTGAAGAGGGGTGAGTGTGGGGGAGGGGTGAAGAGGGATGAGTGTGGGGTGAAGAGGGGTGAGTGTGGGGTGAGTGTGGGGGGGGGGTGAAGAGGGGTGAGTGTGGGGGGAGGTGAGTGTGGGGGGGGTGGGGTGAGTGTGGGGGGGGGTGAAGAGGGGTGAGTGTGGCGGGGGGGGTGAAGAGGGGTGAGTGTGGGGGGGGGTGAGTGTGGGGTGAGTGTGGGGAGGGGGGGGTGAGTGTGGGGTGAAGAGGGGTGAGTGTGGGGTGAGGGTGGGGGGGGTGAGTGTGGGGTGAGTGTGGGGAGGAGGGGGTGAGTGTGGGGTAAAGAGGGGTGAGTGTGGGGTGAGTGTGGGGGGGGGGTGAGTGTGGGGTGAGTGTGGGGGGGGGTGAGTGTGGGGGAGGGGTGAAGAAGGGTGAGTGTGGGGGGAGGGGTGAAGAGAGGTGAGTGTGGCGGGGGGGGTGAAGAGGGGTGAGTGTGGGGGAGGGGTGAAGAGGGGTGAGTGTGGGGGAGGGGTGAAGAGGGGTGAGTGTGGGGGGGGTGAAGAGGGGTGGGGTGAAGAGGTGTGAGTGTGGGGTGAAGAGGGGTGAGTGTGGGGTGAAGAGGGGTGAGTGCGGGGTGAGTGTGGGGTGAGGAGGGGTGTGTGTGGGGTGAGTGTGGGGTGAAGAGGGGTGAGTGTGGGGTGAGTGTGGGGTGAAGAGGGGTGAGTGTGGGGTGAGTGTGGGGTGAAGAGGGTGAGTGTGGGGGGGGGATGAGTGTGGGGTGAGTGTGGGGTGAGTGTGGGGTGAAGAGGGGTGAGTGTGGGGTGAGTGTGGGGTGAAGAGGGGTGAGTGTGGGGGGGGTGAAGAGGGGTGAGTGTGGGGTGAGTGTGGGGGGGGGTGAGTGTGGGGGAGGGTTGAGTGTGGGGGGGGGGTGAAGAGGGGTGAGTTTGGGGTGAGTGTGGGGGGGGGTGAAGAGGGGTGAGTGTGGAGTGAGTGTGGGGTGAGTGTGGGGTGAGCGAGAGGGGTGTACGGATTGCTCACAGGTGAGAGCGCTGGGCCGTCCCCCGTGAGAGCCCGGGGTGAAGTTAGTGTTCCAGGCAGTGCCTGTGATTAGCGGGGTTCTCAGGTGTATTGAATTGAAGGTCTTAGCCCGGTCACCAATGACTCACGCACAGAAAAACACAGACATGACAGAAAGCTCAACACGTTCATCAATAACACTGTGGCCTTAGAAGGAAAAATAGATAATAGGCAACGTTTCGAGCAATGAAGGAGGGTTATGGCCCAAAACGTCACCAATCACGGCCAAAGGGGACGATGTCCAGCGGCCAAAAATAATTCGGAGCGGCAGCTCCCGAGGCGTCGGTGGCTGTGGGGGAGGCCTTGGACGTACGTGCGTTCGACTTCTTTCGCACCGTACGTAATCGGTGCCTTCACCTCGCGGGGGATTGGGCCACGCCCGATGGTGGTGGCGGTGTTGACGTCTCCATTTGAGAGGCGGCGGCGAGTTTGAGGTGAGTGTAGAAGGAAGCAGAAGTCACGGCGACCGGCAGCTCAGATTATAATCATTATCGTCAAGCCCCATGCGCGCGCCCTCTGACAGGTAACGTGGGCCCGTGGCCGCGTGGGTGACGACGGCACGAGCCCAGGAACATTCTGACACGACAATATTCATCACCGCGGTGTTTGGATTTGCAAAAAAAAGTATTAAACCGTTCCGTGGTGTTCGACGTGTGAACATCAGCAGCAGCAGTGATGATGACGATGACAACAACAACAACAGCAGCAGCAGCGCTGCCTGCGCTTGCGTCGTCCAGGCGCGGGCTTGCCAGCGGCGGCTCGGCTCCGAGTCGCGGTGGAAACTTCACGTCCGTCGTGCTTCTCCAGCCGTGCGACCGAGTGAGCAGCAGCAGCAGCAGCATGCCAGACAACCTTGCAGCAGTTCAACTCCTGCCGTGTCTAAAAATCTATCTCTGTATGTCGATCAGATCAAGCCTCCCGTGAGTCACGTGACTCCCGTGTGGTTACACCCCACTCGGAGCCCCTCCCCTCTCCCCGCTGCCCGCTGCAACTCACTTGTCCTTCCCTCGTCCCCTCTCACCATCACCCTCCTCATCATCCCCGACCTCCTGGCCCGGTCACTCCGTCTCCCCGTCCCTCCTCCCCATCCCGCACCGCCAACTTCTCCACTCCGTCCGTCTTGGGGACTTCAGGTCCGGGCGACCCTTCCCTCTCCCAGTGCCCTTGCCCCGCTCTCTGGCTCCCCTTCTGTGCACCTCACTCTACTCCCTTTCGTCAACATATTTACAGATGCTTACAGCAGGATGGTTCTAATATTGAATGCCAGCAAAACAAAGATAATATGTCAACAAGCTCCGGGAGGACACCTACCACCCCCGGCAATCACTATCAACGATGCAATACTATAAATCGTTCCCCGTTTTCCATACTTAGGCAGCCATCTTTCTAGCAATGTCTTAATTGATCATGACATCAACCATCGGATTGCCCAAGCTAGTGCTGCCTTTGGCAAACGTAAGAACAACGTCTCTGAGGACCACGACATTACCACCAAGACAAAAGTGGCTCTGTGTAATGCTGTGATCATTCCAACCTTCGAAAAGTTTCATCAACGCTGTCTCAGGAAAATACTAAACATCACCTGGGAAGAAAGACGAACTCATAGAGTGTGCTGGAGCGATCCAACTCATCCAGCATAGAGGCCATCATGATGAAGTATCAACTCAGATGTGCAGGTCACCTTGTGAGGATGAATGACTCGAGGCTTCCTAAGCAAATCTTCTATTCCCATCTCAGGGATGGATCACGTGCCCCCAGAGGTCAAAGGAAGCGTTTCCGTAACAACTTTTAAATGCACCTCAAACGAAGCAACAGAAATCCAAACAACTGGGAAATCTATGCTCTTGATAGACCATCATGGAGGACCACAATAAACAATGGAACTCAGCATTTTGAGGCCGAACGAAGAGAGTTGATAGCCAGGAAAAGAGCACGACGCAGAGCACATAGACCAGAGACAGAGGTCCAGGATGGCCCATCCATGCCCCCACTGTGGCAAGATCTGCAGGTCACGGATTGGCTTCATCAGCCATCTCCGAACCCATGGCCAGCCAGGTCCACCTCACAACACGGACAAGTGGAGACACCTTGAGGGAAATCATACTCGACTACGAGGGATCCCAGAAGACTCAATTTGCCGCGGTGTGCCACGGGTACACATTTTTATCAGAATAATCGTAACTTTAAAAAAATATTTACTCACATGTTTTTTTTCATAAAGTGTCCAACTCATTTTAAACACTATTACAAATCCAGGTGATCGATTGCCGTGTTGTTTCTAAACAGCCAAATACGCGTATTGTTCTCATGTTCACTATGTGTGTTGAACTTCTTTTGTACAACGCGTAGCCAACCGCGCTAATCAGAAGTGCGGCAGAAGGACAAACAATCTCATCTATCAGTGATCGATTTTTGGGTTAGGGTCGATAATGATCTGGCACAGCCAAACTAATTAAATCGTGGCATGTACAAGCATTTAACTTGCCGTTAATATTGTTTAAGCTCACCGCTCACAGGTGGGCTGAAGAGCAATACCTCCCAGCCAGATGTAGCGACAAGAAAGCTTTATTTGAAACTATGCCAAGTGGTTTCAGGACAAGATCCAGAAAGTCATAATATATTTTACTTATTCTATTCTGACTTCCTGAATGTTTTCCTGACGATGCCTGGCGCAGTTTCCGGCGAAACGTTGGATCTTTGCTAAACGTGCTTGTGGGAATTATTATCCAACCTGCCAATGTAAGCTGAAACAAGATGAAGGGCACGTTAGACTCTTGACAATTTAATTAATTTGGCTGTGTCGGCTCCATCTGTGGCCTAACCTCAAAAAATCAATTACGATTCATAATATTGTCTGCGAAAAAACCTACGCGTTAAGTTCATTACCGTTGTTGATTTTCTCATTTCGGACGGGAAATATCAGCGAAAGAGTGTACTGTATCTCACTGCTTGTTTATGTGTATCTAGGGCAAACATCTGCGGGTCGCCTGACCCCAGCAACCGTGGCCTCGTGCAGACATCCTCAGGGAGCGTTCGCTCGATGACGCGACTCTCACTCTCTGATGCTGCCCCCCACACTCTGGCCGTTTAATCTGCCCACAGGAGGATTTTCTCTTCTAATTCACTATTCCCCCCCCCTATTTATTTTTTGTACCAGGTTAAGGCCCTACTATTGAGCTGTGCAGCACTTTTTCAGAAGCGGCCTGGCTATCACAAATGATAGCTCAACGAAGTGGCGCATTACGTGGAAATGTATCGTATCCAAATACTCTAAATGCACGTTTCTAAATGTGGATGGAAAAACCTGAGGACACGGATACAAATCTACGCAATCACGGGGAGAGACACACACAAACTCCAAATATACAGCAGGCGTCAGGGTCGGGATCGAACCCACAACCTCCTGTATACCAGGCGAGATAATTAACATCCCGCCAACACGACACCCATTAACATTTTAAAATACATCTTGCTAAGCACAACAAGCAGCCAGCGACAAACTGCACCATCAAAGTTGAAATGCGTTTCTTGCACGGAGCAAGGCCATTAGAAGAGATTGGGAGAGATAGACAATGGGAGGAACTTCTAACGTGGAGTCGTGCGAGGGGAGAAGCGGCAAGAGAAGTGTTGTGGCCGGCAGTTTGGGGAGTGGGTGACTGAGTTTGTGGATGAGGGGGTGAGTTGGTGGGTAGTTGAGTTCGTAAGTGGGCAAGTGAGTGAGTGCATGGTGAGTGTCTTATTGTGTTCTGCAGTATGGTGGTTGAACAGAGTACGGATGAAACGGTGTCTGGTAGACCAAGTCCTCAACACGAGTGGATGAATCCAGGTAGTGAAGTGCAGGGCAACAGGAACTACGGTAGCAGCGATAGAGGCGTGATAAGGAGCCGATGGAACGCCAGTGAGCGAGTGACTGGAAGTGGATCTGGGGGCAAGTTGGACTCCTACCGAGTTAGGTCCGTTGTGGATGGAGAATATCCCGCAAGCACTGAGCGGGAGATAACACAACGTGGGAACCGTCACTCTAGACGGTGACGGATTGCGTTTTGCTAAGGAGTGTGATGCTGCTGCTGCTGATGCAGAGACTCCTCGCCGCGTCGTTACTCATGCTAATGTGTGCGCGTCCCACGCGCCCAGTAAATACCGCTCGTGACAGCCAGGGCCTCGTTAACGCTTCTCAGGCGACGTTGCATTGTCTAGGGCAGAACGCGAGTCCCTGTGGGCAATGTTTTTTAAACGGTCGTTTAATTTTTTTTTATTCATACGTCCTGGGGACCCGGGGCGCTCGTGCGCGCCACATGCATGAGCGCACACCGCACAAACCCACACACGCGTTCACGCGCTGGATGTGCGTACACAAAACAAAATGCATAAACAAAAAAAACAATATTCCCCCCAGGGCCAGATGCAGCGAGCGGCTCTCGTGGCAGCGTGGTGGTGGCCCCACGGAAGTCACGTGATTCACGGGAGGCTTGAGCTGACTTAAATGTGTAGTGACATAGAATCGGTCACTTTGCAGCATAGCGCTTGTTGCTGGCAGGGAAGGGGATCTGCAGTAGCAGCCCTGACTGACAGCAGGTCACGTGATAGAACAGAGAGAGGGATGTAGGGGTAAGGTTACAGAGGGGGCACGTGGGGGGAGCTCGGGAACCCGCTGGTAGGTTCTAGAAAGGGGGCGTGGCTGGGGCAGAGCGAGGCCACGCTGGGAGGATAAAAGGGGGCCCCAAGCGAGAGCTCGGGGCTGTCGCCTGGAGTGGGATCCCCTCGTCGTGCTGCTGGAGTCTTCGCCGCCGTCACCGTCTTCACCATCTTGACGTCGTCAGTCAGGCAGTCTGCCAGCTGTCCTGACTGGGAGATGTAGTTACTTTGTGTGGACTGTGAAGGCTGTTAATAAACAGAGTACCTCCTACTCTTAGTGTCTCTGAGTCAGTCACTACAGATATTTCGAGATATTTGGATATGTAAGTCAGGACCACGTGGGCTGCGAGGCCCACTGTTCCCCGAGGCCACAAGAGTGTTGCTACGAGAGCCGCGGTTCATGGTTGGGGTCCAGCAGGCCGCTCGGGTTATTACTGCAGTTACACGGACCGTGAAAAAACAATGCACCGTCTGCGTCATAGTAGACGTTAAAAATCTCCGGACGTCATTCAAAAACAAGGCCATTGTGTGCCATATTAGAAACATTGCTCAATTGCACGAGCAAAATCATCCCCACCAAGTCAGAACGTTTTTCACAGCGTTGCTGTACAGTACTGTAACTCTCGTTGCGTCGTTCCAAGAATTGGGGCGCCCCCCCTCTCCACCAAAACCCTCCCTCCATCTCACCCCTCCCCGCCAAACCCCATTGCCAACGTATGAGTGGCGAACTCTGCAGGTCACTCAGTAGGACAGCGGCGCTGCGAGCGCGCGCCCTCGAGAGACGCTCGGCAGCGACGTCGCTAGCACGTGGCGCGCCACCAACTCGCTCTCGGCACTGAAGTGGTCACGTGACGCCACACAGCAAATGGGCGCGCGGGCAGAGCAGGGGGGTGGGTGTGTGTAACAATTAAATAATAAAAATTACCATCGAGCGCGTGGGGGAGGGGCGTTGGGGTTGAGGGGGTGGGGGGATGTAAATAATTAAATAATTCGGCCGTGCGCGGGATTTTACTAATTAATTAATGCTGGGCAAAGTTATATATCGCGGCTGACGGTGACGGCTATATAGCGCAGCTTTAATTACTGCGGATGGTATAATTGCACAGCTGCATTCATTATAATTCAATTGTGCAACAGTTGCGGCAATTTGCAAGCTCGACACGCAGCACAACTCCTGTACTTAACGGAGTTAACTCAGCAACATCTTAATGGACCTGTGTTCACATCCACCACAGTAGCAACGTGCTGCGTGCACTTTTAATGTAGCAATTTGCAGGTACCGTCAGTGCCGGATTATCCTCGTAGCACAAGTAGCTACTACATATGTAGTAGCTACTAGTAGCTACACAAGTAGTAGCTACACATATGTAATAGCTACATAGCTACATGTGTAGTAGCTACTACATATGTAGTAGCTACTTTCAAGGGCCCCGTGCTAAATGCTTTCAAGCTATCAATTCCGGTTGAGTGATTCTGCACTTGCTCTATTACTAGAGTACTATACCGTCTTCAACTTTTATGAACGACTTGGTGTTGAAGATTAGCTGTATAGCAAAATGAATGCAAGTTTAAAAAAATGTGTGTATTAATATTTAAGTGTTTTTTATTTTATTTAGAGCCCCTTTATAACATATGCTACATGCCCCGCACTAGCTTCATCCGGCACTGGGTATCGTTATTATATAACTTTGCAACTTTCCTCGACAATTCAATGGAAGACTGCACGTCCAATGTCAGTGCTCTTGAATTAGCGTCGTGGAGTGAAGGGCGGCGCGGCTCGGCTCTGCGCCGCTCCGCCACGGAAAACCGAGCCGCGCCGCATGCTAATGAGCTGCTCGTGACTTCACTGGAGGGTAAGCGTGACCCCGGCCTTATTAATTGCCGGCAGACCTCGACGAACGGCAGGGGGTTACGTTAGAGAAAATTCCGTGTTGGGCAAAACCGCATTCTAAAAATAATAGACCTCGTGGGAAAAATGGAGTTGCGTTCCCGGGTCCGAAATGATCACCCCTCCCTCTTTATTTAAGTAATTCGACAATATTTACGCCCCTGTTATTGTGCCTAAGGATGCTGAGTCGCTCTCTATTTCCTGTGTGTGTACACTCTTTAGTTCTCAATGTCACCTCAACACAAAATGCCCGTCTTCATTTGTGCGATGAGTTTGTTGTCCTTCCCCTGTACCTCCGATTAGCACGCTTGGCCACTTACAGTGCGAAAGAAGTTCAACGTGCAATCATACACATCCTCTTTCCACACACAGCGCTCGCCCCTAACACTGTCACTTTAACGTTGATGGCACGATATCTAAGCGCCTGTATGACTCGCGTCCTCAACAAATGGACGGCGAGATGAATTTGGCAATGTGTGAACAATTGCGTTCTACCGTTGTGTGTGTCGAGGGTGTTACGTTATAACAATAAAAACAATCACACACAGAGAAACGTGGTAAATACATCGATCTCACAGTCTGCACTTCTCAGGGCACTACTTGTCGACACAGAGATGAGCATCTTAGCCGCGCCAAGCCTCGGAGAGCCGAAACATCACCGCATGTTCCGGGAAACAGACCTCGATGTGAATGGTTTACAATGAGAGCTGAAACACACGCGAGCTGAAGCCACATTGGTTACGCCTCATATTGTATCTTGCTGCTCTCAGAGGGGTTGTGGTGGTGGTCGTGAAGCCGTCCCTATCCCTCGTGACTCCACCCACCCCTAGTGACCCCACCCACCCCTAGTGACCCCACCCACCCCCAGTGACCCCGCCCACCCCCAGTGACCCCACCCACCCCTCGTGACCCCACCCACCCCCTATTGACCCCACCCACCCCCGAGTGACCCCACCCACCCCTAGTGACCCCACCCACCCCTAGTGACCCCACCCACCCCCTACTGACCCCACCCACCCCTAGTGACCCCACCCACCCCTAATGACCCCACCCACCCCTAGTGACCCCACCAACCCCGAGTGACCCCACCCACCCCCTACTGACCCCACCCACCCCCGAGTGACCCCACCCACCCCATATTGACCCCACCCACCCCCGAGTGACCCCACCCACCCCTAGTGACCCCACCCACCCCTAGTGACCCCACCCACCCCCTACTGACCCCACCCACCTCTAGTGACCCCACCCACCCCTAATGACCCCACCCACCCCTAGTGACCCCACCAACCCCGAGTGACCCCACCCACCCCCTACTGACCCCACCCACCCCCGAGTGACCCCACCCACCCCTAGTGACCCCACCCCTAGTGACCCCACCCACCCCTAGTGACCCCACCCACCCCTAGTGACCCCGCCCACCCCTAGTGACCCCACCCACCCCTAGTGACCCCACCCACCCCTAGTGACCCCGCCCACCCCTAGTGACCCCACCCCTAGTGACCCCGCCCACCCCTAGTGACCCCACCCACCCCTAGTGACCCCATCCACCCCTAGTGACCCCACCCACCCCTAGTGACCCTACCCCTAGTGACCCCGCCCACCCCTAGTGACCCCACCCACCCCTAGTGACCCCACGCCCCCCAGTGACCCCACCCACCCCCTAGTGACCCCACCCCTAGTGACCCCACCCACCCCTAGTGACCCCACCCACCCCTAGTGACCCCATCCACCCCTAGTGACCCCACCCCTAGTGACCCCACCCACCCCTAGTGACCCCACCAACCCTTAATGACCCCGCCCCTAGTGACCCCGCCCACCCCCCAGTGACCCCACCCACCCCTAGTGACCCCACCCACCCCTAGTGACCCCGCCCACCCCTAGTGACCCCACCCACCCCTAGTGACCCCGCCCACCCCTAGTGACCCCGCCCACCCCTAGTGACCCCGCCCACCCCTAGTGACCCCGCCCACCCCTAGTGACCCCACCCACCCCTAGTGACCCCACCCACCCCTAGTGACCCCGCCCACCCCTAGTGACCCCACCCACCCCTAGTGACCCCACCCACCCCTAGTGACCCCACCCACCCCTAGTGAGCCCACCCACCCCTAGTGACCCCATCCACCCCTAGTGACCCCACCCACCCCTAGTGACCCCATCCACCCCTAGTGACCCCACCCCTAGTGACCCCACCCACCCCTAGTGACCCCACCAACCCTTAGTGACCCCACCCACTAGTGACCCCACCCACCCCTAGTGACCCCACCCACCCCGAGTGACCCCACCCACCCCTAGTGACCCCACCCACCCCTAGTGACCCCACCCACTAGTGACCCCACCCCTAGTGACCCCGCCGACCCCCCAGTGACCCCACCCACCCCCTAGTGACCCCACCCGCCCCTAGTGACCCCACCCACCCCTAGTGACCCCACCCACCCCTAGTGACCCCACCCACTAGTGACCCCACCCCTAGTGACCCCGCCGACCCCCCAGTGACCCCACCCACCCCCTAGTGACCCCACCCGCCCCTAGTGACCCCGCCCACCCCTAGTGACCCCACCCACCCCTAGTGACCCCACCCACCCCCTAGTGACCCCACCCACCCCTAGTGACCCCGCCCATAGTGACCCCACCCACCCCGAGTGACCCCACCCACCCCTAGTGACCCCACCCACCCCCTAGTGACCCCACCCACCCCTAGTGACCCTGCCCACGTTCTTGAAAACACTCGTGAATGCAGAATTCACGAATCCAGAAAACTTGTTCCGATAGGAAAAGATGGTGTTACGTTCCTTGTGTAGTGAGTTCCAGGGAGACTGACGACGGAGTCGAGGCACACTCTTTTATTCAACTCAAGGGCAGTAACAATACTTGAAGGGGTAACGGCCCCTTCAACCGTACTAGATGGGAAAACACCCCTGGCACTATTTTCCCTGTCCTATTCCCAGTCCTCCTCTAATAGTGCTACGGGAGGCTATCTGATCCGGCCCTGGTAAAGCACGGTTCCCGGCACCCAGCTAAGCCGGCCTTGCTCTTACAAGAGCAGAGGTCCAGAAGCTCTTGGGGCCGCGCCACTGGCTTGCCCAGCTCGGCCCTGACAAGGGCAGCGAGACAGGGGAGTCCCAGGGCCTATTCTGCCGGTCTTCAGACTTCACTGGTAAGCTTCTTCCACACTGGCCCCGAGCTCTCTGGCTCCCCGCCTTTTATAGGGATTCCCATCCGAGGGGCGGGGTTATGGGGGATCACAGAGCCCCCATGGCCCCCCAGTGGTTAACGGATGCGGACGTGGATGTAGATACCCGTGTGTGGGTGCAGACACCCTTGTGTTTTCTGTCCGCCCTTCTCCCCGTAATAACCCCTACACTTGTACGAGTGAACAAAGGGCAGAATGACAAATGTTTCATAACCATGCCTGCAATAAATAAATTATACATTGTTCAGAACAATGTGTCCTAATTATATTTGATGATAATGATTTGATGACGATGCAGGTGAATGGTGATGGTGATTAATTCAGGAAGACGACTCATCGGGAGATGCAAGCATTTGATAACAACGCCGCACAGTTGTTATCATTCTAACACTGCGGAGAGCATTCGCCGCAGAACATCCCCGGCATTAACGAGTCGACTGTGAGTATTTACAAACTAAAAATGCACAGGAGTGAGACCAGAGCGGGTTTACCGCTGGACTGAGAACAAAGCGGGCAGACGAGGAGGCGCGCCTAATCCTCGCAGTTTCAGATGTAACATTTTGCGCGCACCTCCCAGGTGTCGGTGATCTGGCACTATGCAGCACTCGCGAATACTGGATTCCGGCAGGTGACGAATATGGAATTAGTAAACATTTAGTGAGTCGCGAATTTAGAACTTGTGCGCAGCACAGGCTTCACTGTATTTCAAGAGCCGCAATGCTCGTGAATACGGGACGGTGATTATTGATAAATAACGTCACGAAGAGGTCCTTAAAGATCCATAATAGCCAATTAGTAAGGTTTGTCACGTAAACAAAACATGGCAATTCGTGACTAGTACAGCACACTGGTGTGTTGGAGAGTAAACCCACTACAACGTTTACAATTCGAGCACTGTGACGTTTTGCTGGTAATTACAACCAGCATCATCAGGCGACAGCCAGAGTTGTGGAGACATCCTCCTCCTGTTTCGGTTATAAAAAGAGGGGGTAAATGTGATGTCATCACTTGTGAGCCAATCAGGTGCGAAGGCCAGAGGGGCGGGGGAGGGGTAATGTATGCACATATATTATTATAGATATTCATTACCGGTTGGTTATTCATATGGTAGACAACATGCATTATGCATGCACATTTTGCATGCATACCATGCATGTACATCCTGCTGTTTTTTTGGGTGCAAGAAATCGCAATACCTGTAATTGTCTGCTCACAGGCATGCAGTTAAACGGTGTCGTATTACTTGATAATTCACGTCCAATTTTGCACTAAGCCTGTAGCTATCAGAACGGTGAACATTATGTTTTATTTCTCACAATTTCGATGGATTATTTAATTAGTCTTGGCCAGTAGTAACCCGTTTTGCACAGAACTTCAACATTATCAAAATCTCGATTTAAAGCTTTCGTGACTGCAGGGATTCATCTTCTTGGTTCTTTCGGTAAAGTCACGTAGAAGGGAAGTAATAAAATAATAAAAATAAAACATAATAAAACAATTCTCACGACGTTTCGGCCACAACGCAAGCAGCCGTCCTCAGGTGAAAACCAGGTCTGTCGAGGCGACAGCGTCTGAATGAAACAGCACACGTGCTTGGAGCATATATAAGCTGGGTTGGAAGGGGGGAAAAAGGGGCGCCTTGACAAAAGAATATGCATATCAAGATGAATTTAGCATATTTATGACATATTTCGTTGCTTCCTCTTAGTATCTTTCACGCGACGGTCAATGGTATAGTGTATAGCAGATTGTATAAATAGTATAAAATTGTAATGTTTAATATAATGTATAAGGTAATATACAGTATCGTAATTGTATAGTGAATATACAGCAGTGTGGTATACAGTAGGGTGGGTAGAATAATACTTAGGGTAATATTATAGTCGAAGGTATAGAGTGTGTATAATAATAATACAGTATATAATTTAATGTTTGGTTTGTCTATGGTAGTATATAGTACGGGGTAGACCCGTGTGATGTAAGAGAAAAGTTTAGCTGGAAGCATATACATTTTTTGCGACGTAGAATTGTAATGTATTACTTACTGTTAGTAGCTCAGCTTATTGGAGAGTATATTTAGTATACTGATGATACTATGTAGTTTATACTTTAGTTTTTTACGTGGTGGTTTAGTAACTGCCGCTACATACTATTAACATTCGTTCCCTTTGTTAATGCTACCCCCTATCCCCTCCCTTTGATGCTGCTAATCCTGCATAATGCACGGGCATAATATGACTTTGAAACCCCCCGCCCACCTCCTACGCATTTCCCATAAATATGCTAAATTCCTCTTGATATGCAAATTATTTTGTTAGGGCGCTCTTCTTCCCCCTCCACCCAGCTTAACTATACGCTCCAAGCTTGGTGGTGTTTCATTCTTCACCTGAGGACGGCTGCTTGCGTTATAGCCGAAACGTCGTGAGAATTATTTTATTTTTATTATTTTATTTTATTATTTCCCTTCTACGTGACTTTACCGAAAGAACCAAAAAGATGAATCCCTTCAGTCACGAAAGTTTTAAATTGTTCAATTGTAGCACTTCTTGAACATGTGTAATCTCACTCCTCAGACTTCCACCATCTGACACTTTCTTAGCCCGATGTATGAGCGTCTTGATTTCTGTGCGAGTGATGGTGTCCTACTGAATTCAGATAGGCATCAGTGTGCATTTTCTTTTAGCAAATGCTGTGTTATTTTACCGTTTGGGCCGCATCCGAGCTAAATATCCAGGAATGGGAGAGTGTTATCTACCTCCACTTCCATGGATGGACGGGTTTTACGAGTTTAAATTATTAGAAAATGCATTAAGTGTATCTTTGCCTTGTGGCCAGACCACCAATGTGTCATCCACACATCTAAACCAAACAGAAGGTTATTAGTGTTTTTGAAGCCTTTGCTTCAAAGTCTTCCATGTACACATTTGCAATCGCAGCAGATAAAGGAGAGCCCATTGCTGAGCCTTCCTTTTGTTTATAGAAATCACCTTTCCACAGGAAATAATGCGTTCTTTAGACAGTGCTCAGCAAAATTTTGACTTAAAACTTTCGTGACTGCAGGAATTCATATTCTTGGTTCTTTCGGTAAAGTTACGTAGATAGAAACATTTTTAAGTAAATAACATAAAAACTACGACGTTTCTATCGCAAGCTGTTTTAAACCTTTAAAAACAGCTTTCCTTCAGTAGCCTTTCCCCTTTTTTCCTCCTGGTGATGATCGCTGGTGTTGTGATCGAAACGTCGTAGTTTTTATTTTATAAAAAAAATTATATCTATGTGACTTTCCCGAAAGAACCAAGAATATGTGCTCAGCTAGTCATGTTATGTCGTTGGCTAAACCTTGTTCGTTACCAGAGTATCGAGTAATTGAATTGACTCGTTCAACGAAACCCTCGTGAACAGAGACGTCACATCACAACTTACCAGGTTTGCTGACCCCTGATTGAAGGTACTAGAAGCGTGGAATCGCACGTGTGCAGCAGCAGCAATAGGCAGCAGCAGCAACAGCAGCAGCAACAGGCCGCGGTAGCAGCAGCAGCGGCAGCAGCAACAGGCGGTGACGGCAATGGCTTTCGTGCCACAGATGCGGCCAACTGGCCAACTTGGTAAGCACAATTTGATCTCCGTATTTTACACATTATACACACTGCAACACGTTATCGTGTAATTTATTGCGCAGCATACGTGACAAAGCAATGTATACCGTATGCAAATGGATGCATTATGTGTATATCTTTTTTAGTATTTTATATAAAAAAAATTAAATTTTTATGAGCCGACCTGGTCCGGTTAAGTGTAAATTCCGGCTATTCGGAACCTGGCTACCTGGGATCCGGCTATCCAGGGTTCCCTGACGTTTTTTTCCTGGACTATTTGTGGAATGCGTTGATGTCTGCTTGCTGAGTCGCCCTTGGAACGGAGCATCTGAGCTTCGTGGGCTTTAACTCGGCCAAATGAACGCCTGGCGCTGTGGCAGTCTCCGCATGGTGTCTGTCGCGTGCCGTGTCGACAGCAGAGGTGCGCCGATTGCCCTGCGAGTGTCTCGTTGTTGCTCATTGGCGCAACACGCGATCCACGCATAGGCGGACGCGCCTGCTGCGTTCATTGGATTGTAGAGGACGTGGCCACGCACGCACTTGTCCTGGGCTCGAGTGGGTTGAAGGGTTTTGGAAGGGCGGACACGTTTTGAATGTTTAAAACAGAAAAACTTTTTTTAGCAGTGCTTTAAAAAAGTTGACACGAGATCACAATCATAAAGACGAAGGCAAAGATCACCCGTATAGCCTTAACAGACGGTACGGGCAAGTGCTGTTAGCGAGCACCTTTCATGGCCGGCACGGCACACGAGGGGTTGGGTGACCAACACCACGCCCGGCCGTCTTTGTCTCCCTAGTGGCGATATTTACCCATCGTACCAGGTATTCGTTTGTGGCCGAGTCGACCTAGGGGATGCCCAGGACCGATTCAGATAATCGTCACTGGTGTTGGCCGTGAGCAGGAATCAAACCCGGGTCGCCAGGGTCGTAGCGCAGCGTGCTAACCGCCTCACTACCGCTTCCCACACTGACACACAACAACCGCCATTCGCCACGAAGTGGCGGTGACGTCACCACGAGGCTTATGCCAGGCTATGTGCACTTTTAGGCCACATGAAGTGTCGAATGCCCGCTGGCAGGAGGTCACGGGGCAGACCCAGGTGCCACGGGTCGACTGACTGAGATGACTGGTTGATGCACCACCTGTGCCCCCTACTGTGCCAATTTGCTGTGCTTTATCCACCGTGCTCCGCTCGTTGTTGTGAGCGTCGCTCCTCCACCCTCCGTTGTTGTTGGAGGGCGACTACCTCCAACTGCCTAGCACGGTCTTTCACGAGCCTCCTCCACAGAGGCCGATCCTGACACCACTGGTACCAGTCATCGACAAGTCCTCCTGTACTACATCACTCCATCTCTTCTCTAGCCCATGCCGCGCCCGTTTTGCCCCCTCGATCCGGCCGAACAAAAGCTGTTTAGTCATGCGGTGAATGGGCATGCGAGCCACATGACCTAGCCAACGCAGCCTTGCCTGCCGGAGGAACCGATGGGACTTTGTCCACGATGGGTCATAGGCAGGCCAGCCTAAATGTTTCTAACTGGCGAAGATTCTTCATTCGGGGGGTCCACGGTTCGCAAGCGTAGAGAAGGGAGGGAATAACCGTGGCCCAGAAGACCTGAAGCTTCGTGCGGAGCGACAGACCAGGTAGCTTTCACACAGCGTTACGGAACCGATGCAAATATAATGCCGCTCGACTGATTCTGAGTGTGACCTCTGCTGTCAAACCAGAGCCGGTCATGAGCACACTGCCCAGGTATGGAAAACTCTTCAATCTCTCCACAACTGCCCCATCACCAATTGGGAGCTGTGGGGGTGGAGTGCCCGATACAAAAATACCCAGGCAGGTGCTTAGATTTGGTGAGGCTGATGGTAAGGCCCCACCTCTTAGTGGCACGCCTCCTCTGAGTGAGCTGCAATTACCAGGTCATCGGCATACATAACGTGGTTGACCAATAGGGAGCCATCCCTTGACCGCACCCGGGCATCGATCAGCCTCCCATTGTATCTGTACCAGATGGAAATTCCTCTGGTACAGCCATCAAAGGCTTCACGAACTAAGTGGTCGAAAAATATGTTAAATAATGTGGGAGCCAGAGGACATCCCTGTCGCATCCCAAAGGTGAATAGGGAATGGCTCTGACTCCCAGCCACGTAGTTTTACTCGGGCCCACTCACCATTATGAAGGTCCTTAATGATCGTGAGCAGAGGGTCAGGGACTCTGAAAGCACGAATAACAACCAGAGCCCAGGCTTACTGATGGTAGCATAGGCCTTGACCAGGTCAATAAATCAGAGATGTAGGTCTTGTTGGAATTCCCTACATCTCTGCTGTTGCAAACGGACAGTAAATATGGCATCTATGGAGGACCGCCCTTTCCTGAAACAGCATTGGGGCTCCGCAAGCCTCTCCTCAGCATGCCTGGCAAGGCGATGTTGAATGATACTTGCCAGGATCTTTCCCCCCACACTGAGGAGTGAGATGCCCCTGGAGTTGTTACAGTCTGTGCGGTCCCCCTTCTTGAATAGAGGGACCACCAGGGCATCCTTCCAATCCTGCAGAACCCATCAAGTGGTCCAGACTGTTGTTATGATGTCATGTAGGGCAGTCTATGCACAAACGCCACTCTCCCTCAGCATTTTGCTTTGGAGATCGTCTCTGCCCGGTGCCTTTCTGGTCTCAGATTCTACTTCCTCAACAGATGGCACCTCAGCCAGCCACTCACAGGGGGTGACTTCTTCTTCCAATATTTGAGGCACCGCAGCCTCAGCAGGGTCATCCCCACTTCGCCCCACGATGTTTTCCATGTCGAGCGATTTCCCCTCCGCCAGGACTTTACAGAAATTATCATCAAATCTGCAAACCTGTTCCTCAACAACCCGCGACCACCACCCATCCTTGCAGTGCCTCACGGCTCTCCGAACCTCCGAGCGAAGGCTGCGGTAAGCCTCCTCATTCTCTGACGTAGGATACTGTAGACGATGAGAGTGGGCCTGTCGCTTTTTATAAGCCATCCTGAACACCTCCTCTGTCAGCCAGGGTCTCTGGGGAGGTTTGGACCGTGTATCCAAAGCAGCCATTACTGCTGTATGAGTCACAGTCTTAAACCTCGCCCATTTACCCTCGACGTCAGGAGGAGTGGGGGACGATGCCAACCCCAGCCGCAAACAATAAAATTATTGCTTGCACCTTTCATCAGCTAGCTGAGACCAGGCCACCTTAGGGGTGAATGGGGTCCTGGCTGTACACCCACCACCGGAGTGGAAGAATGGCAGGCACATCTTACAGATGACAAGTCGATGGTCAGAGGGCAGATCAGTTCCACGGTAGGCTCCGGTGTCAAGGACATGGGGCTGCATCCGCTGTTCCGTCACTATGTAGTCCAGCAGATGTTCTTGCTTGGACCCGGCATGCATCCATGATGTTGTGTGGATGTGCCGATACCGGAACAGCGTGTTGGTAATTACAAGCCCATGGGCTGCACAAAAATCTAGCAGCCTCCTACCGTTGTCATTGAGCTGATCTGGCCCACCAGGTGCCAGCATCATGACCAACTCGGGCATTGAAGTCACCCAACAAGATGACTCTAACCTGAGGGGCCACTTTAGCCAGCACCTGTGACTGGAGGTCATAGAAGGCATCTGACTCATCGGCTTTGCCTGCATCCCTCCACGGATGTTCGTCTTCAGTAGGGGCATAAGTAACCACGACCACCACTCCTCGCCTCTGGTTGATGGGAAGGCGAGCCCAAAGTAGCCTGGGGCTTACAGCTTCCCATATCTCACCACCACACTCCCATGCCCCCTTCATTCTTTTGTTCAGAAGAAGAGCCACTCCCTGTTGTTTGGTAGTCTCCTGCCCCGAGTAGAGGACTGTCCACCCCTCATGGTGGCAGGAGCCAGAGCCGGTCCACTGGACCACCTGAATGCCACAGAGATCCAGGCGGTACCGGTCCAGCTCCCAACAGAGGTGTGGCAGCCTCTCCTCCACAGCGAGTGTTCGAACATTCCACGTTGCCATCCGTAGTGGCTTTTCTTTGTTTCTGGAGGAGCCCCGAAGGTAAATATTCAATCTCCTGCCTCCGCCAAATGGGGTTTGGCCAGGAGACGTCATGAACGCCTGCCCCCCAGGGCCTCCGGCACAAGCTTATTAATTAGACATATTTTACATGGTTTTGTGGTAATTAATTGAAGGTGGAGGGGTTACTAGCCCCTCGCACCCGTCCAGAGCCCCCATTTAGCCGCTGTGGTCGTTACAAGCGCCATGAGCAGAAAAGCTAATCTAAATTGGCCCTCCCCCCACGGCACTGCCCACCACAGCGTTGCCGTCTGGCACCACGAGGAGGTAGGGGGTTGTTTTTCCCAGACTGACACACAACAACAACAACAACCGCCATTCGCCACTAAGTGGCGGTGACGTCACCACGACGCTTGTGCCAGGCCACACAACAACAACAACAACAACCGCCATTCGCCACTAAGTGGCGGTGACGTCACCACGACGCTTGTGCCAGGCCATGTGCACCTTGAGGCCACGTGAAGTGTCGAACGCCCGCTGGCAGGAGGTCACGGGGCAGACCCAGCAGGTGCCACGGGTCGACTGACCGAGATGACCGAGATGACTGGCTGATGCACCACCTGTGCCCCCTACTGTGCCAACTCGCTGTGCTTTAGCCACCCGGCGCTCCGCTCGTTGTTGTGAGCGTCGCTCCTCCGCCCTCCGTTGTTGTTGGAGGGCGACTGCCTCCAACTGCCCAGTAGCGTCCTTCACGAGCCTCCTCCACTGAGGCCGATCTTGACACCGCTGGTACCAGTCATCGGCAAGTCCACTCAGCTCCACGTCCTCCTGTACCACATCACTCCATCTCTTCTCTAGCCCGTGCCGCGCCCGTTTAGCCCCCTCGATCCGGCCGAACAAAAGCTGTTTAGGCATGCGGTGGCTGGGCATGCGGGCTACATGACCCAGCCAACGCAGCCTTGCCTGCCGGAGGAGCTCACTGATGGGACTTTGCCCAGATCTTTCAAGGACTTGTGAGCTCCTCACACAATCCAGCCTGGTTAAACCCAGGATGGATCGTAGGCAGGCCAGCCTAAATGTTTCCAACCGGCGAAGATGCTCCACTAGGGGGGTCCACGTTTCGCAAGCATAGAGAAGGGAGGGAATGACCGTGGCCGAGAAGACCTGAAGCTTCGTGCGGAGCGACAGACCAGGTAGCTTCCACACAGCGTTACGCAACCGATGAAAAGATATTGCCGCTCGACTGATTCGGAGTGAGACCTCTGCTGATAAACTGGAGCCGGTCATGAGCACACTGCCCAGGTATGGGAAACTCTCTACTCTCTCCACAACTGCCCCATCACCGATTGGGAGTTGTGGGGGCGGAGTGCCCGATGGTACAAAATACCCAGGCAGGTGCTTAGTTTTGGTGGGGCTGATGGTAAGGCCCCACCTCTTAGTGGCACGCTCCAGTCTCAGCAGCAGCGTCTCCAACTCCTCCTCTGAATGAGCAGCTATTACCAAATCATCGGCATACATAACGTGGTTGACCAATAGGGAGCCATCCCTTGATCGCACCCGGGCGTCGATCAGCCTCCCATTATATCTGTACCAAATGGTAATTCCCCCGGTACAGCTATTGAAGGCTTCACGAACTACGCAGTCGAAATAGATGTTAAATAATGTGGGAGCCAGAGGACATCCCTGTCGCACCCCAAGGTGTACAGGGAAAGGCTCCGACTCCCGGCCACGTAGTTTTACCCGGGCCCGCTCACCATCATGAAGGTCCTTAATGATCGTGAGCAGAGGGTCAGGGACTCCGAAAGCACGAAGAACAACCCAGAGCCCAGTCCTACTGATGGTATCATAGGCCTTGACCAGGTCAATAAAGCAGAGATGTAGGTCTTTTTGGAATTCCCTACACCTCTGCTGTAGCAGACGGACAGAAAATATGGCATCTGTGCAGGACCGCCCTTTCCTGAAACCACATTGGGGCTCCGCAAGCCTCTCCTTAGCGTGCCTAGCAAGGCGATGTTGAATAATCCTTGCCAGGACCTTACCCGGCACACTGAGGAGTGAGATGCCCCTGTAGTTGTTACAGTCGGTACGGTCCCCCTTCTTAAAGAGGGGGACCACCAGGGCATCCTTCCAGTCCTGCGGAACCCGTCCAGTGGTCCAGACTGTTGTTATGATGTCATATAGGGCAGTCTGTGCACAAACGCCACCCTCCCTCAGCATTTCGCCTGGGAGATCATCTCTGCCCGGTGCCTTCCCTGGTCTCAGACTCCGGATCGCCCTCAGTACTTCCTCAACAGCCGGTACCTCAGCCAGCCACTCACAGGGGGTGACCTCTTCCAATATTTGAGGCACCGCAGCCTCAGCAGGGTTATCCCCACTTTGTGCCATGATGTTTTCCTGGCTGAGAGATTTTCCCTCCCCCAGGACCTCACAGAAATGCTCAGCAAATCTGCAAACCTGTTTCTGGGGGTCGGAGATTGGATCACCGTTTTTTCCTCTAATGATGGTAATAGGTGTGGCGCTGCAGGTTACTTTTTTGATGGAATTAAAGAGCGATTTGTGATCGCGGGCCACTGAGGCAGACTCCATCTCCTCAGCAACCCGCGACCACCACCCATCCTTACAGCGCCTCACGGCTCTCCGAACCTCCGAGCGAAGACTGCGGTAAACCTCCTCATTCTCTGACGTGGGATGCTGTAGGCGATGAGAGTGGGCCTGTCGCTTTTTCTCAATTAACCTGAACACCTCCTCCGTCAGCCAGGGTTCCCGGGGAGGTCTGGACCGCGTACCCAAAGCAGCCATTGCAGCTGCATGAGTCACAGTCTTAAACCTCGCCCATTTACCCTCGACATCAGGTGGAGTGGGGGACGATGTCAACCCCAGCTGCAAGCGATGATGAAATTCTCGCTTGCAACTTTCATCAGCTAACTTAGACCAGGCCACTTTTGGTTGGAATGGGATCCTGGGTGTACACCCACCACCGGAGTGGAAGAATGGCAGGCGCATCTTACAGATGACTAGTCGATGGTCAGAGGGCAGATCAGCTCCACGGTAGGTCCTGGTGTCAAGGACATGGGCTCGCATCCGCTGGTCCGTCACTACGTAGTCCAGCAGATGTTCTTGCTTGGACCCGGCATGCATCCATGATGTTGTGTGGATGCGCCGATGCCGGAAGAGCGTGTTGGCAATTACGAGCCCATGGGCTGCACAAAAATCTAGCAGCCTCCTACCGTTATTATTGAGCTGATCTGGCCCATGCCTTCCAATCACTCCAGACCAGGTGCCAGCATCATGACCAACTCGGGCATTGAAGTCACCCAACAAGATGACTCTGTCCCGATTGGCCACTTTAGCCAGCACCTGTGACAGGAGGTCATAGAAAGCGTCCGACTCATCGGCTTTGCCTGCATCCCTCCACAGATGTTCGTCTTCGGTGGGGGCATAAGTAACCACGACCACCACTCCTCGCCTCTGGTTGATGGGAAGGCGAGCCCAAAGTATCCTGGGGCTTACAGCTTCCCACACCTCACCGCCACGCTCCCACGCCCCCTTCATTCTTTTGTTCAGAAGAAGAGCCACACCCTGTTGTTTGGCAGTCTCCTGCCTCGAGTAGAGGACTGTCCACCCCTCATGGTGGCAGGAGCCAGAACCGGTCCACCGGACCTCCTGAATGCCACAGAGATCCAGGCGGTACCGGTCCAGCTCCCGACAGAGGAGTGGCAGCCTCTCCTCCGCAGTGAGCGTTCGAACATTCCACGTGGCCATCCGCAATGGTTTTTCGTTGTTTCTGGAGGAGCCCCGAGGGTTAAAATTCAATCTCCTGGCTCCGCCAAATGGGGTTTGGCCAGGAGACGTCATAAAAGCCTGACCCCCCGGGGCCTCCGGCACAAGCTTATTAATTACAGGTTTATGTTTACTTCGTAGTTTAGTGGTGGTTAATTGAAGGTGGAGGGGTTACCAGCCCCTCGCACCCGTCCAGAGCCCCCGTTTAGCCACTGTGGTGGTCACAGACGCCATGAGGGGAGAGGCCAATGGGCATTGGCCCTCCCCCCACAGCACTGCCCACGACAATGTTGCCCGTCCGGCACCGCGAGGAGGTAGGAGGTTGTTTTGCCGGATAAGGCCACACACACACACACTGACACACACACACTGACAACATCCGTGCATGTACACAGATACAACAACCGACATTCGTCAATAAGTGGCGGTGACGTCACCACGGCGCTTGAGCCAGACTCGGTGCACCTTGAGGCCACGTGAAGTGTCGAAGGCTAGCTCCTAGCAGGAGGTCACGGGGCAGACCGAGGTGCCATGGGTTGACTGACCGAGATGTGCTTCACCTGTGCCAACTTGCTGCGTGTTAGTCACTTGTTGTTGCGAGCGTCGCTCCTCTGCCCTCCTCTTTTGCTGGAGGGCGACTGCCCCCCAACAACCCAACAGCCTCAAAGTGCACCTAGCTTGGCACTGCCCAGTAGCGTCCCTCGCAAACCTCCTCCACAGAGTCCAATTGCACGAACACACACACGTGGTACATGTACACACGCGGCTCTGTGGCTGATTCGCAAGCACCGTGAGCGAAATTCATGTTGCAGCCATATAATTATTTACATTGCAACATTATAAATGGCTGATTGCCATTCACACTGCGTGCTATTAAACTGAAGAATGGCAATGGCGCGGCTGCAGGGACATCATTCGTTCTGCTACCGCGCCCTCGCTCGCGGATTTGCGGTCGCCGAGAGCCGAGCACTGCGCTGTTCATGCAGGTCCCTGCCTACCCAATGAGGCCTCGCCGAGTCTCAAGGCATTTTTTCAGGAGGCTCCTGCCAAGTTTTCGCAATAGTGGGGAGCAATGTTGCTGCTGCGAGTGAACCCACTTTGGAGCACCGTTGGGATGTTACGGTCACTACCAGTTTCATTGGGTGTTGTTGTTGCTGTTGTTTTTAGCTAAGGGTGGAAATGGTGGAGCCCGGAGGAAAGCCGTGCATAACAGGGGGAGACAAGAGAAATATCTTCCGTATAGCATCAACAGACTGTAGGGGCAAGTGCTGTTAGCGAGCACCTTTGAACACACGTGAAGGTGCTTCAGTAATGAATCGAACCTCGGCCCAACGTTTAAAAATGTTTACCCAACTTGTGGCATGCGATTGGAACGTTGGCCCAACATTGCATGCTCCCTCTGTGTTCGTCGTGACGTGCGCATGTCAAGCGAAGTTGCGTCACGTGTTGAGTAAGAGACCGCGGATCACCAGCTAACTCAAGACGCCTTCGAGAGAAGCAGCAAATTTCGATTTAAAGCTTTCGTGACTACAGGGATTCATCTTCTTGGTTCTTTCGGTAAAGTCACGTAGAAGGAAAATAATAAAATAATAAAAATAAAACATAATAAAATAATTCTCACGACGTTTCGGCAGACTCTGCCTTCTCGACAGACCTGTTCTCCACCTGAAGACGGCTGCTTGCGTTGTGGCCGAAACGTCGTGAGAATTATTTTATTATGTTTTATTTTTATGATTTTATTATTTTCCTTCTACGTGACTTTACCGAAAGAACCAAGAAGAAGAAGCAGCAAACGCAAAGTCTGGCTGTCGCGGAACGGCTGTCTGGGAACGTCATCCGCCACCGTTTGTCGACGAGTTCTGTCCTTCGCGAAGCCTTGCGCGCGTCTCGCCATCGCGAATCGCGACCACTGCTGCTGCTGCTGCCACTGCTGCTGCTGCAGCCGCTGCTGCTGCTGCCACTGCTGCTGCTGCTGCCACAGCTGCTGCATCTTCAGCAATTGGCCCGAGCGTGCCCGGTCCTCTCGTTCGCCCAATCACCACACCGCCGCCGGACTATTCGCACTTGGAATTAAGAAAAAGCACAAAAAAGCCTTTCCCGGTTTAGAATGACTGTAATCAGGCAAGCTTTTAAATAGAAGCCAGTTAATTGAAATTCTTAAGTCTAGAGGCTTTTAATTGAGTCTTCGTAAATCTGCCGCAAATTGGATTTTGGTTTTGTTGGGATGGGGGAGGGGGGTAAGCGGGGGTTGTCGAGGGTGGGAGATACATTTCCTCGGGGTGCATTTCTGCCGGGTTATCGAGAGCGGCCCGGTGAGTCGCCCCATCCCACGGGGCGACTCTACCCTGAGCCGCATTGCCCGATCGGCGCGTGCACAGACCGGGATGAGAAAATAATCACAACACGAATAGAGCCGTGGAGCAGAATCAGAAGGACGAGGAGGAGACAGGGGGAGGGTGAGGGAGCGGATGTGGTGACTGTGATAGTAGCAGTAGCGGAGAGACGAGGGGGAGACCTGGGGAGGGTGAGGGGTCTGCACCACACACAAGGCGGCGGATAAAGAGGGTGGGGGTGGGTGGCCCTGGGAAGGCACGGGGGAGAGGCGTCACCGCGGCGGGCGCAGCCGTGGCCGCCCTGGTAAATCCCGGCAGCAATCGTCGCGCACGGCTGCAGCTCCCGCAGCGAGCCTGACCCCGCGGGGACCCCCACCCGTGCCATGCTCCACCGGGACCGACGTAACGGCGCCCTGACCGCGCTCCCACGGCCAGCGTCGGTCAATAACTCCACGCGTGATCAATTGTTCCGAGTGGCTCTGTCGCTGGGTGCTCGCCACTTATAAGCCACCGCTCCCGTCGCCCCCCCCGCACCCCTCCTGAATGCGCTCCCCTCTCAGCGGTGGGGCGTGTGGCATTCTCCGCGCGGTTTTAACTTCGATTGCAAATTGGCGCAGCTCATCTCTGCTGGCGAGTGACAATCAGGGCGCGTGCGGTAATGGATGGGGGGGGGGAGGTTCGAATCTGTTTCATTTACATTACCGGGTAAACTGCTTTTGAGAAAGAAAAAAAACACGAATACAGGAGACACGGCGAATATCGGTGTCGCGAAGAAACCGAACCGCGCTTCGCTCTTCGTGACTCAACAACGACGGCAGGTGCCACAGCGGCGGTGTGACGGGTCAGCAGTGCACGGATTTCCATCTCCCGGCGCGGCAGCTGCAAGAACGAAACCTCTCCGCGCGCTGATGCTGGCTCGCTGTGCCCGGGCGTGTGCCGAGCGCGCGTGATACGAGGAGAGCTCCCTTGGGCTCCCCGCCCAGGCAGATTGACGAGCCAACTTCACTCTGCCGTCTCCCTCAAGCCTCTTCTAACGACGCCTCGCTCTCTAAATCAACTGCTCGAGCTGAGTAGGGGGGGGGGAGCAACGTGCAGGGGGTGGGGGAGCGAGGGTAATGACCGTGGCGGAGCGACGAGCCGACGCCGCCCAGAGCGCCGGGCTCGCGTTGCAGCCACTCGGGATGAGAGCTGCGGGCTCCAGTGGGGGAGTCGGACCCCTCCGAGCCTGGGCACCAGCGATGACCAAACATCCCCGTCACGTCAACAGACGATGATATTCGTCAATGACCGGACTCACATACACCTTAGATCAGGGGTCCCCAACCGCCGGGCCGCACAGCACGAGGTGAGAGCGGTGAGTCTGCGCGTGGCCCGCCCCCATTATTTTATTATTGACCACTTCCGTCCGCGCCTCTTTCCCGTACTGCGCCCTTGTGTCAGTCACAGTCGTGGTAAGCCCACAAGCTCTAACCCCTAGTAGCCCCCCCGGTCCGTGAAAAAACTGTCTTCGACGAAACCGGTCCCTGGTGCCAAAAAGGTTGCGGACCGCTGCCTTAGATGGTAGTACAGCAAGCTGGTTGGCTACCTCTGCGTGCACAACTGAGGGTTGTCACCTCACACGTGTTTACTTAGTCCAGGTCCTCCTGTTTACTCCCAACATTCCGCTCGTTTGCTCGCTCAATAACTCGCTCACTCAGTCACTCTCTTGGTGACCCACTCGCTCACTCAGTCACTCTCTTGGTGACCCACTCGCTAACTCAGTCACTTTCTTGGTGACCCACTCGCTCACTCAGTCACTCTCTTGGTCACCCACTCGCTCACTCAGTCACTCTCTTGGTGACCCACTCGCTCACTCAGTCACTCTCTTGGTGACCCACTCGCTCACTCAGTCACTCTCTTGGTGACCCACTCGCTCACTCAGTTACTCTCTTGGTCACCTACTCGCTCACTCAGTCACTCACTTGGTGACCCACTCGCTCACTCAGTCACTCACTTGGTGACCCACTCGCTCACTCAGTCACTCTCTTGGTGACCCACTCGCTCACTCAGTCACTCACTTGGTGACCCACTCGCTCACTCAGTCACTTTCTTGGTGACCCACTCGCTCACTCAGTCACTCTCTTGGTCACCCACTCGCTCACTCAGTCACTCTCTTGGTGACCCACTCGCTCACTCAGTCACTCTCTTGGTGACCCACTCGCTCACTCAGTCACTCTCTTGGTGACCCACTCGCTCACTCAGTTACTCTCTTGGTCACCCACTCGCTCACTCAGTCACTCACTTGGTGACCCACTCGCTCACTCAGTCACTCACTTGGTGACCCACTCGCTCACTCAGTCACTCTCTTGGTGACCCACTCGCTCACTCAGTCACTCACTTGGTGACCCACTCGCTCACTCAGTCACTCCCTTGGTGACCCACTCGCTCACTCAGTCACTCTCTTGGTGACCCACTCGCTCACTCAGTCACTCTCTTGGTGACCCACTCGCTCACTCAGTCACTCACTTGGTGACCCACTCGCTCACTCAGTCACTCTCTTGGTGACCCAATCGCTCACTCAGTCACTCTCTTGGTGACCCACTCGCTCACTCAGTCACTCTCTTGGTGACCCGCTCGCTCACTCAGTCACTCTCTGGGTGACCCACTCGCTCACTCAGTCACTCACTTGGTGACCCACTCGCTCACTCAGTCACTCTCTTGGTGACCCACTCGCTCACTCAGTCACTCTCTTGGTGACCCACTCGCTCACTCAGTCACTCTCTTGGTGACCCACTCGCTCACACAGTCACTCACTTGGTGGCTCACTCAGTCACTCTCTTGGTGATCCGCTCACTCACGCGTGCGAGTGGCCAAGTAGAGGGGGGGGGTCCCACTGCAAGACCCTCGTCAAATCCCTCAAGGACTGTTGGAGGCTTTGCCTGGATAAACCAAGTCCCAAACTATTGTTACCACGAGCAAAATGACGAAGCAGGCAATACGCCGCCTGCCTATATCTCTCCAGTCACACACAAAATACAAGTTTATTTTTATACTCATCCCATCAGCCAGACGGCTTTCCCGCTGGGAGTGCATCATTTCAGCAGCAAAAGCTTTGGGATGGTTTTGACGTTCAGTGTCTCATGAGCAGCAAAGTCAGGCTTGTACTTGAAGAAATGCTGGTGAAATGTCTGGTGCTGACAGGCAAAGGCCCTCGATATAATACACACAACACACAACATACTCGCATCGCAGTCGAGAATATAGGTGACAGCATGAATAAGCTGAACATGCTATACACATCAGCAGAGTCAGTGAATGTGCTTGTTGTTGAACTAATGCAGCTAAAATGATGCTCTCCCAGGAGGAAGCCGTGTGACTGATGAGATGAGTAATAAACATATGGAGGGACAGATACGTGGCAAGGAGACATTTGGTCTGCTTCTCTATGTTGCTATTAACATTTCCCACAAGGACACAAACGTTGATGCTGTCTTATTAATTATCATCATTATTAATTATCATCATTATTAATTATCATCATTATTAATGATCATCATTATTAATTATCATCATTATTATTGTTAGATTCAAATCGGTGCGTCGTTTCTTCTGGCGCACGCTGCATTTCATTTGCGGATCAAACTTCGCGCTCCGATTTACATGAAACACAAAATCCCAGGCGCTCGCTGCTGCCGTGCACACGGCTCCCTTGGCGAATCGCAGACGACTTTGACCCCGACGATGATGACGAAGCTTGGAAAGCCGAACGGAGTTCACAGGAATCACAAACAACAAACGCCACCTTCGTGAAAGACCCAACGATGCAGAAGATCCCCATGGCATCGATCTCTGCAATGAGGCTCCTTTGGCCACAACCGTTGAACCGCATCCACTGCGCAAACCACGGCAACAGCAACAGCAGCAGATGCTGATACTGGCTTCACAAATGGAACATTTTAAAAATCTCCGGGAGTGTGCGGCGACTGTGGTCACCACCCAGTAACGGAATCAGGAAACGCACGACGACGCCTCAAGGCCCGATTCATAAACACGAAGCGGGCACAGCACCATCGCGATGGACGCTGCTACTCCTCATGCAATTATCCGGCTCAGCAACAACAACAATAATAACCATACTTTAATTTTGTATAGAGTCATTCATGCCAACAGCATCCCACAATCACCTCCATGTCAATTGACAGCTGTTCCCCTCCGTCAACATCAGTCCGCACGACCAAGAAGAACCGACTCATCTGCCAGTGACGCAGTGAGAGTTGTAAATGTTTAAGTCCCAGGACACAATTACAGACCACAACACGACGACACTTTTCTTTAAATGAACCCACTCAATAATTAATTGGCCGATAACACCTTTATATAGAGAGGATCGCAGAGCTTGGGGGGGGGGGTGCCTGCTGCTGCGAGCGGACCCCGTGCGGTGGCAGCGCGGCGTCACGAGTGAAGACGGCGATTATAAAATGTCACGACAGCGCGGTCAAATCAGTGCGACGAGTTACTTCACTTGCTGGCCATCGCTGCTGCTGCTGAGGATCACTAAAGAGAGAGAGAGGGCGGTGCTGCTCGGTGGAAGCGGTGGGGGCGAAGCGATGTGACAAGCGGCACCAGGCTCACCATCGTGCGCGGGCTCCTCCCCCACTCGAGCTGCAGCAGACGCACGACTGCTGCAGAGCGCGCGTGGGGCACGGCACGCGGTGGTGTCGCCGGTCACAACAATACAGCAACAACTATAGATGTTGCTCGCGTAAGACTGCCTGCTTAGCAGCAGCAGCAGTGCGTGGCACGAGTGGTAGAGAGAGCAGAGATTGAGATGCGCGCTCACGAAGCTGAGCGAGTGAGCCAGCGAGAGCCATGGAGAGAATGAGCGAGCCAGATTGAGTGAGTGAGCCAAAGTGATTGAGAGTCAGAGTGATTGAGAGTTAGAGTGAGTGAGAGTAAGAGTGAGTGAGTGAGCCAGAGTGAGTGAGTGAGCCAGAGTGAGTGAGTGAGCGAGTCAGAGTGATTGAGAGTCAAAGTGATTGAGAGTCAGAGTGAGTGAGCCAGAGTGAGTGAGTGAGCCAGAGTGAGTGAGTGAGCCAGAGTGAGTGAGTGAGCTACCATAGGTGAGTGAGCCATAGAGAATGTGTGTGTGCGTGTTGAACTTATTTCGCACCGTGCATAGCCAACCGTGTTAATCGGAGGTGCGGGAATTAAAGTGAGTGAGCCCGAGTGAGAGCACCGGAGTGAGTCAGCCCGAGTGAGTGAGCCAGAGTGAGTGAGTGAGCGCGGCAGAGTGAGTGAGCCCGAGTGAGTGTGAGCCAGAGTGAGTGAGTGAGTCAGAGTGAGTGAGTGAGCCAGAGTGAGTCAGAGTGAGTGTGAACCAGAGTGAGTGAGTGAGTCAGAGTGAGTGAGTGAGCCAGAGTGAGTCAGAGTGAGGGTGAACCAGAGTGAGTGAGTGAGCCCGAGTGATTGTGAACCAGAGTGAGCCAGAGTGAGTGAGTGAGCTAGAGTGAGTGAGTGAGCCAGAGTGAGTGTGAGCCAGAGTGAGTCAGAGTGAGTGTGAGCCAGAGTGAGCCCCAGTGAGTGTGAGCCAGAGTGAGTCAGAGTGAGTGTGAGCCAGAGTGAGTCAGAGTGAGTGTGAGCCAGAGTGAGCCCCAGTGAGTGTGAGCCAGAGTGAGTCAGAGTGAGTGTGAGCCAGAGTGAGTCAGAGTGAGTGTGAGCCAGAGTGAGCCCCAGTGAGTGTGAGCTAGAGTGAGTGTGAGCCAGAGTGAGCCAGAGTGAGTGTGAGCCAGAGTGAGCCCCAGTGAGTGTGAGCCAGAGTGAGCCAGAGTGAGTGTGAGCCAGAGTGAGTCAGAGTGAGTGTGAGCCAGAGTGAGTCAGAGTGAGTTTGAGCCAGAGTGAGCCCCAGTGAGTGTGAGCCAGAGTGAGTGTGAGCCAGAGTGAGTCAGAGTGAGTTTGAGCGGTGGTGAGCGCCTCGCTGTGCACACGGCACCGAGCGGAGTCTCTTCGCCGTGGCTCGCTCACAGATGCTCACTGCGAAACCTAAGAACCCGACACGATCATATCCCATGCATGGTGATGTCATTCAAATTCACGCCATCGCGCGCGCCCCTCGTCAGGGTCCAAAACTGCTCATTGCGATGCCACGTGGCAATCTGGCTGCAGACGGAGACCCCGGGTCACCCTTGCGAGTTGAGAGACTCAAGCCGGCCGGTTACACAATCATCAGCCTGGAACATGGATTGGCCTTTCTCAAGACACACAGCAGTGCGTAATAATAATCATCATATTTTTTAATTTACACAATCGCTGAGCACAGGCCCAAAACGTCAAGCAGGCGGTGACAATCAGCGCTATTGTCAATGCTGTAATCGAGGAGAGTGGAACTCGCTTCTGGAATTGAGCGACGTTTTTGTTGTTAAGAGCTGGGGGGGAGGGCGGGGAAGAGACGACGATGGGAGGAGGGAATTGAGCAGTGGAGGAGCGCGAGGGAAGGAGCAGAGCGAGAGAAGTGAGGTGACCTGCAGTGTTGTGAGTGGGTGGGTGAGTGAGTGGGTGAGTGAGTAGATGAGTGGGTGAGTCTGTGAGTGGGTGAGTGGGTGAGTGTTTTGTGACCTGCAGTGTGGTGAGTGGATGGGTGAGTGAGTGGGTTTGTGAGTAGATGAGTAGGTGAGTCTGTGAGTGGGTGAGTGTTTTGTGACCTGCAGTGTGGTGAGTGGGTGGGCGAGTGAGTGGGTTAGAGAGTAGATGCGTGGGTGAACAGATGAGTGCCTTTTTGTTTTTGTGACCTGCAGTATGGTTGGCTATGTACGGTGCGAAAGAAGTTCAACAGACATACGTACAATGGTGGATTAGACGAAACAGTCGAGGTCTGGTCGACCAAGTCCACACGGGTGGAGGAATCGACGCGTGCCCACGGCAACAGCAACCATGGCAAGTAGAGGAGCGATAGAAGAGTGACAGGGAGGCAACTGACCGCCGCTGAGCGAGTAACCGGCGTGAATTAGTGATCCTTACAAAGCACAAACACGGAGACCACAACACCCGGCAAACTAGGATACGCAGACATGGGTCGTTGGCTGGATGCGGGAGGGAGCGGCCCACGCCGAAGGCAGCTCCACTACGGCACGGCGACTCGCTGCTGCTGTTGCGGTGACCCCCGTAGCAGCAGCATCGAGTCGCGGGCATGAGTGGCGATTTGCGGGTCCCTTTCATGTCGGGTACGGGCGGCTCGAGGACGGCGCGCAGACTCGATGCCAGTGTACAGCAGAGTAGGTGATTGTCTCTTTTTCTCTCATACTATCTTTTTTTTTTCACCACGTAAGGCCCCATCTAACTACGTAGCTCTTTCTTCCAAAGCGACCTGGCCACAAATGAGAGCTCAGCAAAGTGGCGTCTCATCACGTGGACATTTATAGAAGCCACATCATCTAAACGCGTGATTCTAAACGTGAAGGGAAAGCCTCGAGGACGCGGAGAAAAATCCAGTGACGACGGGGAGAGAGACAAGCAGGCGTCAGGGTCGGGATCGAACCCACGACCTCCTGCACACCAGGCGAGGTAGTTAACATCTCCTAGCCACCGTGATGATGATGAGAGAGAGAGACACGCAAACTCCAAATATACAGCAGCAGGCGTCAGGGTCTGGAAGTAACCCACGACCTCCTGCATACCAGGCGAGGTAGTTAACATCTCCTAGCCACCGTGATGATGATGAGAGAGATACACGCAAACTCCAAATATACAGCAGGCATCAGGGTCGGGATTGAATCCACGACCTCCTGCATACCAGGCGAGGGAGTTAACATCTCCTAGCCACCGTGGCGCCCAATTACAATGCCGCTCTTGGCTCTCGAGTTCAAGGCGAACCGACGGACAAACACCTCTGGCACGTGACACGACGTTGCTGGCGTTGACCATGCTGGTGGCCACCATCACGGTGGCTAGGGGAGCGACTGCTCTAACATCATCACCCTCGCCCCGCGGCCCCCAGACGACCGAGACGGGAGCCGCCGCTCCAGCCTCGAGCTGAGCCGCCGCGGAGTTCCCGGAGTCCAGCGGAGTCGACCACATTCACACGCGCCCATAGGAGGGGTGTCGCGATGCGTACAAGGGCACAGAGACTCGACGGTGTCGTGCAGACCACACAATATTGAATACACTATGTGATGAACGCTGTGACAGTGCGTGAACTCCACGACAGTGCGTGAACTCTACGACAGTGCGTGAACTCTACGACAGTGCGTGAACTCTACGACAGTGCGTGAACCCCACGGCAGTGCGTGAACTTTACGACAGTGCGTGAACTCCACGACAGTGCGTGAACCCCACAACAGTGCGTGAACTCTACGACAGTGCGTGAACTCTACGACAGTGCGTGAACTCTACGAAAGTGCGTGAACTCCACGACAGTGCGTGAACCCCACGACAGTGCGTGAACTCTATGACAGTGCGTGAACTCTACGACAGTGCGTGAACTCTACGACAGTGCGTGAACCCCACGACAGAGCGTGAACTCTACGACAGTGCGTGAACTCCACGACAGTGCGTGAACCCCACGACAGTGCGTGAACTCTACGACAGTCCGTGAACTCTACGACAGTGCGTGAACTCTACGACAGTGCGTGAACTCCACGACAGTGCGTGAACTCTACGACAGTGCGTGAACTCTACGACAGTGCGTGAACTCTACGACAGTGCGTGAACTCCACGACAGTGCGTGAACTCTACGACAGTGCGTGAACTCTACGACAGTGCGTGAACTCCACGACAGTGCGTGAACCCCACGACAGTGCGTGAACTCTACGACAGTGCGTGAACTCTACGACAGTGCGTGAACTCCACGACAGTGCGTGAATTCTACGACAGTGGTGAACTCTACGACAGTGCGTGAACTCCACGACAGTGCGTGAACTCTACGACAGTGCGTGAACCCCACGACAGTGCGTGAACTCTACGACAGTGCGTGAACTCCACAACAGTGCGTGAACTCTACGACAGTGCGTGAACCCCACGACAGTGCGTGAACCCCACGACAGTGCGTGAACTCTACGACAGTGCGTGAACCTCACGACAGTGCGTGAACTCTACGACAGTGCGTGAACTCCACGACAGTGCGTGAACTCTACGACAGTGCGTGAACTCTACGACAGTGCATGAACCCCACGACAGTGCATGAACTCTACGACAGTGCGTGAACTCTACGACAGTGCGTGAACCCCACGACAGTGAGTGTACTCTACGACAGTGCGTGAACTCCACGACAGTGCGTGAACTCTACGACAGTGCGTGAACCCCACGACAGTGCGTAAACTCTACGACAGTGCGTGAACCCCACGACAGTGCGTGAACTCTACGACAGTGCGTGAACCCCACGACAGTGCGTGAACTCTACGACAGTGCGTGAACTCTACGACAGTGCGTGAACCCCACGACAGTGCGTGAACTCCACGACAGTGCGTGAACTCTACGACAGTGCGTGAACCCCACGACAGTGCGTGAACTCCACGACAGTGCGTGAACTCTACGACAGTGCGTGAACCCCACGACAGTGCGTGAACTCTACGACAGTGCGTGAACCCCACGACAGTGCGTGAACTCTACGACAGTGCGTGAACCCCACGACAGTGCGTGAACTCTACGACAGTGCGTGAACCCCACGACAGTGCGTGAACTCTACGACAGTGCGTGAACCCCACGACAGTGCGTGAACTCTACGACAGTGCGTGAACCCCACGACAGTGCGTGAACTCTACGACAGTGCGTGAACCCCACGACAGTGCGTGAACTCCACGACAGTGCGTGAACTCTACGGCAGTGCGTGAACTTCACGGCAGTGCGTGAACTCTACGGCAGTGCGTGAACACTACGACAGTGCGTGAACTCCACGGCAGTGCGTGAACTCTACGGCAGTGCGTGAACTCTACGACAGTGCGTGAACTCTACGGCAGTGCGTGAACTCTACGGCAGTGCGTGAACTCTACGGCAGTGCGTGAACTCTGCGACAGTGCGTGAACTCCACGGCAGTGCGTGAACTCTACGGCAGTGAGTGAACTCTACGACAGTGCGTGAACTCCACGGCAGTGCGTGAACTCTACGGCAGTGCGTGAACTCTACGACAGTGCGTGAACTCCACGGCAGTGCGTGAACTCTACGGCAGTGAGTGAACTCTACGACAGTGCGTGAACTCCACGACAGCGCGTGAACTCCACGACAGTGTGTGAACTCTACGACAGTGCATGAACTCTAGAGCAGTGCGTGAACTCCACGACAGCGCGTGAACTCCACGACAGCGCGTGAACTCCACGACAGTGCGTGAACTCTACGACAGTGCGTGAACTCTACGGCAGTGCGTGAACTCCACGACAGTGCGTGAACTCCACGACAGTGCGTGAACTCCACGACAGCGCGTGAACTCTACGGCAGTGCGTGAACTCTACGGCAGTGCGTGAACTCCACGACAGTGCGTGAACTCCACGACAGTGCGTGAACTCTACGACAGTGCGTGAACTCTACGGCAGTGCGTGAACTCCACGACAGTGCGTGAACTCCACGACAGTGCGTGAACTCCACGACAGCGCGTGAACTCCACGGCAGTGCGTGAACTCTACGACAGTGCGTGAACTCCACGGCAGTGCGTGAACTCTACGACAGTGCGTGAACTCCACGACAGTGCGTGAACTCCACGACAGTGCGTGAACTCTACGGCAGTGCGTGAACTTCACGGCAGTGCGTGAACTCTACGGCAGTGCGTGAACACTACGACAGTGCGTGAACTCCACGGCAGTGCGTGAACTCTACGGCAGTGCGTGAACTCTACGACAGTGCGTGAACTCTACGGCAGTGCGTGAACTCTACGGCAGTGCGTGAACTCTACGGCAGTGCGTGAACTCTGCGACAGTGCGTGAACTCCACGGCAGTGCGTGAACTCTACGGCAGTGAGTGAACTCTACGACAGTGCGTGAACTCCACGGCAGTGCGTGAACTCTACGGCAGTGCGTGAACTCTACGACAGTGCGTGAACTCCACGGCAGTGCGTGAACTCTACGACAGTGCGTGAACTCTACGACAGTGCGTGAACTCCACGGCAGTGCGTGAACTCTACGACAGTGCGTGAACTCCACGGCAGTGCGTGAACTCTACGACAGTGCGTGAACTCCACGACAGTGCGTGTACTCTACGGCAGTGCGTGAACTCTACGACAGTGCGTGAACTCCACGGTAGTGCGTGAACTCTACGACAGTGCGTGAACTCCACGGTAGTGCGTGAACTCTACGACAGTGCGTGAACTCTACGACAGTGCGTGAACTCCACGGTAGTGCGTGAACTCTACGACAGTGCGTGAACTCCACGGCAGTGCGTGAACTCCACGGAAGTGCGTGAACTCTACGGCAGTGCGTGAACTCCACGACAGTGCGTGAACTCCACGACAGTGCGTGAACTCCACGACAGTGCGTGAACTCTACGACAGTGCGTGAACTCCACGGTAGTGCGTGAACTCTACGACAGTGCGTGAACTCCACGGCAGTGCGTGAACTCCACGGTAGTGCGTGAACTCTACGGCAGTGTGTGAACTCCACGACAGTGCTTGAACTCCACGACAGTGCGTGAACTCCACGACAGTGCGTGAACTCTACGACAGTGTGTGAACTCCACGACAGTGCTTGAACTCCACGACAGTGCGTGAACTCCACGACAGTGCGTGAACTCTACGACAGTGCGTGAACTCTACGGCAGTGTGTGAACTCCACGACAGTGCGTGAACTCTACGACAGTGCGTGAACTCCACAACAGTGCGTGAACTCCACGACAGTGCGTGAACTCTACGACAGTGCGTGAACTCCACAACAGTGCGTGAACTCCACGACAGTGCGTGAACTCTACGACAGTGCGTGAACTCCACGACAGTGCGTGAACCCCACGCAAGTGCGTGAACTCTACGGCAGTGCATGAACTCCACGGCAGTGCGTGAACCCCACGCAAGTGCGTGAACCCCACGACAGTGCGTGAACTCTACGACAGTGCGTGAACTCCACGGCAGTGCGTGAATTCTACGACAGTGCGTGAACTCTACGACAGTGCGTGAACTCCACGACAGTGCGTGAACTCTACGACAGTGCGTGAACTCCACGGCAGTGCGTGTACTCTACGACAGTGCGTGAACTCTACGACAGTGCGTGAACCCCACGACAGTGCGTGAACTCTACGACAGTGCGTGAACTCCACGGCAGTGCGTGAACTCCACGACAGTGCGTGAACTCCACGACAGTGCGTGAACCCCACGACAGTGCGTGAACCCCACGACAGTGCGTGAACCTCACGACAGTGCGTGAACCCCACGACAGTGCGTGAACCCCACGACAGTGCGTGAACCCCACGACAGTGCGTGAACCCCACGACAGTGTGTGAACTCTACGACAGTGCGTGAACCCCACGACAGTGCGTGAACCCCACGACAGTGCGTGAATTCCACGACAGTGCGTGAACCCCACGACAGTGCGTGAACCCCACGACAGTGCGTGAACTCCACGACAGTGCGTGAACCCCACGACAGTGCGTGAACTCTACGACAGTGCGTGAACTCTACGACAGTGCGGGAACTCCACGACAGTGCGTGAACCCCACGACAGTGCGTGAACTCCACGACAGTGCGTGAACTCTACGACAGTGCGTGAACTCCACGACAGTGCGTGAACTCTACGACAGTGCGTGAACTCCACGACAGTGCGTGAACTCCACGACAGTGCGTGAACTCCACGACAGTGCGTGAACTCTACGACAGTGCGTGAACCCCCCGACAGTGCGTGAACTCCACGGCAGTGCGTCAACTCTACGGTGCTGGAGGGGCTCTCGGACGGTCGTGTTCAGGCCGGCGGACTCCGCCTCACCTGGTGAGCGGGGGGCACTGCAGAGACGAGGGCCACGACTTGCGCGCCCCGGCGAGTCCCGGGCGTGCGGGCCCCCCGCCGCCGCCCGGGAGGCCCTCCACAGCGAGGCCGCGCTCCATGGGCACGCGGCGCGGGCCCCGCTCGGGCCCCGTGTCCGAGTTGCCACGCCGGGTGACGCGCATGGGCACGCGCGCCGCCTGCCGCCACAGGTGCTTGGGCGCCTTGGCGGCGGTGGCGGTGTCGGAGCCTCCCACCGCCGCGGCCGGCTCCAGGACGATGATGGGCAGCGTGGCAGGGCGACCCTCCATGGTAGGCAGGGTGCGTGGGGAGCAGCAGGGTGTCGAGTGCGTGGGGGAGTAGGTGGGTAGGTGAGTAGGTGGGTGGAAGAGTAGGTGGGTGGGTGAGTGAGTAGGTGGGTGGGTGAGTAGGTGGGTGGGTGAGTAGGTGGGTGGGGGAGTAGGTGGGTGAGGGAGTAGGTGGGTGGGGGAGTAGGTGGGTGGGTAAGTAGGTTGATGGGTTGGTGAGTAGGGATGTGGATGGGTTGGTGAGTAGGGATGTGGATGGGTTGGTGAGTAGGGATGTGGATGGGTTGGTGAGTAGGGATGTGGATGGGTTGGTGAGTAGGGATGTGGATGGGTTGTGTGAGTAGTTAGTCGGATACGCAATGGTGAGTACGTGTGAAATCACGTGGGGGTTTAGCAGGGATGTATGCGGATGGTGAGGTACCTCTAGAGATGGGTCGTATACAGCCTTGGGATGTATTCAAACACGCGGACAGGGAGGTAGGCGCACGCGTGGGTATGTACTGAGACGGCGCTGGGTCGCGATGTGTCTGCCTATTTAGTCGCGTGATAGCGTGGGCGGTGGTAGGTCGCCCGGCTCAGACACGGGTTCACACGGACGCGGGTGAGTACAACGGCAAAGGGATGGGACTGCGGGTGGTGGGCTGCTGTGCCGGTGCGTGGTGGGTGGGCTGCTGTGCCGGTGCGTGGTGGGTGGGCTGCTGTGCCGGTGCGTGGTGGGTGGGCTGCTGTGCCGGTGCGTGGTGGGTGGGCTGGCGAGGCGTGTGGACGAGGCACGCATCTCAGCCGCTGGACGAGCGAGAGTGGCGAGAGGGCAACGCGAAGTGTCTCACTCGGGTGGGTGTGGAGGCATCCCGGTAGGCAGGCGATGTGATGTGTCGTCTATGCAGGAGTGGTAGGCAAGCGATGTGATGTGTAGTGTATACGGGAGTGGTAGGCAAGGCAATGTGATGTGTAGTTTATACGGGAGTGGTAGGCAGGCGATGTGATGTGTAGTTTATACGGGAGTGGTAGGCAAGGCAATGTGATGTGTAGTTTATACGGGAGTGGTAGGCAAGGCAATGTGATGTGTAGTTTATACGGGAGTGGTAGGCAGGCGATGTGATGTGTAGTTTATACGGGAGTGGTAGGCAGGCAATGTGATGTGTAGTTTATACGGGAGTGGTAGGCAAGCGATGTGATGTGTAGTTTATACGGGAGTGGTAGGCAGGCGATGTGATGTGTAGTTTATACGGGAGTGGTAGGCAAGGCGATGTGATGTGTAGTTTATACGGGAGTGGTAGGCAGGCAATGTGATGTGTAGTTTATACGGGAGTGGTAGGCAAGCGATGTGATGTGTAGTTTATACGGGAGTGGTAGGCAGGCGATGTGATGTGTAGTTTATACGGGAGTGGTAGGCAAGGCGATGTGATGTGTAGTTTATACGGGAGTGGTAGGCAGGCGATGTGATGTGTAGTTTATACGGGAGTGGTAGGCAGGCGATGTGATGTGTAGTTTATACGGGAGTGGTAGGCAAGGCAATGTGATGTGTAGTTTATACGGGAGTGGTAGGCAAGGCAATGTGATGTGTAGTTTATACGGGAGTGGTAGGCAAGGCAATGTGATGTGTAGTTTATACGGGAGTGGTAGGCAGGCGATGTGATGTGTAGTTTATACGGGAGTGGTAGGCAGGCAATGTGATGTGTAGTTTATACGGGAGTGGTAGGCAAGCGATGTGATGTGTAGTTTATACGGGAGTGGTAGGCAGGCGATGTGATGTGTAGTTTATACGGGAGTGGTAGGCAGGCGATGTGATGTGTAGTTTATACGGGAGTGGTAGGCAAGGCGATGTGATGTGTAGTTTATACGGGAGTGGTAGGCAGGCGATGTGATGTGTAGTTTATACGGGAGTGGTAGGCAAGGCAATGTGATGTGTAGTTTATACGGGAGTGGTAGGCAAGCGATGTGATGTGTAGTTTATACGGGAGTGGTAGGCAAGCGATGTGATGTGTAGTTTATACGGGAGTGGTAGGCAAGGCGATGTGATGTGTAGTTTATACGGGAGTGGTAGGCAAGGCGATAGGACATATGGGCGCGTGATAGGGTCGGCGATAGGAAGATCGGCGGGCGAGCCTACACCATTCCTTGGTGCATCGGTGCTGCCGTGAATGGATGGGCGGGTAGGTTCAGGGTAGACAATAGGGATGCTTAAGTAGGTCGAGAAAAAGGCGACGGGTAGGACGAGGCAAGGTGGTGACAGGCAGGTCAGTAGGTAAATTTCGTAGGTAGGTGGGTGGGTAGGTAGGTGGGTGAGTAGGCGGTAGGTGAGTGGGTAGGCTAGACAATGAGTGGGTAGACACGTAGGTGAGTGGATCAGCAGGCAGGTGAGTGGGTAGGCGGTAGGTTGGTGGGTAGGTAGGTGGGTGGGTAGGCGGTAGGCGAGTGGGTAGGCTAGAAAATGAGTGGGTAGGCACGTAGGTGAGTGGATCAGCAGGCAGGTGAGTGGGTAGGCGGTAGGTTGGTGGGTAGGTAGGTGGGTGGGTAGGCGGTAGGCGAGTGGGTAGGCTAGAAAATGAGTGGGTAGGCACGTAGGTGAGTGGATCAGCAGGCAGGTGAGTGGGTAGGCGGTAGGTAAGTGGGCAGGCGGTAGGTGAGTGGGTAGGCAGAACTCTACTGAGCAGTCACGCACGGGGTTCCATCGCGGAGTCCGTTCCACTTCGCGTGTCCCCACGGAGCCCGCAAGTCCCGGCTCCGCGGGGTCCGGCTCAGCGGGGTCCGGCTCAGCGGGGTCACTGCTCGGTAGGTCCCGGATCAGTGAATGGCGGTTCCACGCTCAGCAGGGCCCCGGCTCAGTGGGAGCCCGGGCGGGTCGGGCCCCCACGCGCCCCGTGACCGGTACGCGCCCCCCCTCCTCCCGGCGGAGCAACTCTCCCCGTGACTCCCCCGCGTCGTCTCCGCGCCTCGTCCCCGTCTCCCCCCCGAGGCTCCACCCCGCGGCTCCGCGCGCCTCTCTCCGTGTCCGCCTCTCTCCGTGTCCGCCTCTGCCCCTCTTCGCTGCGAGAGCCCCGCGCGTGGCTGAGCGCAGACTCCCCGTGCCCGTCTCTCTGCAATCCTCGTCTCCGTCTCTCCGAGCCCACTGCGTGAGTGTGTGTGAGTGTGTGTGCGTGAGTTTGTGTGAGTGTGTGTGCGTGAGTGTGTGTGAGTAAGTGCGTGTGTGAGTGAGTGTGTGAGAGTGTGTGTGAGTGAGTGTGTGAGAGTGTGTGTGAGTGTGAGAGAGTGTGTGTGTGAGTGTGTGTGAGAGTGAGTGTGTGAGTGTGAGAGAGTGTGTGAGAGTGTGTGTGAGTAAGTGTGTGTGTGAGAGTGAGTGTGTGAGTGAGTGTGTGTGTGCGTGTGTGTGAGAGTGAGTGTGTGAGTGTGAGAGAGTGTGTGTGTGAGTGTGTGAGAGTGCGTGAGAGTGAGTGAGGGTGTTCCCTTGCGTACTTTCCTCTCGCTCCGCGCCTCTCTCCCCGTGTCTGTCTCTCTCCCCGTGTCTCTCTCTCCCCGTGTCTCTCTCTCTCTCCCCGTGTCTCTGTCTCCCCGTGTCTCTCTCTCCCCGTGTCTCTGTCTCTGTCCCCTGTGTGTCTCTCTCTCCCCGTGTCTCTGTCTCTCTCCCGTGTCTCTCTCTCTCCCCGTGTCTCTCTCTCTCCCCGTGTCTCTGTCTCTCCCCGTGTCTCTCGCTGTCTTCTGCGTCCGGTGCCCGTGAGCGCGGAGCGCGCGTTGCTTGGCCGAGAGGATTGGGGGGAGGGGGATGCGGGGGGGGGGTAGCGAGAGGGGAGGGAGGGGAGGGGGTGAGGGCGTTAGAGCGGAGGGAGGAGGATTGAGGGAGAGGTGGAGGGAGAAACATGGGGGGAGGGAGGGGAGGGAGGGGAGTGGGGGTGGATGAAGAGAGGGGTGGAGGGATAGGGTGTGGAGGGGGGGTGGAGGGAGGGGAGTGGTGGAGGGAGGGGAGTGGTGGAGGGAGGGGAGTGGTGGAGGGAGGGGAGTGGTGGAGGGAGGGGAGTGGTGGAGGGAGGGGAGTGGTGGAGGGAGGGGAGTGGTGGAGGGAGGGGAGTGGTGGAGGGAGGGGAGTGGTGGAGGGAGGGGAGTGGTGGAGGGAGAGGAGTGTTACGCTCACCGAGTGATGTCACTGGAGGGATCTCCGCTACGCACCCCATCTTCACCCCCCCGCCCCTCGGTTCCTCCCCTCTCCCTCCCCTCCCCGTTTCCTTCTGCCGCCCCGACTCCGCCAGTCCGCGTGGCTGCCGCTCCCCCGTCCGCTCTGCTCCCCATCTCCCCCCACACCCCCTCATCCCAACCCCGCTGTCTCCCCTCTCTCCCCCCCGTCCCGTCTGCTCCCCCCCCCCACACCCCCTCATCCCAACCCCGCTGTCTCCCCTCTCTCCCCCCCGTCCCGTCTGCTCCCCATCTCCCTCCCCCACACCCCCTCATCCCAACCCCGCTGTCTCCCCTCTCTCCCCCCCGTCCCGTCTGCTCCCCCCCCCCACACCCCCTCATCCCAACCTCGCTGTCTCCCCTCTCTCCCCCCCCCCCGTCCTCTCTGCTCCCCATCTCCCCCCCCACACCCCCTCATCCCAACCTCGCCCCCCCCCGTGCCCTCTTCAAGTCCCTCCCCCGCGCAGCTTCGCTCCCCCTCTCCCTCGTCCCTCCCCAGCGCCGACCGCGAGGCGAGCGCGCGCGCGGCTGTGCCCGCGGGGAGCGGTGGCGCAGCGGTTAGCGACTGCACCGCGCTCAGAAGCCGGCGAGCCGATGCCCGCTCGCGGCCGACATAAGGTGACGGATTTCTGAACCGGTCCAGCCTGGCCTCCGCTAGGTCGACTCAGCCTTAAACATCGTTAATGGGGAGACAAAAGCGGCAAGGCGTGCTGCTATCCAAACCACTCCCTCGGGTGCCGCATTGGCCTTCACATGTGCTCGCTAACAGCACTTGCCCCAACCGCCTGGCAAGGCTACATGGGGGAGCTTTGTGTAGATAATAAGTGCGCACACTGCAAGTTAATGTGACCACAGTTCGACTCTCGGCTGGACATATATAAGCATACATCATACATATGATATGGCTCCTCTCTTGTTCCTATTACTGCTGTAGTGACGTATATTTGGTCACTACGGCGTTTAGCGCCAGCTACTGAGATAAGGGTGCAACTGTGCGTGTTCGAGCCTCTCTCTGGCACCAGAGGACGTCTGGCATGGAAGGGGCCCTACGGGGACATGGTTTTGGTGACAGAGAGAGAGAGAGAGGGCATTTGAGGACGTGACAGTCCGGGTGAACCCGAGAGGGCACGTGACCAGGACAGGATAATGAGGGGACACGTGATGTATGGCCCAGAACCTTCAAGGAGGATCGAGAAGGGGGCGTGGCCGAGGGCGGAGCCAGGCCACGCTCAGGGGAATAAAAGGGAGGTCCCAAGAGCCGATCGAGGCTGTCTGTTGGAATGGAACCCGTCGGTGCTACGTCTCTTTGATCCTCGGCATCGTGGGTCAGGCAGTGTGTTACTGACTGACCCGGTTATGTAGTTACCCCGTTGTGGTATAGTTAACTTGTTGTACGTTTACGTAGTTACCCTGTTGGGGTGTGGGGATAAACGTGTTGCCTCCAAGTGTGTGCCTCCGTGGAACCCACGACACTCCTACTCCACTTGTTTAGCCAGGAAAGACTCAATGAGTCCCAATACTCTTATTTAGGAGAGTCCTGGCAATGTTTCGCAGTGGTAGGGGGGCTATGATTGCTGCTGTGTGTGTGATCCCAATTACAGTGAATTTGCGGGGTAAATTTTTTCAAATTTGGTAAAAATTAGTATCGTTCCACCGGCACACGATGGCCTCCTCTTCTCGCCAATGACGTCGTCGGATCTTTGACGTCCTCCGCGAGTGAAGCAGACGGCATACGTAGTATACATTGCTTCACGGTTTACACACAGGCACCGCAGTATTAATAAGGGCGGCCATCTCGTGTCGAACCGCGAATCTCTGCAAGAAGCGGCGAAGCGCCCCGGCACGGCCGCGCGGCATCACCGTCCTTCGTGTCTCATCCGGTCGCCCGGGGCGATCCCGATGGGAAACACGGGAGTGGAGTGGAGTGGGGGGAGACGTGATGTGTGGGGTGAGACGCGGGGAGTGAAGTGGGGGGAGACGTGATGTGTGGGGGGAGACGTGGGGAGTGAAGTGGGGGGAGACGCGGGGGTTGGAGTGGGGGGAGACGTGGGGAGTGAAGTGAGGGGAGACGCGGGGGTTGGAGTGGGGGGAGACGTGGGGAGTGAAGTGGGGGGAGACGCGGGGGTTGGAGTGGGGGGAGACGTGGGGAGTGAAGTGGGGGAAGAGGCGGGGGTTGGAGTGGGGGGAGACGCGGGGGGTTGGAGTGGGGGGAGAGGCGGGGGTTGGAGTGGGGGGAGAGGCGGGGGTTGGAGTGGGGGGAGACGTGGGGAGTGGAGTGGGGGGAGACGTGGGGAGTGAAGTGAGGGGAGACGTGGGGAGTGGAGTGGGGGAGAGGCGGGGGTTGGAGTGGGGGGAGACGTGGGGAGTGGAGTGGGGGGAGAGGCGGGGAGTGGAGTGGGGGGCGACGTGGGGAGTGAAGTGGGGGGAGACGCGGGGAGTGGAGTGGGGGGAGACGTGGGGAGTGAAGTGGGGGGAGAGGCCGGGAGTGGGGGAAACGCGGGGAGTGGGGGGGAGACGCGGGGAGGGGAGTGAGGGGAGACGCGGGGAGTGGGGGGAGACGTGGGGAGGAGAGTGAGGGGAGACGCGGGGAGTGGGGGGAGACGTGGGGAGGGGAGTGGGGGGAGACGTGGGAAGGGGAGTGAGGGGAGACGCGGCGAATCCACGTCTCCATCCAGGCTGATGATGAGGGGAGTGGTGACAATTCGTGGTAACCACCACGTTGTGTACGATGTTTGTGTTTGATGTGGTGTCCATGTGCAACTGATGGTTGGATGAAGCGGCACAGCCTCGCAGCTCTCAGAGCCCGAGTTGCTGCTGATGAGGATCTTGTTGTTGTTGGCTACGTACGGTGCGAAAGAAGTTCAACGTACATGATGTTGTTGAGGTTGTTAATTATGATGATGATGTTCATGTTGTTGATGTTGATAATGTCATTGATGATATTGATGTTGTTTACGTTGATGTTGTTGATGATGATTTAAATTGTGTTGATGTGTATGTTCATTTTGATCATGTTGATGTTGTTGATGTGTATGTTGATCATTGTTGAAGGTGTTGGTGTGTATGTTCTTGATGTTTACGATCTTGTTGATGATAGTGTTGTTGATGATGTTGCTGTTGTTGCTGCTGTTGTTGACACGTGACGCGCGCTGATATTCGCGGAGGATCAACCATGACGTGCCACAGGGAGGGAGGGGGAGGGGGGCGGGGTGTGGGGAGACAAAGGCAGCTGGGAGAGAGGCGGTGCTTGGTAATGTGCTGCACACAGTGATGGGGTGGTATGGGCGGCTGGGATCGCTGTTTCGAGACCACGGGTTGACTCCCCGTACAGCGACACTCACCGACTGCGCCTTGCTGCTGCGAAAGTCCGAAGTGGATACGCGTGCAGCACCCTGCCGCCTCGTACGCGCCTTTGTCTCTCCGCTTCGATAGAGGCCGTGTTTTATTCATCCCATCAGCCACACGGACTTCCCGCTGGGAGTGCGTCGTTTGAGCAGCAACAACTCTGCACCGGTTTTCCAAATGCGGTGTCTCATCAGCAGCAGCGTCAGGCGTGTGCTTGAAACAATGCTGCTGAACTGGCAGATGTTATATGCAGGTGTAATAGAGTTCACGACTCTTGGACGCCGGAGTTGGAGGCACACGGGTTTTATTCACACAGCACGGTTCTGGCATACAACACTAGACGGGGTGTCGGCCCCCTCACCCGGCTAGCTGGGGATACACGCGCTAGCTACTTCCTAGCCTGCCTCCTAGTCCTCCTCTAACGGGCTAGGGGAGGCTATCTGGCCCGACACTGGTAAGTCGGGCCCGGTACCCTGAGTTCCAGACCAGCGCTGACAAGAGCACCGGCTCTGGATCTCGGGACCACGCCGCTGGCTCGGTCCTGTTCGGCCCTGATAAGGACGGCGAACCAGGGGAGTCCAGGGCTCTAGCTAAGACGTCTTCAGTCTTCACTGGTTGACTTAACAAGAACCCCGAGCCCTCCGATACATCCCCTTTTATACCCAACCCCCCGCTGAGGGGTGGGGCCCCCACGGGGTGCCTGGCGCGGACGTCGTAGAGAGCACCTCCCCGTGCACTCACGTAGCCCCGCCCACTGTGTTTGTTTGCCATAAGCTGCCATGCATAACGGGCTCTCTCTCTAACACCCCTACACAGGGATGCTGCTTTTTGTGAGATATGGGCCCGAGATTACTGTGTTGTGCTTTCTGTGAGTGCGTCTGGCTTTGTTTAGTGGGGAGCCGTAGTGTAGTGGTTAGCGCGCTACGAACCCGGCGACACGAGTTCGATTCCCGCTCATGGCCAACACCGGTGACGATTATTTGAACCAGTCCTGGGCCTCCCCTAGGTCGACCCAGCCTCAAATGAGTACCCGGTGCGGTGCGTAAACATCGCCGCTGGGGAGACAAAGTCGGTCGGGCATGGTGCTGGCCACCAACCCCCTTCATATGTGCTCGCTAACAGCACTTGCTCCTACAATCTGTTACGGGCTATACGGGGGATATTTGTCTTTGTGTGTGCGTGCACCCGTGGCCCATGTGTGTGTGTCTGTGTGTGTCTGTCTATGTGTGTGTCTGTCTGTGTGTCTGTGTGTCTCTGTGTGTGTCTCTGTGTGTGTCTGTCTGTGTCTGTCTGTGTGTCTCTGTGTGTGTGTCTATTTCGACTGCGTAGTTCGTGAAGCCTTCAATAGCTGTACCGGGGGAATTTCCATTTGGTACAGATATAATGGGAGGCTGATCGACGCCCGGGTGCGATCAAGGGATGGCTCCTTATTGGTCAACCACGTTATGTATGCCGATGATTTGGTAATAGCTGCTCATTCAGAGGAGGAGTTGGAGACGCTGCTGCTGAGACTGGAGCGTGCCACTAAGAGGTGGGGCCTTACCATCAGCCCCACCAAAACTAAGCACCTGCCTGGGTATTTTGTACCATCGGACACTCCACCCCCACAACTCCCAATTGGTGATGGGGCAGTTATGGAGAGAGTGGAGAGTTTCCCATACCTGGGCAGTGTGCTTATGACTGGCTCCAGTTTATCAGCAGAGGTCTCACTCCGAATCAGTCGAGCGGCAATATCTTTTCATCGGTTGCGTAACGCTGTGTGGAAGCTACCTGGTCTGTCGCTCCGCACGAAGCTTCAGGCCTTTTCGGCCACGGTCATTCCCTCCCTTCTCTACGCTTGCGAAACGTGGACCCCCCTAGTGGAGCATCTTCGCCGGTTGGAAACATTTAGGCTGGCCTGCCTACGATCCATCCTGGGTTTAACCAGGCTGGATTGTGTGAGGAGCTCACAAGTCCTTGAAAGATCTGGGCAAAGTCCCATCAGTGAGCTCCTCCGGCAGGCAAGGCTGCGTTGGCTGGGTCATGTAGCCCGCATGCCCAGCCACCGCATGCCTAAACAGCTTTTGTTCGGCCGGATCGAGGGGGCTAAACGGGCGCGGCACGGGCTAGAGAAGAGATGGAGTGATGTGGTACAGGAGGACGTGGAGCTGAGTGGACTTGCCGATGACTGGTACCAGCGGTGTCAAGATCGGCCTCAGTGGAGGAGGCTCGTGAAGGACGCTACTGGGCAGTTGGAGGCAGTCGCCCTCCAACAACAACGGAGGGCGGAGGAGCGACGCTCACAACAACGAGCGGAGCGCCGGGTGGCTAAAGCACAGCAAGTTGGTACAGTAGGGGGCACAGGTGGTGCATCAGCCAGTCATATCGGTCATCTCGGTCAGTCGACCCGTGGCACCTGGGTCTGCCCCGTGACCTCCTGCCAGCGGGCGTTCGACACTTCACGTGGCCTCAAGGTGCACATGGCCTAGCACAAGCGTCGTGGTGACATCACCGCCACTTAGTGGCGAATGGCGGTTGTTGTTGTTGTGTGTCTGTGTGTCTTTGTGTGTGTGTGCCTGTGTGTCTGTCTGTGTGTCTGTCTGTGTGTGTGTCTGTGTGTGTGTCTGCCTGTCTGTCTCTGTGTGGGTGTGTCTGTCTGTGTGTGTTTGTCTGTCTGTGTGTGTGTCTGTGTGTGTGTGTCTGTGTGTGTCTGTCTGTGTGTGTGTCTGTCTGTGTGTGTCTGTGTATCTCTCTGTGTGTGTCTGTATGTGTGTCTGTCTGTGTGTGTGTCTGTGTGTGTGTCTGTGTGTGTGTCTGTCTGTCTCTGTGTGTGTCTGTCTGTCTCTGTGTGGGTGTGTCTGTTTGTCTGTCTGTGTGTGTGTCTGTGTGTGTCTGTCTGTGTGTGTGTCTGTCTGTCTGTCTGTGTGTGTCTGTCTGTCTGTGTGTGTCTGTCTGTGTGTGTGTCTGTGTATCTGTCTGTGTGTGTATGTGTCTGTGTAGTGAGTTCCAGGGAGACTGACGACGGAGTCGAGGCACACTCTTTTATTAAACTCAAGGACAGTACAATACTTGAAGGGGTAACGGCCCCTTCACCCGTACTAGATGGGAAACCACCCCTAGCACTAATTCCCCTGTCCTGTTCCCAGTCCTCCTCTAATAGTGCTATGGGAGGCTGTCTGATCCGGCCCTGGTAAGCACGGATCCCGGCACCCAGCTAAGCCGGCCTTGCTCTTACAAGAGCAGAGGTCCGGAAGCTCTTGGGCCCGCGCCGCTGGCTTGCCCAGCTCGGCCCTGGCAAGGGCAGTAAGCTTCTTCCACACTGGCCCTGAGCTCTCTGGCTCCCCGCCTTTTATAGGGATTCCCTCCGAGGGGCGGGGTTATGGGGGATCACAGAGCCCCCATGGCCCCCCAGTGGTTAACGGATGCGGACGTGGATGTAGACACCCGTGTGTGGGTGCAGACACCCTTGTGTTTTCTGTCCGCCCTTCTCCCCGTAATAACCCCTACATCACCCCCCCCCCCCCCCCCCCTGTACAGCCCGCAGCCGTCCCGGCTGCAACAAACCCCTCAAAAACCAACAATAAAGACTTAACACAGTCAACACGTGTGTGCCCCGTAACAATAACAAGAGTAACAACAACCGACGGTCCCCTATAAATACCCCAGCCCCAACATGCAACATATGTACAGAGTGTGGTTCCCCACCCCCACCCAACAAAAAAAAAGGTGAGCGAGCCCCCCGGCAGCGGAACACGCGCGGGAAGCAACTCACAACAACCGGTGCGACTTGGCGCGTGTCCGTGCAGCGGGCCCATCACAAAGGCCCAACCCGGTAGGGCCGGCGGCAGGTGTTGAAAGTGCAGGTGCACGGCCCTCCGGCTTCTCGGACGAGCCAGCGCCGACCCCCTCGGGGGAGGCTGGCGGCCGAGAGGGCGTCAGTCCTTGGGCCCCTGAAGACGGAACAGTTAGCAGCGGATCAGAGGCTGGCGGCGACCCCGCCCTCCAGGAGTCAGTGGACCCCCCACATGTTCGGCCATAGTCATAAGAGGGAGCATGTGGCGCAAAGAACGGCTTCAACCGTGAAGGGTGTACAAACCACCGACGCTTCCCCCATTTAATGCGAACACATTGGGGCCGCACAACCTGCACAATTTCCACGGGGCCCCTCCATGGTCGCAACAACTTAGACGAGGTAGCCAATGGCACCTGGGGGCAGTGTAGCCACGCTCTGTCGCCCGGGTGCCATTCGTGCGTGTGTGACCGGCGCAATCGCAACCTTTCATTCGCCTTCTGGTGAGAGTCAGAGTTTTGCATAGCCGCCTCCCGTGCCTCAGCCAACTTGAGGATATTAAATTTAACATGGTCCGCCAACTTGGACTTAGCGTGTGGTGTGGCAATTCACAGCTGGGTCGCGACAGGCGGGTCAACTTCGCGGCCATACATTAAAAAAAATGGCGAGAATCCGGTCGCCGCGTGAGGAGCCATCCTGTAAGCTGCCAGAACTCCCGGGATCTGAAGGTCCCAATCGGTTTGGGACTCAGATACCTGGTGTGATAGCATGGACGTAAGAGTCCTATGCAGGCGTTCTACCATCCCATCCGTTTGTGGGTGGTAAGGGGAACTACGAATTTTCTTCGTACCAAGAAGCTCACACACCTCGTGTAAAAGGGAACTAGTGAAATTCTTTCCCTGACCAGTCAACAACCTTCCGGAGCGCCCTTGTCGAGGACATAGCCCTCGACAAAAGCCTCCTCAATGGCTGCTGCCGACTGGTTGGCAAGGGGCCAAGCCATAGGCCATCGCGTGAAATATTCCACGCCAACCAGTAGGTACTTATTACCCCTAGGCGTGGAAGTAAACGGCCCCAAAATATCAAGAGCGACAAGCTCATTAACCCGGGTGACCGAAATAGACTGGAGCGGTGGGCTGGCTCCCCTTGCTGGCGGCTTCCGTTGAGCATACTGGGTACAAGACTGCAACAGATCGTCCACATCCCTTGCCATGCCCGGCCAAAAGAAATTAAGCTGGAGCATGGCAAGGGTTTTGTGGGTGCCCAGGTGCAGGAGCCGCTCATGAGCAGCCCATACAGCCCTACCCCTCAACGTGGAAGGCACCACCAGCCTGTGGCGGCGGATCGTCCCATCCCAATGCATGAGGAGGCCCTGGCACAACCCCCATGAGTCAACGCCCGACCTCCCCTGACCGGATCCTCCCGCGCGACGCCGTAGCGTCACGAAGAGAGTTAATGGCGGCCTCCTCTTCCGGCCCCCAATGAAATTTCACCCCCTTTGCTATTAAGGCATGTAACGGCTTAGCGATGGAAGCAAACTCCGCGACAAGCCGCCGGTAATATGAAGCAAAACCAATGAAGCTCCTAACCTCCCCCACCGAGGTGGGAGTCGGCCAGGAGCTGACACAACGCGTTTTGGCGGGATCGGTTGAGATACCTGACCATCCGACGATCTGACCCAAATATCTTACAGATTCGCGTAGCAAATGGTACTTTTGTGGTTTGAATTTCAAATTAGCTGCGCGCATTTTGAGAAACACGGCCCGAAGCCTATCAAGATGTTCCTCGAATGTCTTACTAAATACGATCACGTCGTCCAGCGAGAACCAATTCCATTAGGCGCTGGAACGTTGCGTGAGCGGAGTGGAGCCCCATAGGCAATCGATTGAATTGGAAGAGGCCGTGCAGCGTTCGAAAAGCCGTTTTGGGCTTCGATTCGTCATCCAAAGGAAGTTGCCAAAACCCTGACAGCAAATCCAAGGTGGAGAAGAATCGTGATCCAGCTAGGGCATCCAGAGATTCATCCATTCGAGGAAGCGGGTAAGCATCGGCCACTGAGATTTTATTCAACCGCCGAAAATCAACGCAGAACCTTAGGGACCCATCCTGCTTTTTAACCAACACTATAGGTGCACCCCAAGGGCTGGTCGAGAGAGAAATAATGTCAGAAGCCAACATGTCATCTACAGCCGATTTGACATGATCCTTTTCGGCGGGACTTAACCGAAAAGGATTTTGGCAGATAGGAGCGTTGTCACTGGTGTCAATATGGTGGCGCAGCAATTTTGTACATCCGATGTCATATTTGTGCTTACTAAAAACGTCAGAAAATTCTCGCAAAAGGGTACGCAATTTAGCACGTTGTGAGTCGGATAGGTCAGGTGTCTCAGCACAAAGCGCCTCCAGCCAACCCTCATCATGGTCTGACAGCAGTCGCGACTGAGAAGCGGTGGCCACCTGGCCAATGATCGGCGTTTCCACAGGTACCGGAATCGCATGTGCGAACACGGTTCCCTAGGAAACCACCGCCGTCCGTGTCCCGACATTGAGGACCGCGATAAATGGGTCCTCATCCCCTTTAACAATAGTCTGGGCCATCACCAAATCTGGCCCATTTACCCCGGCCCTAGACGGCCCCAGCAAAATGCCCTGGTCTGAGACCCCTTTAGCGAACGGTCGACGCAACCGCAGGGGCACGAGCATCTGTGCCCCCGGGGGTACACGCACCGTTCGAGCAACGAGCGCCTGTACCGTTGCACAGGCTGTACGCAAGGCAGGGGTGGAAGGCAGGAACATTATACGTCGGCCCGATGGAAGCTCGATGCATCCCTGGTCAATCAAAATTTTGACAGGCAATTTGGCCAAAAAGTCCGTCCCCAACAGGCACGGAATTGCCAGAGAGGAGGAGACCAACACCGGCCCAGATAATTTAATGTCCCCGATATAAATTTGCGCTCGAATCTGGCCGATGATACCTAACGAGCCCCCGTTTGCAGCGTAACACTGTATGTCGACGGAGAGCAACGGGCGACTCTGAACGGGCAGAATATTATAAATCAAATCGGAAATGATAGTCGCCGATGCTCCTGTGTCGATCAGTACCCGTACTTCGACCCCATCAATGTGCCCCGTGACAACGGACGACCCCGCCGACGCAGCCACAACACGGTGAGCCAACTCGGACCATTGGCCCGGTTGGAGCTCCCTCCCCATCAAGCCGCGACCCGACGCACCAGCACCCGAACCCCGAGAATCGTGTGTCGGGGCATGTGAGAAAGAAGTGGGTGTGCATGCAGGCCGAACATGTGGGGTGCCACGACTTGCCGGAGGATGTTGTGGAGGCTTTTGAAGAGGGCCGTCCTCAGTCCCAGTTGCTCCGCGCTGTCGAGGAGCCCGGCATCCCGAAGCCACGTGGCCCCGGAGGCCACAGTTGTAGCACACGACGAGTGATCCAGAAGACTTGGGCTGCTCTCGGTGGCTCGGTGTGTCCCGAGCCGGTCGCCCACCAGACCGCCATCCCGCAGAACGGCCCGCAGCGAAGCCCCCCTCAGATTCGGAGGTGGTTGCCGCCACGGTGTGTCCCGCAGCTGCCTTGTTAGCCTTCCTCCGCTGGGAAATCAGATTGGCATGAATGTGCCTTGCAGCCCATAATGACGACATGTCCGCATCATCCTGCGCCAGGATGACGAAGTCCAAGTCGTCGGCCAACAGCAAAAAATTTTCGGCCACCATCGCATCGACCCCTTCCTCGTCCATGCGCGGGAAGGCCGCCTTCGCCAACGCCAGCAGGGCCGTGCGGTACACGAGTGGTGACTCCTTGTCGCCCCTCTGCCGCTCGTAGAAAAGCTGGCGATAATCGGAAGGCGGCCCATAAACCGTGGCCAGCACCTGCAGCGCCGACTGAAGCGTGGAGCGTGCCGACCTGGGTGCAGTGGTGAGGGTGCCAAGGGCATCGCTCTCCAGCATCGCTGGAAGAGCACGCAGCGCCTCGTTGTCCGTCCACCCAGCCATCTCTTGGTGGGCGAGGAAACGGCGCTGAACCCCACCCCAATTGTCGCCACTCGAAACGAACTCTTGCAGGGCCGGCAGGCGTTGCTGAAATGTCGGCTCCGTCTCCGATGATCGCCCAGCACCCGTACCGTGTCCATGAACAGTATGGGGAGCAATGGCGGACCCTAATGGAGGTCGCGCCGTCGGTGACGCGCTGGTTTCAGCTTGGTCGGTGCTGTCGTCCGCGGGTGATGACCTGGCGAACGCTGATAGGTAGCCACTGCGACCCACCCCCGCCGATGACGTGGTGATCGCTGGTTGGGCCCCGCCGCCCGCGTGACGAGCTGGGGCCCCTCCCTCGGCTCCTACTGTACCCGTGGCGGGAAGTTCAAGCCTCCGGCCCATCGCAAAGGCGGGAGTTTCTGGCGGACGCTGTCCGTCTTCCCGCTGCGCCGCTCCCCCCAGCCCCAGGCGAGTTATCTGTTCCAGCATGGCGACCGCTGCAAATAGGAGCTCCGCCAGTCGGGAGTGGGCTAATGCCAACTCATCAGCCGACGTCCCGACCCTCTCCGACTGCCCTGCAGGTGGTGGAGCCAGCAGCGGTTGGCCAGGTACGTCGGCGGCGACATCTTGCACCGCCTCTCCCTCGCTGTCGTCCTCTCCGGGGTCTTGGGCACGAGTCGTCCGTCTCGAATCCATGCTTTCGACCACTTCTGACGCCAGATGTAGTGAGTTCCAGGGAGACTGACGACGGAGTCGAGGCACACTCTTTTATTAAACTCAAGGACAATACAATACTTGAAGGGGTAACGGCCCCTTCACCCGTACTAGATGGGAAACCACTCCTAGCACTAATTCCCCTGTCCTGTTCCCAGTCCTCCTCTAATAGTGCTACGGGAGGCTGTCTGATCCGGCCCTGGTAAGCACGGATCCCGGCACCCAGCTAAGCCGGCCTTGCTCTTACAAGAGCAGAGGTCCAGAAGCTCTTGGGGCCGCGCCACTGGCTTGCCCAGCTCGGCCCTGACAAGGGCAGCGAGACAGGGGAGTCCCAGGGCCTATTCTGCCGGTCTTCAGACTTCACTGGTAAGCTTCTTCCACACTGGCCCCGAGCTCTCTGGCTCCCCGCCTTTTATAGGGATTCCCTCTGAGGGGCGGGGTTATGGGGGATCACAGAGCCCCCATGGCCCCCCAGTGGTTAACGGATGCGGACGTGGATGTAGACACCCGTGTGTGGGTGCAGACACCCTTGTGTTTTCTGTCCGCCCTTCTCCCCGTAATAACCCCTACATCTGTATGTGTCTGTCTGCGTGTGTCTGTCTGTGTGTCTGTCTGTGTGTGTGTCTATGTATCTGTCTGTGTGTGTGTCTGTATGTGTGTCTGTCTGTGTGTGTGTCTGTGTGTGTGTCTGTCTGTCTCTGTGTGTGTCTGTCTGTCTCTGTGTGGGTGTGTCTGTCTGTGTGTGTTTGTCTGTCTGTGTGTGTGTCTGTGTGTGTCTGTGTGTGTGTCTGTGTGTGTGTCTGTCTGTGTGTGTGTCTGTCTGTGTGTGTGTCTGTCTATCTGTGTGTGTGCAGTTGTGGTGACTCATTGCGCCCCTTGCGACAAGCAAGCCAGCATCAGGACCTCAAGGTAAGTGAGGTTAAACGGATGTTTTTTTCTATTTATTACTTTATTTATGTTGTATTCACGATACGGTATTAAATGCGAATGTACAATATTTTTTCTTCTATACGAGTTTAATAATGATTTCCTTTTTGTGTGGAACCGTAACACATGTCATAACACTGACCGTATGATGGCAATTTAAATGAAGCCTTTTGTTGTGTTTACAACTTACGAACCGTTCGACTTACGAACTTACGAACGTGTGTTCGTAAGTCGAGGGCTGCCTCCTCCTCTGTTGCCCATATACGATGTGGCTATAAGACGTGCCTCGTGATGCCCCTTACACAGGAGTCAAATCTCTCACGCGGGTCGGTGGCTCAGCGGCAGAGCAATCGGAAAAGAGCTTGCGAGTTCAAATCCTGGTTGTTGTTGTTTATGTTGTTGTTGTTGTGGTGGGCAAGGCAACAGTGGTCATCATATGGAAACACTCGGCCCCGTCGTAGGAATGTGGCATTTCCGCCACTGCCTCAGGCGTGTACACAAGACGCTGATTTACGTGCGATGAAGAAGAGGCCATGGCCCGAAACGTCGTATTTTACATTTTTCTTGTTATTTTTTGATGAGCCGAAGCGGACCCGGGAGCGCAACTTTGACCTATCCGGCACCGCGCTCCAAAACCGTACAACGCATCGGCATCGCACGCCGACCGCAGCCAATCCGACGGGGCCCAACGCGTCGCCCTCAGCCAATCGCGCACGCGCTGACGCGATTTTAACACGGCGAGCCGACCAATCAGGAGCCTCGGTCTCGTTGGGGTCGCGCGTGCAGTGTGGGGAATGCAATTCACTGTCCCCACCGTGGAGTGGGTTGTTTTAATCACGATTTAGTTTTAAAAGTGTGTGTTTATAATGTTGCATTGGCTGCACGGTTGGCTTATGAGTCGCTTCGTTTTGCATGTAGAGGCTGTTTCACACAGTTTCGTTGATGCCTCGCTATCCCTTACAATAGGCTCCGATGTTGAACGGTATTTAACAAAAAAAAATTATTGCGATTTAAATCGATAATACAAGATTCGCATGTTCTGTGAGGTGCGATAACGCTTAACAGTGGTCGTGGTGTAAAATCAGTCTTATTAATTGAAATTTAGTTGCAGTTCAACTACACGTTCATAAAAGTTAATAAGGTCACGATAACAAGAAAAAATGTATAATTATAAAATCGTCCCAAATGTTGAAATGTTCAAGTGGTTTTCCCTCTAGGCGGGAAAACCACTTGAACCTCTAAACTCACGTGTTAAGAAGCGCGGACTACAGAAGGCATCACAATATCAGTTGTGGTCACCACATCTACGCCTCTATATAAGGAACGAAACAGACTTCTCCACAAATCTGGCTGTCGCCTGATGAAGCTAGTTGTAATTACTGGCGAAACGTCGTACTCAGATTGTAAATGTCGTGGCTTGGCTCTCCAACACACCGGTGTTGCTTTACTAGTGACGAATTGGCACGTTCTGTTTACGTGACTGACAACCCTTATTAGTTGGCTGTGTCGGGTGGTGGAGGGTTTAACGACACATTTACGCGATATAACCCAAAAAAAGCCTCTTATGGATCACAATACGTGTGTGTGCATGAAAAGACGCTTCGTATATGTTCAACAATATACTAATCCACCGCCAGATGAAGGCCTCGCCCCCTTGTGTGGGTTATTTGACCATACTTCACTGTGCTGATCACTGTGAGTTGTGTTCCGGGACTCGTCACTCGCCCTGTTTGCCGCCCTGCATTGCACTCACCACGGTGATACTCCGCTACACTCGTCCAGTCAATGGCGTATCACTTGCTAACCGTTAATTATGAACCGTAATTATTATTTCTACCAATATATTTTTCTTAGGGTTAAACTGAAGTTACTAAGGTGACATAGGTTTCCTTTGTGCCAGTGGCCGCTAGCATAAAATACTACGTTTTGTATTTGAAGGCAAACTAATTCAATTAATTTGTATTACGAAAGGGTCATAGTCCTTTGTGTTTATTCTAGATTTGAAGTTTTCGTGACTGCAAGGATTCATATTACGACAGTGATTTTGGCTTTAACGGTTCCACCTGAAGACGGAAGCTTGTTTGTTTTTTAATTTATTTATTTTTTACTTACGTGACTTTACCGGAAAAAACCCCAAAGACGTTGAATCCTTTTGTGTTAGTTACACTCCTGTTAACAGCTACATGAATTGCCTAATACTAGGAGCTAGTAGCCAGTAGCTGAGGGTTAGCATGTCTGCTACTTAGACATCAGAAGGCAGTGCAGCAAAATCCATTACTGTATTGCACTGTACAGTAGAACTTATATGCTACCAAGTCTAGCTCCTGGCCCTCAACCCGCGCTGACCAGCGTGGTGAAGTATGGTCTAAATATACCCACGACCTGCAGCAGCATAGGCAGGCACTCATCCAACGGTCGATTGGCAAAAGCATTGTACAGGGTGGTCCAGATGTCTTGTAACCCGCAATGAATTGACCCCGAACTAGTTTTTCTTTGCATATTAATTTATGTTTAAAATAAAACTGATTTATTTCAGATAGCTGATACGAGTGCATATGCTATTGAAGAATGGCTCGTAGTGAGCGTATGGGCTCATGAAAGATCACAAACCATAAAAACTATGAAAGATGTTCGAAATGATTTTTGTGAAAGATTTAACAAAGAAACTCCACCAAAATGAAAATAATGAGATGGGAACATAAGCTCTTTTCGACAGGATAAATTTTGGACGAAAAAAGGACTGGGAGACCTTCTAAGCGAGAGGAGCAATGCGCAGCAGTTGCCGAATCAGTTCAGAGCTCACCCAAAAAAGTCACGACGATAAAGATCTGAACTTGGTGTTCCAAAAACCACAACGTTAAGGCACATGAAATATGATCTTAAATTGACATCTTTCAAGCCGATGTTTGTCAACGAGCTCAGTGATGCTGACTTACAAAAAAAGAAGTGAAGCATGTGCCCCGTTTATTGAAGTTTTTGAGACGATCCAACAACGTGGTAGGGTTTTGTTTTCAGACGAATGTGGAATCTATCGCAGTGCACGTGATAGAAACGTGTATTTCTGGAGTAAGGCTAACCCACGTTGTTGTGAAGCGTTTGAACATAATCCGCCACAAATAAACGTTTGTTTGGTCCTTATTCTTTTGATGCGTCTGTTCACCAACATTCTCATCTGACCATGTTGACGGATGGGTTTGTTCCGCAGCATGAAATATCTAATCTCCTTGGTCATGTTTCGTTTCAGCATGACCTGCCCACTCTGCAATCTTTTTTCGAGAATTCAAAAAAAAAACATTTTTGGGATAAGTGGATAGGCAGAGGTTCAGAAATTTTTACAGCACCGCTAAATTTGCCCCCGGGGAGTCCTGATCTCTCTTCACGTGATAACTCACGAGGGGGATTATCTCAAAAGAAAGATACAGGAGCACAGGAGAGTTGAAAGAGGCTGTGAAGAATAGATTCGCTCAAGTGGCAGTGTTGCGTAAAATTTATCATAGGACATGGTGCCAAATCATCCTGTGCAAAGAAAATGCTGGTTCTCATACATATTGTTAATATTTACAATAATAGCACTTTATAAAGTTGTGTAATTTTTACGTTGTTTACATTATATTAAACACCCGTTGGTATCCAAACATTAAGTTTTATATCATTAAATGTGGGTCATAAAACATCTGGACCACCCTATACATGTACGTCTTTTGAAAAAAAATGTACAAACGTGTTTAAAATTACATAGCCATTACCTTTTAAGTCTGACACCATTACATAAAGAGCATAACTGCATATTCTTAGGTTTTTTCGGTAAAGTCACGTAGGTAAAAATTTTTAATTTAAATAATAAAAGTAAAATAAAATTAAAATAAAAATCACGACGTTTCGGAGGCAACACAAGCTTCCGTCTTCAGGTGGAACCGTCACAGAACGATTGCTGTATCAAGTAAGCATAACTGCATTTTGTCACCAGAAGGGAGTTTGTACACTGAATTCTGTTTAGTAGGTATGATGAGTTTGGCGACTCACTGTGAGGATGACCGGAGTTCACGTGATCGTTTATGCTCCTTGATAGGATCAGCAAGGTATTGTGGTTCATTTGTAGCAAAAGCTGTGTGTAATGAGTGCAGCCTCATAATGTATTTGTACGGCAACAGGAAGCCGATGCAGCTCGCCGAGCACTGGCCGGACATGGTCACATCTTGCAGAACCCGTCACGACACGTCCAAAAGAGTTTTGTACATGCTGCAGCTTGGTCATGTTTTTGCTAGACGTCTCAGAATATTTAGTGGCAATAATCTCGCCTTTTTGAACACTGTGCTACATGCCACCGCGTTGGCTTTGTCACAATTCAATAGTGGTCGAATGTGCCTTAGAGCCCTGATATGAAAATTGCAGGACCTGACTATATTTTTCACATCAGTGATCAAACAACATATTCTGGTCGAGTATGGTACTGAGGCTCTTTAGATAAGTAGATTACTGAATCCTGGAGTCTGCAACTGCCACACCTGATCCTCCCGCAATTTATTTTGCCTGAGTGCCAGCTGGGGGTGGTTGCAACCACCCCCCAACCCCCCACCTCTCTCTCCCCCAACTCTCCCTCCCCCTACCCCACACCCCCACCCCTCCCTCTCCCTCCTTGCTCCTCCCCCTTTCTTACCTATATAACCTCTTACCACGGCAACTCTCTCTCCCACTTCGGCAAAAAAAATTATTGCTGTGGGTTTCCCACCTGATGATGATTGCTTGTGTTGCAATCGAAACGTCGTGATTTATTTTATACGTACGTGACTTTACCGAAAGAACCAAAGAGTATGATATCGGTGATCAGAAAGACATTTGTCGAAAAAATAGGAAAGGACTGAGGACGGACCCTTGTGGTATGCCAACTAGGAATGGCGCAGGTGATGACTTCGTCACCCAGCTTAACGAACTGGTCGACCATACAGGTATGACTCAATCGACCCCAGTGCTGTACCCAATACACCGAACCTTGACCTTTGCCACCCGATGTGTATCTCGTGGTTAATGGCGTCGAAGGCAGCTGAGAGATTGAGGCCAACCAATGCTACGGCGCACTGGTCATGATCTTTTAGAGGTCATAAATGATCTTTAGTAGAGCCATCTCAGTGCTGTGGAACTTCCGGTACGCCGACTAAAACAGGCTGAATCTGCACATTGCAGCGACGTGAGGAAGTAAGTGCTTCAACCAAAGGTGCTCAATGACCTTTGAAATCGTAGTCAGGTTTGAGATCGGATGATAGTTTGTGAGGTCACTATGGCTCAAGCTAAAAATTTTCTGGGAAACAGTCCTCGCTGAACGAAGATTTGCCAGGTGGGCAATCAGCAGCACAAGCATGTCTGAGCATAATTTGAGAATTGACGTGTGGCTTTAGGTAAGTAGCGATGTATTATTTGGCAGTCTTATGATGAATATCGACACCTCTGCCACTGATGGTGTTGCCATCAAGTTAGAAACTGCCGTCTTGATTGTCACTATTTTATTGGCAAAGAACGTCGCAAGTACTGTGCACAGACCCGGGTTGACTTGGTGATGGGTGGTTGTCGTGCGGCAGACCCTACATGACATGCCACAGATTACAGGGGTCACGAGCCAACTTATTGACACGCTTAGAACGATCTGCCAGACTCAATAATGGGCCGATTAGCAGATCTGCAGTCGGTTCCGTAAGCGAGTTAGACAGCCTTGAAACCCGTTTTCTTCCAAAGACGTTTCAGCCTCCTCCACATCTGCTTCGCAGCGATCGCTTTCGGTGACAGTTACTGTGCTTTCCCCATTCTCTTTGTGCTTGTGTAGTGACTGACTCAGAGACACTAAGAGTAGGAGGCACTCTGTTTATTAACAGCCTTCACAGTCCACACAAAATAACTACAGCTCCCAGTCAGGACAGTTGGCAGACTGCCTGACTGACGACGTCAAGATGGTGAAGACGGTGACGGCGGCGAAGACTCCAGCAGCACAACGAGGGGATCCCACTCCAGGCGACAGCCCCGAGCTCTCGCTTGGGGCCCCTTTTTATCCTCCCAGCGTGGCCTCGCTCCGCCCCAGCCACGCCCCCTTTCTAGAACCTACCAGCGGGTTCCCGGGCTTCCTCCACGTGCCCCCTCTGTAACTTTACCCCTACATCCCTCTCTCTGTTCTATCACGTGACCTGCTGTCAGACAGGGCTGCTGCAACTGCAGATCCCCTTCTCTGCCAGCAACCAGCGCTATGCTACGTAGTGACCAAGTCTATGTCACTACACTTGTTTGGATGGCACAAGAGCAGCAGTGGTATACCCTTCAGTGGACTCGACCCTATTGGGCTTAAAACCAAAAGGATTAACAAAGTACCGGCATGCTCTGCTCCAAACCTTCTATAGAGTGGCAAGGAAAACTATTCTGGCCAACTGGAAAGACCAAGACCCCCCCCCCCCCCACCCTTTGGAGACTCAACTATAGAACTCTCCTCTCGCTAGCAGGAATTGGACATCTTAGACATCAGTTAAAAGGGAAGGAGAGGGAATACGAGGCCATGTGGTCCCCGTTTTGTTGAACCCAGCATGAATAACCGTGGAATTGTGGGCTAAGGGAGTCGGGATGGACTCTGGACACTACACCCCCCCCCTTTCCCTTTACATATGGATGGTTGCTTCTGGAACATAAAAAAACTGACAAGCCTGGACATCGCGTTTGTGTTATTTTATTTTGGGTCTTGTGTGGTTACATTGTCCCCCCCCTCCCCGTCATTTTTCCTGATGTCCTTTCCTCCCCCTTGAGATACTTTGTTTACGATCGTTGCCCCTGCCATGGCGACGAGCCAGGTGCTCGTCCGAGGCCACGTGGTCCCCGTTTGTAATATGCTGTCTCGCCCTCCCTTCACATATTCCTACAGTATCCTTAGCTCTTGAAAAACAATTAAATTTTTTAAAAATAAAAACAGTTATGTCGCTTTGTTAATGAGCTGCAAATGAATCGAATCTTCTGATGAAAAGCATCGTGTGCCAGTCATTTCCAGTCTGTGTGATATCGTTGTGACGGGTGGGCGAATGGTCGTGAATGCCATTTTGCACGTAACGAGACTGATCTGACATACCCACGTCTTCGATAATTAATCGAGTAGATTGAACCGGAGAGTTGACCGATCAGCGATCGCTTCTGCGCATTGGATGCTGGGCCGAGTTTGCTGGCGAGTCCCACCGCGGTATCGGCGAAGTTTGTCGATCCAAGCCAAGAGAAGATGTTCCCGGGATGGCCCCACAATCTCCAGGGAAGGGGTGGGAGGCATCGCTTGACCAGGTCGCTCGGCTCGCTCAGCCGGGGCTCCCGCCAAAGCAGCAGAAGCAAAAGTCGCAGCATCGCCACCACGAGGTGTTGTTGCTGCTGTTGTTGTTGCTGTTGTTGCTATTGTCATTGCTGCTGCTGCTGCTGTGGCAGTTGCTGCTGTTCTTGTTATTGTTGCTGTTGTGTATGCGTGGAATGAATGCCAGGTAAGACCCACTGAGCAGTGCAAAATGTAGCAGTGTGTCCTGCCTCACAATGCTCCACAGAGAGTACATTGCGATACACGAAACGACACACATATGCAGATTAATTACGTGATCCCAAGTATTATGAAAAGTGGGGTTTGGTAGATGTAGCTAGAAGGGGCAATGAACGATGGTCAATAATAAAAGTGGAGTTGCAGCCAAGGATAGGATTGTCTGAGCGGACTTCCTCCGAGGAGATGGAGTGTGTAGGTGCTGGGTGGATCGATGCTTCACACGATCGTGATGGGTGGCAGCAGTTTGGGGAGGCATTCATTCAGCAGTGGATTGATCATGGCTGATAATGATGAGCTTCCCACATTGAAACAATCTCAGCATGGCTGGTGCATTGCTTGGTCAGCACTGCCTGCATGTTGACTCATCAAGTGACGACAACAAACGTTTCTTCACTGACGGTCTTCTTCGTCATCACCGCACACACACAATTTCGACACGGGCTCATCCTAAGGCACGTCTTTTTCATCCAAGTTTTGTTTTCTCTCTCTCTCTCCAGATGTAAGCACATTTGCACGTACCGGCATGTTGCTTGTCATCAACCTCCAGTCGTCGTTCGCTCCCCGACATTTGACAACAATTCACCTCGGCTGGGAATATTCATTCACTCCGCCCAGAAGCTTCGCGCGACGCGTCCGCCGCTTCCCTCCGTGTCGCCGATTCACCGTCTCCACGCCGCCTCGCGTTTCCGTTTTGTTTCTAACCCACGCGTCCACCCGCAGCGAGCACGGCGATCAGGAGCAGCAGCCACGACAAATAAAACCAGCGGCCCGAGATGTGTTGCGGGTGCCACGGTGGCTAGGAGATGTTCACTACCTCGCCTGGTGTACAGGAGGTCGTGGGTCCGATCCCAACCCCGACGCCTGTATATTTGGAGTTTGCGTGTCTCTCATCATCATCACAGTGGCTAGGAGATGTTAACTACCTCGCCTGCTATACAAGAGGTCGTGGGTCCGATCTCAACCCTGACGTCTGCTGTATATTTGTCTCTCTCCCCGTGGTCGCGTGGATTTTTTCCTCTGGGTCCTCAGTTTTTCCCCCTTCCACATTTTAGAATCAACATCACAGTGCGTTTAGAGGCTACCGCTGTAAATGTTCCACGTGATGATGACGAGCCACTTCGTTGAGCTCTCCATTCGTGGCCAGGTCGCTTCTGAAAAAGAGCTACGCAGCTCAAGTGGGCCATGGCTGGGAAGACAGCGACGTAAGTTACGGAAGGAATGCGAACGATTGGATGCAAATGGGAGGATAATCTAACGCAACGTTCCCCGGTAAATATGTACAGAGCTAAAAAGGCCATGCTCGCAGATGTCTTTGAGCAAGGACGTGGCTCAATGGAGAGAGGGGGAGCGAGATAAAACATGAATTGTGCCGGTATTTGTAATGCAAACACTGTATGTTGTGTTCCTGTAACATTCCCGTTCGACTGTAATGTGCACTGATGCCTACTTTATTGAGGGCGATATTGGCACATCAAATAAAGATTGATGGATTGCAATGTGTGTGTAATCATGGGAGAGAATACTGGATATACATTTAATTAAACTTTGAATGTAGAGCATCATTCTAAAATATCCTCGCACAAATATTTAATGCAATATAATTTATACCCTATTAACTATAAGCGCACATTTACGACTTTATTATTTTTGCACGATACAAAAAGGCACACGCATTTACACAATACGCAACATTTTCATTATTTTCATTTACTCCACAAACATTTCTACCAACTTCATTATTTAGCAGTAAAGCGTCTATATTTAACTACGCGTTTCATATAATGCATGCTCACAGTGTACTAAACCGTTGTATAATGTATCCACACATTATTATGATTTGTTGTATATTGCGAATAAAATATTCGACACAAACTACGAAGATCCATTGATTTTGTATATTGTCCAACAAGTGCTGTTAGCGAGCACCTATTAATGTCGGCACAGGACAGGGAGTGGCTTTGTTACTCCCCTTTAGTGCTTTAGCACGGATGTTGGCGCCCATATTAAGTGGCTGAGTCAACCTGGGGTAATGTCAGCTCGGGTTTAGATACCACTTGTCACTGAGGCTGTGACAAGGAATAAAACCCGTGTGTGCGTATGTGAGAGTAGTGGTTAGGGGAGCGGTGGCGTTGCGGTTAGCGCACTGCGCTACGAACCCGGCGACCAAGTTCGATTCCCGATTACGGCCAACACCGGTGACGGTTGTCTGAACCGGACCTGGGCCTCATCTAGGTCGGCTCAGCCTCAACTGAGTACCTGGTGCTGTGTGTAAACATCACAACTGGGGAGACAAAGGCTGCCGGGCGTGGTGCTGGCCACCCACGCCCTCGTGTGCCGTTCCGGCCTTCGCAGGTGCTCGTTAACAGCACTTGCCCCAACAGGATATACTTGGGATATTTGTCTTTGTAGTGGATAGGGCACTGTGCTATGAACCCGGCCACCTGAGTTCGATTCCTGGCTACGGCTGACATGATTGGAAATTATCTGAGCCGTTCCTAGACATGCTCTAGGTCATCTCAGCCCTAAAAGTCAAGGTGTAAACGTCAGCACCGGGGAGACAAAGGCTGCCGTGATCGCTAACGGCCACACCACCCCCTCGTACCGTGCTCGCTAACAACACTTGCCCCAACAGTCTGTGGAAGCTGCATGGGGAATCTGTGTCTTTGTATGAGGATTCGTGTCGCGGCAATTAGCGCACTGCGCTACACCTCAGTTAAATTCCCAGCTGTGGCTAGCATCAACCACGAGTGGGCCTCCCCTAGGTCCACTCGGCTTCATCTCATCGCGTCTGAACTTCTGAACTTCAGAAGCGATGAGATAAAAGCGATGGGACCTGGTGCTGCACCCACCCCCTCGTGCGCCGTTCCATCCTTCATCGGTGCTCGCTAACAGAAGTCTGTTAAAGGCTACCCTGACCAGGGCCAGATCATGGTCCGGTAAGGCCCCTGGGCACATGTCTTTTGGAGCCCCCACCCCCCCACTTTCCTATATTGGTGTCTTTCTTGCCTTCCTACTCGCAAAATCATCCACTAGATCATCAAAATCTCGCTGTCTGACAAGGTCTGACGATATTGACATAAGTGACAAGGAGCTGAGACGTGTTTGGCACATACTACTCGGCAGCTCATTTTTATTCTGCCTAAAAGGGAAAATGTCCGCTCACCCTGGCAGTTTGTCACTGGCAAAGTTAGAAGCATCCGAAGTGCCACAAAAACATTGGGGAACACAGACTGCAGATTAAGTGCCTGCAACATCTCAAGAAATTTAGTTGGGCACTTCTCACCCTCAGAGACATGAAAGACTTGAATTGGATGAGTTTGTTGGCAAAGTTCATTTCCAGGTCTGATGAATATGCGGCAGAGAGTGCATTTACCTTTTCCACTATGACATCACTGTTAGACACCTGATCTGACATAAACAGAACTCCAAAGAGACTGGTCAAACGCTTGTAAGCGTCCAAACGATTTTCAAGGCATGCCACTAGCTTATCAATGGCCACATAAAATGTTTCTATTTTGAACTCCCTCCCCTCAAGTGTCACACCTGGCACTGAGCTCTCATCTGCAAATGTTTTGCATTTCCTCCTTCGCTGAAGATCGTGTTGCCCTTTCAAAAGCCTCAAACTGGTCTCGCTGTCCTGCTACAAATCCCTCAACGAAGACAAAAGCTGTGCTGCTACAGAGATGTCAATGCCACTTTTCTGTAGGTGCATGCTTGTAGCGTGGAACCGGTCAAGTATGACGTCCCAGAAATGTGCCATGAACACCATCTCTAAGGTGTCCAATTTAGCACATAGTCCAGCGGCCTCAATTCGAGTATCTCTTTTCTCATTATCATCATTGCACATACCACCTAAGGCCTCTAATGTGGGTGTAATTTCTCCACGGTGCCTTGGTTGACTCTGCCCGAGCACTCCACCGAGTACTGGACTGCGATTTTAATGCCAGTCTAACATCTGTCTTCCGAAAGACTTTCCCCCATCTGTGCGTGGATGAAGAGCAAAATGTGTACAGTGACTGCAACATGTAAAAAAACTCGTCAGCCTCTGGGCTACTGCCGTCTAAGGTGTTAACACCAACTAAGTTAAGTGAATGCCCTGAGCTAGACACAGCCTCTATCAGAGGGTTTTTTGTTTCAGGTGGGCCTGTAGCCCATTGTATTTTCCAGACATGTTGCTTGCATTGTCATATGACTGACCTCTACAGTTTGGGAGGTCCAACCCAAGGCCCTCCACCATCAAAGTCACATAATCTGCTAAACTTTTACCAGTGGGGCTCTCAATTGGCTCAAAGCCCAGGAATCGCTTCACCACATTCCCGCTGCTGTTAACAAACCGGAATATGAACGTCAATTGGTCCACATGTGACAGGTCTGGGTTGGAGTTAACAATTATTGAACATTTTTGCCATCCCGAATCTCATCTGCTATTGTTTGGCGAGTTTTCTGACCCATTAGCTCAATGAGTTCTTCACATATTGTCGATGACAAATAGGACACTGTGCCTCTTCTTTTTCCGCCAAACTTTTTAATTTGTTCAGCTAAGAATGGGTCAAATTGTGATAGCAATTCTAGAACGCCAAGGAAATTACCGTTATGGGTTGACCCAAACCGTTCGTCATCTCAACTAAACGCAAGTCCTCTTTCACCCAAGAACTTGATCACTGTTACAACTCTTTTCAAAATGTCCCTCCAGTATTTAAGTTCCCCATCAAGTTGCTGCATGTGATCTGCATCTATAGCACTGCCCTTTGTCCGCTGGTGCAAGGCAAGCATGCATGATCTGTGTTCTGCACTCTTTTCGTGTTCCCCTATTATTTCAGAGTGCTTCCAGTCACTTAACCCCTGACTAAAGTCACCGAGCTTGCTGGAGAACAGTTTGCATGCAACACAGTGCACAACCTGTTGAGGGTGAGTGCAGTAGCCACTGTCTAGAAACCTTCTGCCCATTTGGCAATCTACAGTTCAGAAGTTCATTGTTGAAACTTCTAGTCTTTCCACCAAGTGCTCTATCTCAAACTGAAGCTGGGTTTTGGGAAGGGGACTGTTCTTCTTTCAATAAGCACTGACTTAACAATGTCACTGGAAGTGCTTTGCCATAATGCGGGGTCATTGACTTCATAGCACCAGGAATGGCTTGGTTGCTGATTTGATTCTTGTGAACTTCCCAACTGCTCATGAGGTGGAAATGATGGTTCTTGTATACCATTAGCTGTTGAGGGTTCGCCTTCAAAGGATGGCTATGGGGAGAGTAACAGCATTACTGGAAACTGAACTAGTGCCACTTCCTTCCTCACAGCTGACTATAGTGCTGCTGTCATCATTGTTACTATCAGAGGGTTTTTTAAAGAAGTTGGCAATGAGTGGAACACTTCGAAGCAAAACTGCCCCTCTTGCCTCCTTTTCTTTTTAGACTTTGCTTTTGGAAGCACCACGATTCCAACGTTTGTGGTCCATATTTCAGAACTCGTATGATATTTATATGAATATATTTATAGCATAGCTCAATATTTATTAAATAATAATTTAATTAATAGATATTAAGAATGACAACACCCTTCAAATACTGTTGGAAAATACAATCAAGTGGTAGTATTTTATAGTCTACTTGTACCTAAAGACAGCTTTGAGTAGATGAAAGAAAAAAATAGAAAAGCACATAAAATAAAATAACCCTAATTCTGTTAAAAGGCTGTTAGAAAATAGCCCTTAGGATGGATTGTTGAAATAGCCTTTAAAAAGGCTGTTGTTTTAGAAAAAGATGAAAAAAGTCTCTGAATATATTACCGTGGCGTACACCAAGCAAGAAAACAGGCATCTGTCTGTGGCTTTTTCTACCAAGAAATGTTTTATATACCTGCCTGACAGAGAGAATTATGTTGCTTGAAATTCAAAAGCTAACTTTTTTTTCATTGGCTGAACAACCATCAAAGGTTTCTGATAAGTCAGTGAAGTGACTTGGTGGAGATTATGCACAGAGGCCACACCCCATCGATGGGGAGGGGAAAAAAAGACCCCGTAAGAGCTGTCGACAATTTGCATGTCAACGTTAGCATGATCTACTTCCGTGGATCTAAAAACAGACGGTCTGTGGAAAAAATTAATGGGGTTTTCTTTAATCTTGAAGTATGGATTGGGTCTCTTATATATGTGTTAGTGTCTGAAAAAATATAGCTTTTGGCATATTTCTTTTTACGTTGCACAAAACCGCGGTGTATTTCTAATTATTGATTTGTCAACGGCTAAGCTCTCAACAAACGACGCAACTTCGGTCTCACTAGCCAGCTTTTAAGTGCAGCTAATTTGGTTGTCAGGGCAGCTAGCTGATAAAAATGGCAGCTCGCGAACTAATTTCTGCTAACAAGCTGAATCATGTGGGGCAGCTAGCAAGGGGAAATGGGCAGCTAGCTAAAAGGGATAGCTAGTTACGGTAAGTCAAATAACGAACGGCTTGCCATAATATGACGCCCCCCGGCACACCACATCCAGTATATGTCTCCACATGGCCGTGGCTGCTACTCGACACGTGTCGACTCCACTCTAGCAGTTGACCCGGAACACAGTCATTGTTCACAGGTACCTGCACACCCCGTGACATCTGTTACAGTGGCATAAGCCTCGCGCGTAGACAAGAGACAAGCGGAATGTCTGGTGGTTTTTACTGCGATAAAAACGGGGGGGGGGAGGAGGAGCGGCTGCTCGCTTGGGATGGAAGGATTGGGGGACAGCGTTGAGCCGTGGGGTTGAGTGTGCGGTTTTCTGAACCGACCCTGGGCCTCCCCTAGGTCGACTCAACCTCAAATGAGTACCTTGGTGTGGTGTGCAAACATCGCCACTAGGGAGACAAAGGCGGAGGAACGTGCTGCTGGCCGCCCACGCCGTCGTGCGCCGTGCCGACCTTCACAGGTGCTCGCTAGCAGCACTTGCCTCAGGCTATACGGGGGATCTTTATCTTTATTCCCGTGTGCGTGCGCTGGCGACCGTCTATCCGCTGGGTCGCTCAGGCGCGCGCGCATCTCACACGTGAGCGAACGCACCACCCGCGGCACTGCCCGTGCACACAACACAAAGATCCTCCGTATAGCCTCATCAGACTGTTGGGGGCAAGTGCTGCCTATGGAGGCCGGCGCAGCACACACAGGAGGGGGTGGGTGGCCAGCACCGCGCCCGGCCGCCTTTGTCTCCCCAGTAGCGATGTTTACACACCGCACCAGGTACTCAGTTGAAGCTGAGTCGACCTAGCGGAGGCCCAGGACCCGTTCAGATAATCGTCGCTGTTGTTGGTCGTGAGCGGGAATCGAACGTCGGATCGCCTCGTTCGTAGCGCGGCGCGCTAACCGCTGTCCCACCGCCCCCCGGCTCCAACACCCACGTGCATTTACGCTGCCGCTGGGGAACCTTTGGTCCGCCAGCCACGGTGAAGAGACAGGCGGGGGGGAAATGGAAGATAAATAATCACGCGAGAGATAACCTGTGGTGGGGGAGGGGGTGGTGAGTGGGATCACCACGGCGCGGGGTCGTGGAGAGGAGGAGGAAGGGGGTGGGACGTGAACAGGCAGCGGCAGAGGCGCCGTTAGCAGCCCGCCAGCTGCTACGTGGCGACGCTGCGATGGAGATATCGAACGTTACCAGCTCCGCGATAATCGCGTCGTCCCCTTCGTTAAATATCGTCGTATCGCGATTATCGTTGCTCCCGAAATTCTGCAGAAATATCGTCTCGCTTGGCAAAGCACACGAATTATAGCGCGTCGAATTTAGCAAGCGCATGCATGCGCTATGAAGAAGGGGCATTGCCTAAAACGTCGCCCATTATATACATTATTATGTTAAGGCGCCCGCATTATTGACGATTGTGTTGGGTTCGTTTCGTTCTTAACTGTGTATGCGCAGCACTGTCAGCACAACATCAGTGGCGTCACGAGATATGATCTGTGCACAAGAACATAAAATAGAGGTCGTTATTGTTTTTACGTGGCTCAGCGTGTTGTTGAGATTTCGCTGAGAATTCCGCGTGAATAAAACAAACCGCGTGGTTTGTGATTTGAGTATTTATCGCAGGCTGTTGTGAGAAGGAGATCTGGGGTCGTAGGGCTCGTGTAGAGATGCAGGGCACCGGCGACGACGTGGCAGTGAGGTGGTGAGGCCAGGCACACCGCGCCGGGGGCAGCGGAGCGTGTCGCTGCGATGTCTCCTTCGTGTTCGTGGGTCGGGCGTGGCGTCGTTCTCCGCTGCACGGTCCACAACAGACGGGAGGAGATGCGTGGCACTGGCGGGGCAGCTTCTAGAGAAGGGGAGGAACCACGTGGGGGGGGAGCGGAGAGAGACAGACAGAGAGAGACAGAGACAGACAGACAGACAGAGACAGACAAATAGACAGACATAAACAGAGAGAGACAGACAGAGAGAGACAGAGAGAGACTGACAGAGAGACAGACAGAGACATACATAGAGACAGAGAGACAGACACAAAGAGAGAGACAGACACAGAGAGACAGAGAATGACAAACAGAGAGCGACAGAGAGAGCCAGACAGAGAGAGAGAGACAGACAGATAGAGACAGACAGAGAGAGAGAGACAGACAGAGAGAGACAGACACAGAGAGGGAGAGAGAGAGACAGACAGAGAGAAACAGACACAGAGAGAGACAGACAGAGAGAGACAGACAGAGAGTGACAAACAGAGAGAGACAGAGAGAGAGACAGAGAGACAGACACAGAGAGAGAGAGACAGACAGAGAGACAGAGAGAGAGACAGAGACAGACACAGAGAGAGAGAGACAGAGAGACATACAGAGAGACAGAGAGAGATACAGAGAGGGACAGAGACAGACAGAGAGACAGACAGAGAGAGACCGAGAGGCGTTGGAGGCAGGAGCAGAGTCGGTCCGAGTGGGCAGGGGGGCTGCTGGGTGTCCTCTCACTCTCTGTGTGTTGTCAGTGGGCCGCATGTGACGGGCCGCACTCAAGGCCACCAGGTTCCTGCCAGTGGCCCGCGGGCCTTGCAATGAAGATCCACAGCTGTAGCGACTCTGGGGGGCCCGGGGGAGGGTGGTGGGGGGCTGGAGGGGCAGTCACCCCTCGCCCCCCCTGCCCCCACCGTACCGTGGCGTCGCCCAACACCGCCCCACCGCTGAAAAAGCGAAGTGACCGCTCACTTCGTGTCGAGCGATTCAGCTGCATATGCGGGCAGCCGTCCTGGCCCCCCCCCCGCCGCCTTGAGACCCCCCCCCCGAATATCGCTGCTGAAGGGCGCTTCACGCTGCGCCACAGGACACAGCAGCGCGATGGCCCATCTCGCCAGAGGCGTTGTTCGAGGCTACACGGGGGAGCGTTGTCTTTGGCCGTGCTTGCTGCTGCTGCTGCTGGTGGAAGGGAGGGAGGGAGGCGACGCGTTTCCTGCGCACTGATTTGGCTCTCGGGCAGGCCGTGGGCCACGTGGGTGACGCGGCCGCGGGCCACGTGGGTGGCGTGGAGGCCTTGCGGGACCGCTCGCGTCACCACTCGCCCACGTTAACTTTCCAGCAGTCACGGCGATGATTATTATTTGTCTTCTCTTACAACACAGCAAGCGGCCTGTTCTCCAAATATTAACATTACATTCGTGTACATTTTTTGGTATTTCTAAAAATAAATATATATTTTTATTCAAGAAAATATGTAATATTTGTTTTTTTTATTCAAATTTTTTTACAAATATTTATTATATACATTATATATATATTTAAAAATTGTCGCGTATATATTTTGTTTAAAAAAAAAACCCCAGTGAACTCTGGAATGGTGCGTAGTTTTTTGTACAGTTTCTCTGTAAATTTCCGCGGCTTTTCCCATTAAGAAGACGTCGGCACCGTCCACGCTTCCTCTGACAGTCAACGTGACCGCTTCTTCACGTTCCTGTCGACTGCCATCATTCTGCCTACCAGAACACACAGACAGCGCCGGATGAAGCGAGTGCGGGGCCAGTAACATGGTGTTATAAAGGGGCCCTAAATAAATAAATAAAACACTTAAATATTAAAACACAAATGATTAACTTGCATAGTAAAGTAATTATATTTTTTTATTTTGCTATACAGATATTACGACAAATCGCTAACCTTCAACACCCAGTCGTTCATAAGTTCATAAGGCAGTATAGTACTATAGTAATAGAGCAAGTGCAGAATCACGGAACCGGAATTGATAGCTTGAAAGCATTTAGCTACATATGTAGTAGCTACTATATATGTAGCTACTTGTGGTACGAGGATAATCCGGCACTGCATACAGACCCAGTACACGTGGATGTTTACTGGATATATATAGCTGTCTAAAAATACTTAAACCCTATGACACCCTGTTACATGTTGTGATGCTGGGGTCATGTTGCGTACTCGCACAACGTGTTCTTATACTTTGACAGTCCACCGGAACGTTACCTCCTCGGCTGAACCTGGTGTTTCTATGCATCAGCAAAATGAGAACTCGAGCGGATGTAATGGGTGGCCGGCACAGCGAGTCCCTTACAGCGGCAGCAGCAGCAACAGCAGCAGCAGAAGGAGCAGCAACAGGAGCAGCAGCAGCAGGAGCAGCAGCAGCGCCTCGCGGCAGTGCAGGCGGCAGTCCCAACCTCACACTTTGTGAGAATCCCACGAAGAGCTCCCTCCACTGCCTCCCTCCCCTTCCTCTCCTCCCCTCTTCCTCCCCTCCCTCCCCTCTTTCCCCCTCCATCTCCTATCTCCCCCTCCCTCTCCTCCCTCCCCTCACTATCTCCCCTCCCTCCCATATTTCCCGCTCTATCCTCTCCTCCCTCCCCTCCCTCTTCCCTCCCCTCTCTCTCTCTCTATCCCTTTCCTCGCTCCCGTCCCTCTCTCCCTCCCCTCTTTCCCCCTCCCTCCCTCTCCTCTGTCCCCCTCCCTCCCTCTCCTCCCTTCTTCCCCCCTCCCTCCCTCTCCTCCCTCCCTCCCCCTTCCCGTACCTTCCTCCCTCTCCTCACTACCTCCCCCTCCGCTTCCTCCCCTCCCTCCCTCCACCCCCTCCCACTCCCTCCCTCCCTCGCTCCCTTCCCTCCATCCCCTCCCTCCCCTCCCTCACTCCCTCCCTCCCCTCCCTCCCTGCCTGCCTGTGGCATGCTCTGTGTCAGCTCGCCATGCACTCCGTGCCAAGGTTGTGGGCACCCCCCCCCTCCTCATCCCCGCTGCAAGGTGCCGGGATCCCAGCGGCAGGGAAAGCACTTTTACAGATGAGTGAACTTCTCATTCCATCATCCGCCTAAAACAGAATAACAATAACAGCCACCACTGATGGGACCCTTGACCTCTGCATTCTGCTTACCATTGGGAGTCAATGGGGGTCAATGCAGCTGCGGGCTCGGCGGGAGAGCGGGCGGCTCGCAAGGCACCACAGGGCGGGCTCCCCGTGAAGACGGAGGGCGCCAGGGCCCCGCTCGTCAGGTTCCCTAACCGGCCAGGGTCTGCCCCGGGGTTTAAGCCTTCACTGTTGGGACAATGTTGGCGTGCGGTTTGGACCGTTGATCTACGTTTGACCAACGTCGGACCAATGGGTCGTGTCCATTTGGTGAGTGCAGTCCAACCCCGCACACCTAAGGCCCCCCCCCCCACCCACCGTGGCCACAGTCCCAGCTGCCCACAGCGTCTGGCCGCGTCGTGGCACGGCCTGCCGACGAAGCGGCCACTGGCCGGACTCCACGGTGGCTTCAGGGCCCTCCCTCCACACCGCCGAGGCAGCGGCTGTCGCTTGGCGATCGTCGTTGAGATCGCGATCTCAAATCCTGGTCGTGGAGTGGGGTGGAGGTTGACTTAGCCCATCATCCCGCCGGAGTCATTAAAACGGGCACCAATTTATGGGGGAAGTCAACAGCGGTCGTCATGTGGTCTGACTCGCGCCTGCCATAGGAACGTGGCATGCACATCGCTGCCGTGAAGATGAGATGAGCACCTGTGCTTCAAAGCTCACGCGAGCAGCTGGGTATTGGTGTGTTCCGCGCCGTGCCGGGTTCCCCGCGGTGTCTGCCGGAGCCCGTGCCGCTCCTCTGCAGCGCTGACTGAGTCCCCGATGGGCGCTCTGCGGTGGAGCGGGAGGAAGGTTGCGAGGTCAAATCCTGGTTGGGGATTTGACTCGGCCCATCATCCCTCCGGGGTCGATACAATCACCTTCCGATTTGTCAAGGGTGCTTGTTCAATAGAGAGACTCGAAGAACGTGGAGTGCCCACTGCTGGCTCTGGGTTGTAAACAGGAGGTGAACGTCACCTCTATGATTGGTTTTCTTTTGGCAGTAAATCACCCTGGGCCCTTCGCGTTTCACCGGGCAGGGTGGCAGCATCACAGCAAGGGGCACCTGGGTTCGATTCCTGACTCGGGCACCCCTCTGTGCTACAGTCTGCACGTTCTCCCCCAGTTCGCCACGGCTCTCCTCTGGTTCTCCGCCGCCACCGCCTTCCCAGTGCCGTTCCCTCTCTGAGTCTCGAGCACCGCCATCCCCGCCCCTACGAGAGGGATGTCCCGGCCCCGAGCCGCTCGCCTCTCTTCAGCCAAACTCACGCCGTGTCGGCGAGCGTCTCGTGCGGAAACGCCCAGGCAACCTTCATCTCCCCAGCGCGTATGTGGCACACCGCACCACGCACTCAATTCAGGCCGAGTCTACCTAGGAGAGACGCAGGGCACTCTCCGCCGATGTTGGTCGTGTCCGGGAATCGAACTCAAGTCGCTGGATTCGTATCGCGGTGCGTGAACCGCTGCGCCACTCCTCTTCCCCCAACATGACAAAGGCTGCCCGTGTGGAGGAGGCCTTCACAGACTGCTGGGGCGAGGACTGCTAAGCGAGTCGCACCAATGAAGGAGATGGCGGCACACGAGGGGGTCCGGTGACCAACACCACACACATCGCGACAGGTACTCATTTGTCACTCGCGCAGATACTCACGCACATTCACAGACGTCGGCGAATCATTCGTAAGTTCACGTTTGATTAATTTAATTACCAACCACTGAATGCCATCGAAATTAATTGCGTCGAATAATGCTGATTTGCATTACTCTTCTGGGGGAAATTGCTCGAAGGCAAATTAAGCAATGAATGCATTGATTGGTCAGATACTTAACTGGATGAATAAATGATGCGGATAATGGATGCGTGGGTCACAGCGGAACGCACCCTTGATGCAGCGATGGAGAAGAGAAGCTCTCTGCGTACTGCACCAACAGCTTCCCGAAAGCTCGCTCGAGTCTCCGCTCACCGCGTCCTGCTCAGCGACGTCCCGGCTGGGGGTCATTTGGGCCAAATGCTTGTCGAATAATCGTGCGTGTCGGGAGTCAACGCCTGAGTGGCTGGGGACACTACCCCATCGCATTCTAGGGGACAGCGCTCAGCACTGGGTACTCGCTGCAGCTGCCACCTAAAGTCACCTTGTGGCCGTAGAGCTTGAGACTCTCTCTCACACACGTACACGATGACAGCCGCGCCACCACATTAACCAGGGTGGCCTGCCGGGCTCGAACCGCCGTGCCCACGGCGCGGCCACCACCCCCGAGGTGTATTTGTCGCGCGTCTCGCGGTGTTGACAAATCTCGGGCTGCGGCCGACACAAAAAAGAATGCGATCGAGCCGCGTCGATGGTGGAACTGCCCTGCCACGCGAAGCGGAACACTCCAACACGTTGGTCAGGAACGCCGACGTCTCTGTGTGGGGGAAGCGGTGGCGCATCGATCAGCGCTGCACGGCGCTACGAACCTGGCGACCCGAGTGCGATTCCCGCCGGCATGCCGATGACAGTGGCGAGTATTTGAACCGGTCCTGGGCCTTCCGCTACGTCGACTCAGCCTCAAATGAGTACCTGGTGCGGTGTGTAAAAAACATCGCCGCTGGGGAGACAAAGGCGGCCGGGTGTGGTTGCGGCCACCCAACCCCCCGTGTGCCGTTCCGGCCTTGACAGGTACTCGCTAACGGTTCTTGCCCCAACAGCCTGTTAATGGATGTACGGGGGATCTTTGTCTTTGTTGGCGTTAAATAAAACGTCGATACGAGGCGACGTTCTGGGCAATGGCCAAAAAAAAAGTCGCCACTGCCAACGCAGCGGCAGCATCACCACCATCACCACCACCACTACCACCATCACCACCACCACCATCACCACCAGGGCGATGCCTCCACACGCAACACAGGGGCCAGGCGAGCGGGTGAACGAGATTTGAGACGGAGTGGTGGTGGTGCAGTGAGTGGTGGTGGTGGTGATGGTTATGGTGGCGGTGGTGATAGTGGTGGTGGTGGTACAGTGAGTGGTGGAGTGGTGGTGCAGTGAGTGGTGGTGGTGGAGTGGTGGTGGTGCAGTGAGTGGTGGGGGTGGTGAAGTGAGTGGTGGTGGTGGTGCAGTGAGTGGTGGTGGTGGTGCGGTGAGTGGTGATATTATAAACACACACCAGCAAAGTAATTAAACAAACGCGAATAATAACAACAGCAGCAGCAGCCGCAACGGTAATCGCATCTGATAGCCGTGCCAGTGCAACAGAGGCCCTCGGGCCGAGTGTCGGTAGCGAGAGAACGCGGCATGGATGAGACGCCCAATGCCCTCGTGGTGGCAGGAGGGGGCTGCCTGGCGGGGTTCGGAGCGTGCCGCGTGGCAAGTCGCGTGCCGTGTTGGTGGCACGGCGGCCCGAGGTGCCGCGCGGGTCACGTGGCTCGCGCGCGTCACGTGGTGAGGCTGCACGTGGGGGGTCCCTGCCATCGTCTCGCTCGCGCCACGACTGGCGGGAGGGGCCTCCACTCGAGTCGGTGTTTGGCCTACTCTTCCAAGCCGTGGCCAGACGTGTTCGAAGACGCGGGCGTCCCCGCACTTCTCTCCACCGCTCGTGCAGCGAGTCCGCTCGCTGTGCTGCCGGGGGGGACGAAGGCGGGGCCGGGGGCAGCTTCAGCTGCCGCGCCTGCAGATCGAACCAGCAACTTTCCGGGTGGCAGGTCCGGTGCTGCTTACCGACACAGCGCCGCTGTGGCAGCTGCCTGCGTTGCTCAGTCTAAAGGGGAATTCACGGACCGTGCTTATTGCTAGAATGTGTGTACGTGCGGCAAACCGCTAACCGATTAGCACGCTTGGCTACGTACGGTGCAAAAGAAGTTCAACACACCTTCAACCGGTTATTGCATTATATTCGGTTTCCGGTTATTTAACAACAAAACATCCCCGCTCTAAACAACCCCAATTCCTTCTCACCCACCCTGAGTCTAACCGGGCGCCGCGCTGCTGCTGCTGCTGCGCGAATTGTCGCGACTCGGGCGGTCGAGGCTGCCAGTCAACTGCGCCCGTGAGTCAGCGCGATGGGGTTGGTTGCTGTGGCCGTTGTGTGTTGTGCACGCGCGCCAGTGTGTGTGTGCACGTGCCTGTGTGTGTGCCTGTGTGTGTGTGCCTGTGTGTCTGTCGTGGGCAGTGCTGTGGGGGGAGGGCCAATGCCCATTGGCCTCTCCCCTCATGGCGTCTGTGACCACCACAGTGGCTAAACGGGGGCTCTGGACGGGTGCGAGGGGCTGGTAACCCCTCCACCTTCAATTAACCACCACTAAACTACGAATTAAACATAAACCTGTAATTAATAAGCTTGTGCCGGAGGCCCCGGGGGGTCAGGCTTTTATGACGTCTCCTGGCCAAACCCCATTTGGCGGAGCCAGGAGATTGAATTTTCACCCTCGGGGCTCCTCCAGAAACAACGAAAAACCATTGCGGATGGCCACGTGGAATGTTCGAACGCTCACTGCGGAGGAGAGGCTACCACTCCTCTGTCGGGAGCTGGACCGATACCGCCTGGATCTCTGTGGCATTCAGGAGGTCCGGTGGACCGGTTCTGGCTCCTGCCACCATGAGGGGTGGACAGTCCTCTACTCGGGGCAGGAGACTGCCAAACAACAGGGTGTGGCTCTTCTTCTGAACAAAAGAATGAAGGGGGCGTGGGAGCGTGGCGGTGAGTTGTGGGAAGCTGTAAGCCCCAGGATACTTTGGGCTCGCCTTCCCATCAACCAGAGGCGAGGAGTGGTGGTCGTGGTTACTTATGCCCCCACCGAAGACGAACATCCGTGGAGGGATGCAGGCAAAGCCGATGAGTCAGACGCTTTCTATGACCTCCTGTCACAGGTGCTGGCTAAAGTGGCCACTCGGGACAGAGTCATCTTGTTGGGTGACTTCAATGCCCGAGTTGGTCATGATGCTGGCACCTGGTCTGGAGTGATTGGAAGGCATGGGCCAGATCAGCTCAATAATAACGGTAGAAGGCTGCTAGATTTTTGTGCAGCCCATGGGCTTGTAATTACCAACACGCTCTTCCGGCATCGGCGCATCCACACAACATCATGGATACATGCCGGGTCCAAGCAAGAACATCTGCTGGACTACATAGTGACGGACCAGCGGATGCGAGCCCATGTCCTTGACACCAGGACCTACCGTGGAGCTGATCTGCCCTCTGACCATCGACTAGTCATCTGTAAGATGCGCCTGCCATTCTTCCACTCCGGTGGTGGGTGTACACCCAGGACCCCATTCCAACCAAAAGTGGCCTGGTCTCAGCTAGCTGATGAAAGTTGCAAGCGAGAATTTCATCATTGCTTGCAGCTGGGGTTGGCATCGTCCCCCACTCCACCTGATGTCGAGGGTAAATGGGCGAGGTTTAAGACTGTGACTCATGCAGCCGCAATGGCTGCTTTGGGTACGCGGTCCAGACCTCCCCAGAAACCCTGGCTGACAGAGGAGGTGTTCAGGTTAATTGAGAAAAAGCGACAGGCCCACTCTCATCGCCTACAGCATCCCACGTCGGAGAATGAGGAGGTTTACCGCAGCCTTCGCTCGGAGGTTCGGAGAGCCGTAAGGCGCTGTAAGGATAGGTGGTGGTCGCAGGTTGCTGAGGAGATGGAGTCTGCCTCAGTGGCCCGCGATCACAAATCACTATTTAATTCCATCAAAAAAGTAACCTGCAGCGCCACACCTATTACCATCATTAGAGGAAAAAACGGTGATCCAATCTCCGACCCCCAGGAACAGGTTTGCAGATTTGCTGAGCATTTCTGCGAGGTCCTGGGGGAGGGAAAATCTCTCAGCCAGGAAAACATCATGGCACAAAGTGGGGATAACCCTGCTGAGGCTGCGGTGCCTCAAATATTGGAAGAGGTCACCCCCTGTGAGTGGCTGGCTGAGGTGCCAGCTGTTGAGGAAGTACTGAGGGCGATCCGGAGTCTGAGACCAGGGAAGGCACCGGGCAGAGATGATCTCCCAAGCGAAATGCTGAGGGAGGGTGGCGTTTGTGCACAGACTGCCCTATATGACATCATAACAACAGTCTGGACCACTGGACGGGTTCCGCAGGACTGGAAGGATGCCCTGGTGGTCCCCCTCTTTAAGAAGGGGGACCGTACCGACTGTAACAACTACAGGGGCATCTCACTCCTCAGTGTGCCGGGTAAGGTCCTGGCAAGGATTATTCAACATCGCCTTGCTAGGCACGCTGAGGAGAGGCTTGCGGAGCCCCAATGCGGTTTCAGGAAAGGGCGGTCCTGCACAGATGCCATATTTTCTGTCCGTCTGCTCCAGCAGAGGTGTAGGGAATTCCAAAAAGACCTACATCTCTGCTTTATTGACCTGGTCAAGGCCTATGATACCATCAGTAGGACTGGGCTCTGGGTTGTTCTTCGTGCTTTCGGAGTCCCTGACCCTCTGCTCACGATCATTAAGGACCTTCATGATGGTGAGCGGGCCCGGGTAAAACTACGTGGCCGGGAGTCGGAGCCTTTCCCTGTACACCTTGGGGTGCGACAGGGATGTCCTCTGGCTCCCACATTATTTAACATCTATTTCGACTGCGTAGTTCGTGAAGCCTTCAATAGCTGTACCGGGGGAATTACCATTTGGTACAGATATAATGGGAGGCTGATCGACGCCCGGGTGCGATCAAGGGATGGCTCCCTATTGGTCAACCACGTTATGTATGCCGATGATTTGGTAATAGCTGCTCATTCAGAAGAGGAGTTGGAGACGCTGCTGCTGAGACTGGAGCGTGCCACTAAGAGGTGGGGCCTTACCATCAGCCCCACCAAAACTAAGCACCTGCCTGGGTATTTTGTACCATCGGGCACTCCACCCCCACAACTCCCAATCGGTGATAGGGCAGTTGTGGAGAGAGTGGAGAGTTTCCCATACCTGGGCAGTGTGCTTATGACCGGCTCCAGTTTATCAGCAGAGGTCTCACTCCGAATCAGTCGAGCGGCAATATCTTTTCATCGGTTGCGTAACGCTGTGTGGAAGCTACCTGGTCTGTCGCTCCGCACGAAGCTTCAGGTCTTCTCGGCCACGGTCATTCCCTCCCTTCTCTACGCTTGCGAAACGTGGACCCCCCTAGTGGAGCATCTTCGCCGGTTGGAAACATTTAGGCTGGCCTGCCTACGATCCATTCTGGGTTTAACCAGGCTGGATTGTGTGAGGAGCTCACAAGTCCTTGAAAGATCTGGGCAAAGTCCCATCAGTGAGCTCCTCCGGCAGGCAAGGCTGCGTTGGCTGGGTCATGTAGCCCGCATGCCCAGCCACCGCATGCCTAAACAGCTTTTGTTCGGCCGGATCGAGGGGGCTAAGCGGGCGCGGCACGGGCTAGAGAAGAGATGGAGTGATGTGGTACAGGAGGACGTGGAGCTGAGTGGACTTGCCGATGACTGGTACCAGCGGTGTCAAGATCGGCCTCAGTGGAGGAGGCTCGTGAAGGACGCTACTGGGCAGTTGGAGGCAGTCGCCCTCCAACAACAACGGAGGGCGGAGGAGCGACGCTCACAACAACGAGCGGAGCGCCGGGTGGCTAAAGCACAGCAAGTTGGCACAGTAGGGGGCACAGGTGGTGCATCAGCCAGTCATCTCGGTCATCTCGGTCAGTCGACCCTTGGCACCTGGGTCTGCCCCGTGACCTCCTGCCAGCGGGCGTTCGACACTTCACGTGGCCTCAGGGTGCACATGGCCTGGCACAAGCGTCGTGGTGACGTCACCGCCACTTAGTGGCGAATGGCGGTTGTTGTTGTTGTTGTTGTGCCTGTGTGTGCGCGTGCCTGTGTGTGTGCCAGTGTGTGTCCGTGCTTGTGTGTGTGCCTGTGTGTGTCCGTGCCTGTGTGTGTGCGTGCGCGTGCCTGTGTGTGTGCCTGTATGTGTGTGCCTGTGTGTGTGTGCGTATTCTTCCTTAGGGAGTGGTAGTGTAGGGGTTAGCGCGCTGCGCTACGAACCTGGCGACCCGGGTTCGATTCCCGCTCACGGCCAACACCGGTGACGATTATCTGAACCGGTACGGGGCATCACCTAGATCGACTCAGCCTCAAATGAGTACCTGGTGCGATGTGTAAACATCGCCACTAGGGAGACAAAGGCGGCCGGGCGTGGTGCTGACCACCCAACGCTTCGTGTGTCGTGCCGGCGTTCAAGGCGCTCGCGAACAGCACTTGCCCCTACAGTCTGCTAAAGACGACACGGGGGGCATTAGCATTTGCATATATGAGTCTGGGCGCGTGCAGCTTACGTGTGTACCGGCCAGGACAATCACGTGGCCACTGCCAGCTTCCCCCATGATGGCTCTGCCCACACAGCCTCACGCCGCTTCCATCTGGCAGCAGGAGCCGCTCGGAGACATGGCAGTGAGAGGTCCATCTGGTACGGAGACAAATGATCGATCAATACCCGGCTGCGGTGAAGGCATTGGCTCCCGAAAAAGGCAACGATCCCCCACATAGCCTCCAACAGACTACTGGGCCAGCGGGCTCCTCGGGAGCCCACCGACCGCAGACTTCGTCTCAGCGGAGAGCTGCTCCCAGCGAGCCGAGCGTCGCAGGCACTCGGCCACACGCTCGCCGCGCCACACAGATGACCGCGTGGAGCGCGGACGTCGCGTTCCACAGCGTGCCAACTTCTCAGCGAGCACGCACGAGGGGAGAGTCAATGCAGACATGCACGGAGCTGGCTGTGCACGTGCCCTGCTGTGCTGCAGCACTGTGGGCGGCAGCAGCAGCAGCAGCAACAGCAGCAGCAGCAGCAACAGCAGCAGCAGCAGCAGCAGCAGCAACAGCAGCAACAGCAGCAGCAGCAACAGCAGCAGCAGCAACAGCAGCAGCAACAGCAGCAGCAGCAACAGCAGCAGCAGCCAGGGTTGGTGGATCACGACACAAACGGGCTGGGAAGCTCCCTTCCTGTGGGCGTCGAGGAGGTGCCGTACCCTGGCTCGCCACGAGAAGGCGGCGATTGCAAGCGGACTAATCGCCATTTGTGTCCATCTGTACGGGCACAGAGTGTCCCCCCCCTCACTCCGCTCAGCAGTAATTGGCTGAAAACATATTTTAAAAACCCAAATGTGGCAGGACCCTCCTGAAAGAGAGGCATGTGACTCAGTGTGGCTTTCCTAGAGGAAGCAGTACATAATTATGATTGTTATCATAATGGTGTTGTTATTATAATCCTCATGAAACTTCAGAACCCCACCCCCGCAGAGGCAGATGCGGGGGTGGGGTTCCCAAAATTCGCACGTTGGCAGCGCCCTGCGAGAAAGAAGCTCATTAACAAAACATAACAGAACGAGTCAATATCAACACACACCGACTTAATGAGTATCCCCCCCTAACCCGCCTCTGACCACGGGGCCTGTACACTGTACAGTACCACTTCACCCTCCACGCCATTCAGTGAATGTCCGTGACTCGGAGGTTGCGATCGGGTCGGGGAGTCCGACTCTCTGCGTCCGTAGCGGTGCACGGGGCTGCTGCTTGCGGTGGGGCCAGCGGTGACGTGGACACACACGCACAGACAGACGTGTGGACACACGTGTGGACACACACGCGCGGACACATATGTGGACGCTGGTGAACACACCACGTGGACGCACCGGCGGTCACTCGACGCGCGTGCGTCGCGAGCTCGAGAATCGACGTTCATCGTCGCGGTCGTTTCACCTCCGGTGATCGCCCCGCCACATCGGCGGGAGGCCATTGTGTGCCAATCGCCGTGGGCTAAATCGTCAAACGTGACACCTCGTCCCGTCGACGGTGACCGAGGGAGGATAGCGAGGAGCGGTGGCGGTTCTGTAGGGGTGGGGGAGCCTCGCCGCTCTCTATCCGGCGCTAACGAGATGGAGCGACGTCAGCCGGCTCCTGACGAGCGCAAACTTGTTCAGGAAACCGCCGTGTGATCAGAATAATGAAGACTGCCGGCGGTCAATTCCTGGGGCACGCAGCGCCACGTCGTTCCGCGGTTCTGCTGCCGCGGTGTCCCGCTGCTCATTTGGGCTCCGGCTTGAAAGCAAACGCCGCGACGTCGATTTTACAGAAACAGCCAGAGACCCCTTCGCTCTTCTTCGGGCGCGCCGAGCGGCTGGTGGCGTCGAAGCGACGGCACAAAAGCAGAAGCCCCAAAACACTGTCGGATGAAAGGGCTCCGGTGGCGTGCCGAGGCTGTTCGGCAAATTACAAACTGTCTACCCGAGGAATATCGCCACACTCCAAAGTTTGACTCGGCAGCGCCAACGCCGTAGCAACCCCCCACCCCCCACAGACAACACAAATAAGAACGGAGAACAAACGCGTGAATAATCAGCACGTCTCGTGTCTCGTGTGCACCGGCGTCACGCGCGCCGCGTGTCGCGATAACGACGCCGCTGTTAATGAGCGGCGCAACGGCGCCTGGGAGCGAGGGTCGCTTCTCGCGCCGCGTAACGAGTCGAGGCGTGGGCCCGGTGGGGGGTGCGGGGAGGCGGGGACGAGGGAAGTCCACGGTGATTGATGCCTCACGCCGGCCCGGCCGGGTGCCGGCACTCGGAGCGAGCCGCGTCGATCTTCGCCGCGGCCCCGGTTGGCGGCACCAGCCGATGGCCGCGCCGTCGGCTGCGCCACCGCGCACGTTCAGCCCCTAGGCAGGCCGGGGTGGGTGGGGGGGGAGGCAAAAATACGGGCGATGATTGCTCACGCTGCTTCATCAGCGGCAACTCCAGTTAATAATAAATAACATCGTCGTCGTCGTCACCGTCATCATGAACACAATTTGTGGCGCGCGCACATTTCACGAAGTGTTCGATGGGCGCAACGTTCGATCGAGAGCTCGGAGGTGCCGAGCCGGAGCTCGAAGCCACTCAAATGGTAGCCTGAACCAGGTGAGAGCCTGAACCAGGTGAAAGCCTGAACCAGGTGAGAGCCTGAACCAGGTGAGAGCCTGAACCAGGTGAGAGTCTGAACCAGGTGAGAGTCTGAACCAGGTGAGAGCCTGAACCAGGTGAGAGTCTGAACCAGGTGAGAGCCTGAACCAGGTGAAAGCCTGAACCAGGTAAGAGACTGAACTAGGTGAAAATCTGAACCAGATGAGAGCCTGAACCAGGTGAAAGCCTGAACCAGGTGAGAGTCTGAACCAGGTGAGAGCCTGAACCAGGTGAGAGCCTGAACCAGGTGAGAGCCTGAACCAGGTGAAAGCCTGAACCAGGTGAGAGCCTGAACCAGGTGAGAGTCTGAACCAGGTGAGAGTCTGAACCAGGTGAGAGCCTGAACCAGGTGAGAGTTTGAACCAGGTGAGAGTCTGAACCAGGTGAGAGCCTGAACCAGGTGAAAGCCTGAACCAGGTGAGAGACTGAACTAGGTGAAAATCTGAACCAGGTGAGAGCCTGAACCAGGTTAAAGCCTGAACCAGGTGAGAGTCTGAACCAGGTGAGAGCCTGAACCAGGTGAAAGCCTGAACCAGGTGAGTGCCTGAACCAGGTGAGAGCCTGAACCAGGTGAAAGCCTGAACCAGGTGAGAGCCTGAACCAGGTGAGAGCCTGAACCAGGTGAGAGTCTGAACCAGGTGAAAGCCTGAACCAGGTGAGAGTCTGAACCAGGTGAGAGTCTGAACCAGGTGAGAGCCTGAACCAGGTGAAAGCCTGAACCAGGTGAGAGACTGAACTAGGTGAAAATCTGAACCAGGTGAGAGCCTGAACCAGGTGAATGCCTGAACCAGGTGAGTCTGAACCAGGTGAGAGCCTGAACCAGGTGAAAGCTTGAACCAGGTAATAGCCTGAACCAGGTGAGAGCCTGAACCAGGTGAGAGTCTGAACCAGGTGAGAGTCTGAACCAGGTGAGAGTTTGAACCAGGTGAGAGCCTGGACCAGGTGATAGTCTGGACCAGGTGAGAGCCTGAACCAGGTGAGAGTCTGTACCAAGTGAGGGCCTGGACAGGTAAGAACCCGGACAGGTGAGAGCATGGACGGGTGAGCCTTGAGTTTCGGCTAGAAGGTGGATGATGGTGCCTGGGTGCTGCTGCTGCTCAAGGGCAGCGGGCGCGATGGGCGCCTTGTTCGGTCATCTCCGTAGGGGCGCGGCTCTTTGTCAGCCTCTGTGACGCTTCCAGTCGGCGCGGCGGAGCTTCTGGCGACGGGGAGTCGAAGGCCGACACGGATGAGTGACGGTCCGTGTGGGCCGCGTGCGGAGCATGGTGCCGGCTGGGCGCGTCCGTCCAGGGAGCTCACACGGCAAAGGTCGGGCGAGCAATCCCCTTGACCATCCGGCTGAGTGAATCGTTCCCATCAACCAGTGACCTCATCATGGACGAGGTCACCGGTTGATGACGTTCTCCAACTGCGTCAAAATCCGCGTGGCCCAGGTCGCGGTGCCCGTGGCTGTTGATGCCGCCTACAGAGCGGGATGGATGAACTCGGCTTGCCAGCGCTCGCAAATCAATTGCGAATCATGATCTCGTAACATTCACTCATCAACCATTATCGCTACGCCACGCGACAGCCCACCGAGACAAACGCGTCTCTTATTCACTGGTGGCTAAGGAAACACATGAGAATCACAGCAACATAAAAACAGTCGTAACCAACACACTCAGCAAGTGAACATTGGCAGTGTGACGTTGCAGAGGACAAGCGTTGTTGAGTAAGTCGCGTGTCAGCTGCACGGGTTAAACCTCCAAAGCACTCGCATCCATAGGGAGCAATTAAGAAAAGTAATTGCCTCACTGAAACTGGGGAGGAGCGAGGCTTAACACAGAGGATTTCGCAGCCGATATTAAGATTCATAATTGCATTTTGGGTTAGGCGACGTAAGGATCAGAGAAAATCTACGTTGTAAGACCCTCCACCACCCGACACAGCCCAGGAAATGACAGGACATTGTCATGCGTGCAAGCTTTTTAACGATGCGCAACTTGTTCCTATTATTATTGTTGTTGTCTTTGTTGTTTTGGTTCAGCTCACTCGCAGGCGAGATGAAGAACAACTTCTCACAGCCAGGTTGAGGAATCGGAGACCATTTTTTGGCGAAGCTGAATTTTTCATGATGAAAAGCGGCAGCAACAACAACAACCCAGGCAGTGCCGAGAAGAACATCGCCATCGATCGGTGCGCGTTGCCAACTGTGACGTCACCTCTCAAACCAACGCGTGCGCCGAGACAAAAAAAATGGAACAAAAAAAGTGGGAAAATGCGCAGAGCAGCAATGAGATGAAGCTGACTCCGGTCCGGGGGGGGGGGGGGGGTCGAGCCACTGCTATGCGCGAGGCCACCACGGCCGGCGGTGAGGAAATCCACATCGGTTCTCGTATTGGCCTTCAAGGCCAAAAGGGGATCGTGAGCCCCAATATATCTCGAAGATCTGCTGACACGGTACGCTGCCCCCTGTGCTGCAAACTTCGATCCGCCAAGCCCGGGCACCCTGAGTGTACCGCGGACAAGTCGCGTCCAGTGGGTGATGGTGATGATCGAAAGCGTTCAATAGTCAGGCGCCTCGCTGGTGGAACGTCTTGCCCCACTCCGTTGAGCGACGCTCCGTCAGTCGAGGTTTTTCAGGGCTCAACTTTCATTTGTTTTCTCTTGCGCATCCCTCTGTGTAAGGAGTTGTTTACCTCTTAGTTTGAATATTCAGGGGTTTGACTGTGATTGTGTTGTAGAGCGAGTGGCACTCTATAAAACTGAGTTCTACTTTACTTTCTCTCAGGAAGAGAGACGGGGCGTGGGGGGGAGCAGGGGGGCGCGGGGGGGGAGCAGGGAGCCGCGCGGAGCGACGCGCAGAAGCCGCATGGAGGGGGCCACGCGGCCTAGGGGACAACGCGGAGACGTCACAATCCAGTGCCGCCACAGTCCTGTACGTACTGTAGGTACTGTAAGTACAGTAGAACCCCTCTTGACGACCACCCTTGTTCACGAGCAATCGCTTAACGACGGGCCTCCATAGAACCCAACGTGTAGTGTATAGCGTAGTGTATCATCTCTCTATCCTTAATCTCCCCCATTAACACAACTGACGTGCTTGCGTGCGGGGATGGAATTCCTTTCCAGCTCAGACCCCGCCTGCTTGCCCTCTCTCGCTGTGGTCTTCCTGGTTCATCAGTTCCACTGCTGGATGATTTTTTCCGCCTGAGGACGACCGCTTGTGTTGCGATCGGAACGTCGTGATATATTATTTTTCATTTTATTTTTCTACCTCCATGACTTTACCGAAAGAACAAAAGAGTATAGTGTATAGTTGTGTGGTGTATAGTAGTGTAGTGTATAGTGTAGTGCATAGTAGTGTATAGGAGTGTATAGTAGTGTAAAGTGTAGTGTATAGTGTAGTGTATAGTAGTGTATAGGAGTGTATAGTAGTGTATAGTGTAGTGTATAGTGTAGTGTATAGTAGTATACAGTAGAACCCATCATAATAGCCACCCCTGTTAAAGACTAATCACTTAACGACGGGCCTCCATAGAGCCCAATGTGTTCGCTTCGCGAACACGACCATTCCCCTGTTAACGTCCATTCCCCTGTTAACGCCGGGCATTGCAGCGCTGTGAGCGACAGCGGTTGGGAGGGCTTCATCCAGCAGTGGATAGACCCTGACTCGGTAACGATGACAAGGAGACCGTTGCACACGCAAAACAAAAAATCGCAGCTCCACGTCTGTTGAGCGTTGACCGTGATGGAGGCGTCCCCCGGGGGTGCAGCTTAGTGTGGCTCTAAGCAATGATTACAACGCCAAGACAGCGATTGTGATTTGCATTTATATAGCGCTTAAATACTTAAAGCATCCCAAAGCTCTGCACAAAAACGGGCAAGTAATAAATCGCGCGAGGGGAGCACTGGCGATGCACCGGCGACAGCGATAAAGAGTCAAGCGAGTCGGCAGCCCCGCGACTTGAACACAAAGGCGCTCCCCCAGTAATCGTGCCGCTACTAAAACTCTCATCGATGCGACGAGACTTTTCCTGTCGGGCTGCTGGCCGGGCTCCTGTCCGTCACAACAACAACAACATCAGCTCGACTGGCAGTGGCTGCGGAACGTTGCCAGCCAAAGAAGACGAAGAAGACGAAGCTCTAGAGACAAAGAGAAGAACAACGGAAAACGACAGTGAAGAGTCGACGAGGCTGGTTGTTGTGGTTGTTGTGGCTGTTGTTGTGGTTGTTATTGTTGTTGTGGTTGTTGTGGCTGTTGTTGTGGCTGTTGTGGTTGTTGTTGTTGTTGTGGCTGTTGTGGTTGTTGTAAATCACCGTCGAAACGTCACGGAGCTCAAATTGTAAATGTTGTGGGTTTCCTCTCCAACACACCGATTTACTGAACTGATAACGAATTGGCACGTTTTATTTACGAATTGGCACGTTTTATTTACGAATTGGCTGTGTCGGTGGTGGTGGGTTGAATGACACATTTATCCTTACGCGATCTAACAAAAAAACCCCTTTATTATGGATGTTGGTCGTGAAAGCCTCCGACTGCCGCTACTACTGCTACGTGTTAAAGGGACACTGTAGAGGCGGAGTAGCGAAACACAGGAGGCTGGCACGGCTCATCTGAAATCGCTCTCACTTTTCAATTCGTGCTCCTATTATGAATGTCATCCTGTCGCCGCAATATTCTTAATTCCTCGAGAATATAGGCGAACCAAAAAAACTTCGCAATACGTATTATCTTGCCATTTTATTATTCCGTAAAAACAAGCAGATTATTTAGAGTGCTTCCGAGTAGAGGGGGAATTGTGAGAAGCGCGTGGCCCATTGACAGCTGTCTCGAAATTTGCGTTACAGAAGCAGCAACAGCAGGCTGCCTACTCGGAGTGATGAGTATTGACGAACTCATTTCTTTAATACCGCTTTTTATATTCAGTTGGTTGTCCTTCACCCGCACCCCTGATTAGCACGGTGGGCTACGTATGGTGCAAAAGAAGTTCAACATACACACATACATTTTGACTTCAAACTTTCGTGACTGCAGGAATTCATATTCTTGGTTCTTTCGGTAAATGCACGTAGATAGAAAATAAAAAGTTACATTAAAATGAAATTGTTTTTATTTTTAATTTAATTTCTTTTTAATTTTATAAAATTTTCTATCTACGTGACTTTACCGAAAGAACCAAGAATATACATGTAGTGAGTCCAACTGAGTCGCAGACGTTCTTCTTCAGAGGCAACACATTTATTATTACACAACACGTATATACTAAAGGGGTAGCTGCCCCTTTGCCAGATACAACCTAGGGTGGTGACCCCCAAGCTAACTACACTACCACGCAGGAGTTATGGCTACGATGGACCAGACCCGCACTCGGGTCCTGGACCACGTGTTGGTGCCTCTTCAGACGTAGGACGTAGAACGTAGAGCTTCCAGCTTGCAGAACGAAGCGACCCCGGTTCCTCCCAGGGACCCACCTTATATCCTCCCGGGTCGGTGCCTGCTCCGCCGTCGGCCCCGCCCGCCTTCGAGAGCGTTCCAGCTCCCTCTCGATCCCCCTCGAGAGCTCTCCCCGGACACGTGATTACCCCCTAGCCCCCCCCCCCACCTGGGGGCCTCCCTATGGACACTCCAGATCACGTGTTTACGGGGTCAACCAGAGTGCCATGGCCCGAGGCAACCCTGTCCCTGGGCTGACACTCTCCCACTCCCCTTGTGGGTGCCCGCACTGCACGCCATGCGTGGTGCCCGCACTATCCCAGCGCTCACCAAGCCCCACTAGGGCTGGTACTACACCCACCTACGGGGTGTACGGGACTGAGACAGAGAGAGATGAGTCTGAGATGGGAGACACTGAGACCCAGAGTCACGGGACAGAGACAGAGAGAGATGAGTCTGAGATGGGAGACACTGAAATCCAGAGTCACGGGACAGAGACAGAGAGAGATGAGTGTGAGATGGGAGACACTGAGACCCAGAGTCACGTGAGAGAGACAGAGAGGAGAGTCTGAGATGGAGGCTTCTTGGCTCAGGGCCCAGCACGGCCTTGATGCGGCCGTGAGTGCAGGACACGTGCCGAGTCAGCACCGCGCCCATCCCGCTGGCTCGCGGAGGATTCGCGTCGCACGGGGAACTCGGGAGCCCGGATCCGGGAGGGGGGGGGAGAGAATTCCCGCCCGCAGCCCTCGTTATGCGCGGATCCATCCTCCCTGCCATCGTCTCGGAGCACCTCACGGGGCTCCCTCGGAGAGCGGGAGACCGAATGAGCCGCGGCCGCTTGCAGTGTGACGTGCGTCTGTGTAGTGGCGCGCGTGTGTGTGTTGTGTGTGTATGTTGTATGTGTGCGCGTGTGTGTGTTGTGTGTGTTTTGCGTGTGTGCGCGTGTGTGTGTATGTGTGCGCAATGTCTAAAGGTTTCCCTCGCTTTGTGCGGTCGTAGTAGATGCATTCCAAAATAAAAAGGGCGCACGAGTAGCACATGCAGTACAGCACACACAGTGCACACAGAGTACACACTATACACGTTGTACCACGTCCGACCGCATAGTCGCGTGTACAGTGAATTCAAACCGCATTTAACCAATTTTATGTATAGAGAGGTAACCAGCATATACTGCGCAAAATCGCACAAACCAAGCCCGCATAAAACGAGGGAAGGCTGTATATTTATTTGTATGCATGTTATATTTGAATAATGGGAGCGGTAGTGTAGTGGATAGTGCACTTCGCTACGATAGCCGGCGACCCGAGTTCGATTCCCGCTGACCGCCAAAATCGGTGACGATTATTTGAACCGGTCCAGGGCATCCCCCTAGGTTGACTCAGCCTCAATTGTGTACCTGGTGCGGTGTGTAAACATCGCCACTGGGGAGACAAAGGCTGCCGGGCGTGGTTGTTGGGCAGCCACCCCCTTGTGGGTGGTCAACACCACGTGTGTCGTTCCGACCATCGTAGGTGCTCGCTCACAGCACTTGTCCCATCAGTCTGCGAAGGCTACACGGAGTGTTTTTGTCTGTGTGTGTGCCGTGCTGTGAGGGCTACGCCGTGTGACTGCTCACATTGATCTTTGATAAATATTTAAGTTGCAAATGGTGAGCTAATCACTTTTCCACTGCCATTAAAGCTCCCTGTGCATTCGGAATGATGAGTATTGCAGTCTGTCATCCGGTTATCGCGGGATGCGGTGTCTCCTATGGGGGCCACGTGTAATGCCGTGCCCTGAGAGAGAGAGAGCGAGTATGGGCAGCGATGGTGTCTGTAGGGGTTCGCTCTGCGGTGCAGTCTCAGTGCCCTGGGTTCTACTCCTGACCCTGCTGACCGCCACTATCGGAACATTTCCTGAACTCTTCCTCGGCCCGCGTTGTGACAGCGGTGCATTGGCATACGTCACGCGATGCCAACACACTTGTCGGTAACACTGTGTTCTTGAAAGAACAACGAAATAATAGGCGACGTTTCGGGAAATGGCCTTTCTTCATAACGCATGTTTAATTGAATCTATATATATAAAAGGGAAATTTGTGAAGTTTGGCATGTGGGTAACTTCCAGACTGTACACAATGCAAAAAGTATACAATTCGATTTTTGTATTTTGGGGGGGGGGGGGGGGCGAAATAATGGATATATTTTGCACGTCAAGAGAGCGGTGACGTCACATCTATGATGTCACCCGCATGCGGCAGCGTCACGCAGTGTGCCTGCCGACGTCACGCATCCCCCCCCACCCTCCGCGTAGGCCGTGTATTAATCCAAGACAAGAATCCAAGTCTCGGGCGAAGCCGGGTAGTAAAGCTAGTATTGTATACATTCCATGAAAAAACATCGCCTATTATATATTGTTTTCTTGACGTCCGCGTCTCGTGAAGTGGATGGGCAACATCAGCGATGGGGATACAAAGGCGGCCCTGCGTGCTTAATGCTGGCCTCGAGCAGCCCCCCCTCCCCCCGCGGTGTGTCGAGTCCGTGTCTTGTCAGCTGCCCCCACAGCTGGAAACTGCCGATGACAGCAAAACACGTTCCTTCGGAGTGGGCAGGTAGGAACTTGGTTGGACAGCGCATTTGTGCGATCCGTGTCACGTGGCGCAAGCTGCGTGGGGCGGCGCGTCACGTGGTGCTGAGCCCGCCTGAAGCGCTCTATGAAATACAAATCGAGGGCGTGGCTATGCACGACACACAGACAGACAAATAATCCCTGGTGGGCAGTGTGGAACTGTTGTTCCCACCTGTATAAGTAAACACGTACCCTGGGGTCCTGGGCAGACCTGGACTCGCCATAGGGCGACAGTCCGTTAAAATGCCCGGTGGGGATATTGCAAATGTGATCAGAGTAAACAAAAATCAAATATTGTATTACCTCGAATGTGTACGCTGCATTGCTTATTTACGCTCTCAGTTGGCATTAAATCCCCACATTCCGCAGCCCCTATGATTCTTCCTCACCGGCCACCCATTATGTTTTGTTTGGACCAAGTCCAAATGGGCCAATGAGATGGCACGGAAAAACTACGCTCACACGTCGTCACATCGCAAACCTTCGCTACTCCGTAGCCCCAATTTGGGCCCGATGTGTTTACAAATGCCTGGGCCGATTTTTCGTCCCATTCCCGTCGCTGGTCCTGGCTCTATCCTACATCGGACAAATCTGCCGGCCGCCTCTGCCAATGCCAACAAATGCCCAATGTGGCCACGCAAGTCCTGCAAGGGACCCAGGAGGCTGTTCTTGATGGGCGCCACCCCTCGTGGACAGCAGGAACGCGCTGCTGGGCTTCTCCAGGGCCGCCCGGCTTCCTCCACACGAGAAGCCAAAACCCCTCGTCAATGGGCTTGCCAAAATATCCTAAATGCAGGACCCTCCCGAAAGGGAGTTTTTCTTGTGGGACGTAATTTGCATTATTATTGTTGTTGTTATTTCAATAATACTGGGCGCCACGGTAGCGAGATGTTAACTACCTCGCCTGGTCGTGGGTTCGATCCCGAACCTGACGCCTACGATATATATTTGGAGTTTGCATGTTCTCTTTCCCCGTGGTTGCGTAGATTTTTCTTCAGGTCCTCCGGGTTTTCCCTCTTCATTTAGAATCAACATCATGCGTTCAGAGCATTTGGCTGCTATACATTTCCACACGATAAGATCACTTCGTTAAGAGCTATCATTTGTGGGCAGGTCGCTTCTGAAAAGAGCTACGTAGCTCAGTGGACCTTGCCTGGTAAAATGAAAACAAGTTTAGTTTGTTACAGTATTATTTCATGTGGTTACACCAACAAGGGCGGAAGAGATGTGTATGGTCCTGGTCGACCCACAATAGTCGCTAGTTCCACACGGCCCCCCTACCACCACTACCGCCCGAACAAGACAAAGATCCACCATGTAGCCTTTGCAGACCTCTGAACGGGTCCGGCAGTCATCGTCCACCTGAAGACCTGAAGAGCTGAAGACCTGGAGATCTGAAGAACCACTCTGGAGATCTGAAGCGAAGAGCTCAAAGGGCAGAACCCAAACCCCTGGCTAGGGTCGGGTTCAGAGGTCACCAGTCTAGGGTAGAGCGATAACCAGAGTGAGGGCACATTAGTCCGGAGGGGCTACCTCCGTAGGGTATCGGGTGTAAGGGGCCGTTACCCCTTAGTGTTGTGTACCCTTAGTTATAATAAACGTGTTGCATCCAGCAAGTCCCGCTCTCCCTGCTTACCCACGACATTATTGTTGTTTTATAAAAGGGCAACATTTACTTAAGTAGAGGAAGTAAGGAGACAAGGTAAGAAAAAAACATCACTTTAAACATGTACTCTATTAAATTTACGTTGATGGCAATTTCGGTAGAAATGTCATCATGTTCAGTACTGAACTGCACTCTCAAACACTCTTGACCTATCGATTTAGAGCAATAGGAGACTGTTTTCTCAAATATTATAGCATTAACAATGGTTAATACGATATTTTTGAAGCAAAACAAATATATTCCTTTATGTTATTGTCGATTCAATTCTTACTGAGAATGGTTTAGATTGTGCTAATTCTAACCATTGTAGCCTAACCTTACGTTAGGCATCATAGGTTCCAATTCAAGCCCGAAAGCTTCTGAGCCCCATAAGCCTCCCACAAGTGCTGTTAGCGAGGAGCACCTATGAAGGCAGGCACCACGCCCGACCGCCTTTGTCTCCCCAGTAGCGATTTCTTACACACCGCATCAGGTACTCATTTGAGGCTGAGTCGACCTAGTGGAGGGGGCAAAATCAGTTCAGACACAGTAATTGTCACCAGCGGAGTTGATGGCCGTGAGCGAGACTCGAACCTTGTGTCGCCGGGTTCGTAGAGCGGCGCGTTAACCAGTGATTGATAGCTCATACCTTCAAGAATCCTCACGCGATGGGTCATTTGCATCCGCTAAAGGGCAAAATAATAGTGAAATGAAATTACAGTTAAATGCACCCTTGGGTTTTTACGACCATTTTTGGTGTTAGATCACGTAGTAAGTATAATGCCAATGTTCAGCTGTACCTTCTGCCACCCGCCAGAGTCAAAGCAAGTTGTCCACGTGAAAACTCGATTGAATTGACTCTGTGATATGTGTCCGTGTGGAAGCTACCTGTCCTATCGTTCCAACGACGCTCCGGCTCTTCTCGGCCACAGTTATGTCCTCCCTTCTCTATACCTGCGAAACGTTGAGCCCTCTAAAGGAACATCTGCGCCTGTTTAAAACATGCAGGCTGACCTAGGATCCAGCTTGGGTTTAACCAAACTGGATTGTGTGACGAGATCACAGATCCTTGAAAGCGTGGCAACATTGGCTGCGTCATGGAGTCAGCATGCCCAATCAGCTTCTGTTTGGCCGGATAGATGGGGCTAAATGGGCGCGGCACGGGATAAATAAGAGATGGACTGATGTGGTACAGAAGGATGTGAGGCTCATTGGACCTGCTGATGACTGGTACCAGCAGTGTCAAGATCAGGCTCTGTGGAGGATGCTGCTGGGGAGTTGGAGGCAGTCGCCCTCCAGCAACAGCGGAGGGCGGAGTAGCGATGCTCACAATGAGCGGACAGCCGGGCGGATAAAAGTCAGAGAATTGGCACGGTGGGGAGCACAGTTGGTGCAGCTGCCAGTCATCGCAGTCAGTTCACCCATGGCACCTGCTGGGTCTGTTCCGTGACCTGCCAACGGGCCTTCGACATATCACGTGGCCTCAAAGTGCACTTAGCATGGCACATGCACCGTGGTGACCTCACCGCCACTTAGCCAATGGCGAATGTTGTGTATGTATGGCCGTGTGTCTTTGTATGTAGGAACGGTAGTGTAGCGGTTACCGTGCTGCGCTACGAACCCGATGACCTGAGTTCGATTGCCTCTCACGGTCAACATCAGTGACGATTATTTGAACCGGTCCTGGGTCTCCTCTAGATCGACTCAGACTCAAATGAATACCTCGTGCGATGTGTAAATATCGCCACTAGGGAGACAAAGACGGCTCGGCTTGGTGCTGGCCACCCACCCCCTCGTGTGCAGTTCCGACCTTCATAGGTGCTCGCTTAACAGCACTTGCCCCAACAGCCTATTAATACTATACGGGGGATCTTTGTCTTTGTGCGTGTGTGTGGCTGGGAGAGTAATGTTCGCCAGTAATTGGCTTTTGGCCCAGCGCGTGGAGCCGCCAGACCTGCAGAGAGGCAGCTCTCCAATCAGTCAGTGGCAAAAACGCTCTCTCATCAATCAGCTGAGTGGTGTGGGAGGGAGAGCGAGGGAGGCCGAATGAACCGGGCTGCACGGACCGTGCACTCTGAAGCCCCACTTATTGAACGTAAACACGAATACACCGCAAAGCGGGTTGCTGATAAAATCGAGTGGAGCTCATCTCCTGAGCCAGTCGTGGAGATTCCACATTCCTATGACGGGGGCGAGGCTCTCCATTGGACGACCACTGCTGACGTGCCTCTATACCTCTCCTCTCGACCAGGGCGTCGGCAACCAAAATAACAAGAAGACATCATGGGACCTCCTTTGCCAGTGCCAAAATATGATAATATGTTTTTCCCCTTTTTTCTGGCAACAAAACAGGTGTTAAGATGTTAAACACCAAACTGAAACCTTTTACAAGGAATCATGTCTGCATTAACCACAATACTTGTGGTCATAATGCTAACAAAAAACATACGCTGATAATATATGCATTGTCCTTGAAACTGATTGGTCCACACCAGAGACAGCTTTCTTTTGAGCCTCGTTTCAAACGGTGTTAGACCAGAGGATGCCAAAAGGCGTACAGCCCAAGATACTTTTTAACTATTCGGTGAATATTAATTCGGTCAAGAGTCGCAATGCACTGCGTGGTAAATACGAGACGGTGGTGGTCCTTGATAAATAAAGACACGAAGCAGTCACTTAGAGAGCCACCGCAGCGGCTCCGTCGCCGCATGCTGCAGACCCCTCTCCTAGATGATGGCGGCATTGTAAACAGCTGAACCTCTGCGACCACTCTGGATGCCCTCCATCATCATCATCATATCTTTCACTCTCCTAAACGCTTTCGTTTCTCGCAAATGGACGACTCCACTCATCTCAATTGTAATCCGAAACTCCCAAGACGGGGTTATCAGCTGCTCTTTAAACTCGGAGGGAGACTCATTTGGGAGAAAGTTAATCTTGAATTGCACGCACGCGTCAACTCGGGTCTCCTTACCGCCTATCCACAAGCGCTGCACCTGAGCCACAGAACCCGCGTGGTCCCCTCGGGCTCGCTCTGAACGTCCCTCGCACGTGGAGCTCTATCGCAGGAGGGGGCCCCGAATCAACAGATAAAGCAGTAACAAAATGTTAACAACATTTTCTTTTTTAATTCCAACAATGAACCACACATGCCAAAAAATATTGTTACAAATGTAAAAAAATAGATTCGGAAAATACCCACAGCGTAAAATGTAGCAGCAGCGCTACGTCTGCTGTTTGATACTGAACACCACCAGGATTCGTTTGCTAATGGACATGCGCATGGAAGCAAGACGCACGATAACTTAATTGTGAGCATTGTAACCTTTAAATATTTTTTATTAATACTGTCACTGTGAGTCCGTTTTCCTCTAAACCGCGGTGCAACTAAAACAATATATATAGTTAAAGCCTACACTGTTATTGTATACGGGGTTAAAACCATCCGTAGATGTTTCAGGAAAGTGAGTCGGAAGAAAGGAGGGGGGCCCACAGTCGGATCTTGCATAGCCCCCGAGTTAAACGAGGGAGTTGCAGGCCCCCTGTCCCATCGCTTCACACGTGCCCCGTTGGTTTGAAGCTGAGCTGTCGATTCTTCTTCTTAACTTCACCTGCGATCGCCATTGGATTCGTCTGTCCGTCTGTGTTATGCATCTTAGTACGATAGTCGAGCGACATCTGTTTCTTATTTGCTGTAACTTAATGTCGTAATTGTGTGCTGCGATCAGTCTAAACAGAAATCGCCCGAGGCCACTCGCGCCACGGGCGATTTGTTTTTTCACCTTGATTTTGAGCTCGTGCCATATTTCCGATTTCCCATGCGACGCAAGTTGTTTTTGTACCGATTTCTCTTCGCTTCACCGGCGCACTTCACTCCACCGCTCATGCCACGGAGCAGGGTCCAATGTGCCGTCTCCGGTTACCCACTTTACATAGCAATGAGCTCTCGCTTTCTCACGCTCACTCTGTATGCAAATGAAATACCGAGTTCGCATATACATAGACCCTCGTTAGCGTGCGGATTGATACGCAGTTGGTGATTTGGTGGGATATTGCGCGAGGCACGGGTGTTCAACTCCTGGTTCGCTGACACACGCATCACTTCGACCGTGCGACTGGACGCGTCGGATGTCTCAGCGGAGCTGACGTTTATACCCCTCCTCACCACCCCTCCTCACCACCCCTCATCACCACCCCTCCTCACCACCCCTCCTCACCACCCCTCCTCACCACCCCTCATCACCACCCCTCCTCACCACCCCTCATCACCACCCCTCCTCACCACCCCTCCTCACCACCCCTCATCACCACCCCTCCTCACCACCCCTCATCACCACCCCTCCTCAACACCCCTCCTCACCACCCCTCCTCACCACCCCTCATCACCACCCCTCCTCACCACCCCTCCTCACCACCCCTCATCACCACCCCTCCTCACCACCCCTCATCACCACCCCTCCTCACCACCCCTCCTCACCACCCCTCATCACCACCCCTCCTCACCACCCCTCCTCACCACCCCTCATCACCACCCCTCCTCACCACCCCTCCTCACCACCCCTCATCACCACCCCTCCTCACCACCCCTCATCACCACCCCTCATCACCACTCCTCCTCACCACCCCTCATCACCACCCCTCATCACCACCCCTCCTGACCACCCCTCATCACCACTCCTCCTCACCACCCCTCCTCACCACCCCTCATCACCACCCCTCCTCACCACCCCTCATCACCACCCCTCCTCACCACCCCTCCTCACCACCCCTCCTCACCAACCCTCATCACCACCCCTCCTCACCACCCCTCATCACCACCCCTCCTCACCACTCCTCCTCACCACCCCTCATCACCACCCCTCATCACCACCCCTCCTGACCACCCCTCATCACCACTCCTCCTCACCACCCCTCCTCACCACCCCTCATCACCACCCCTCCTCACCACCCCTCATCACCACCCCTCCTCACCACCCCTCCTCACCACCCCTCCTCACCAACCCTCATCACCACCCCTCCTCACCACCCCTCCTCACCACCCCTCATCACCACCCCTCCTCACCACCCCTCATCACCACCCCTCATCACCACTCCTCCTCACCACCCCTCATCACCACCCCTCATCACCACCCCTCCTGACCACCCCTCATCACCACTCCTCCTCACCACCCCTCCTCACCACCCCTCATCACCACCCCTCCTCACCACCCCTCATCACCACCCCTCCTCACCACCCCTCCTCACCACCCCTCCTCACCAACCCTCATCACCACCCCTCCTCACCACCCCTCATCACCACACCTCCTCACCACTCCTCCTCACCACCCCTCATCACCACCCCTCATCACCACCCCTCCTGACCACCCCTCATCACCACTCCTCCTCACCACCCCTCCTCACCACCCCTCATCACCACCCCTCCTCACCACCCCTCATCACCACCCCTCCTCACCACCCCTCCTCACCACCCCTCCACACCAACCCTCATCACCACCCCTCCTCACCACCCCTCATCACCACCCCTCCTCACCACCCCTCCTCACCACCCCTCCTCACCACCCCTCCTCACCACCCCTCCTCACCACCCCTCATCACCACCCCTCCTCACCACCCCTCCTCACCACCCCTCCTCACCACCCCTCATCACCACCCCTCCTCACCACCCCTCCTCACCACCCCTCCTCACCACCCCTCATCACTACCCGAACCGCGAACTTGTGCAACAAGCAGTGGAACGCGCCACTGCTGGGCCCCCGCGTCACTGCTGGAATGAATGCGGGGGGAGGGAGAGCACTGGCCATGCGGATAGAGCCGTGGGGATGGAGCCATGCGGATAGAGCCGTGGGGATGGAGCCATGGGGAGCCGTGGGGGTGGAGCCATGCGGATAGAGCCGTGGGGGTGGAGCCATGGGGAGCCGTGGGGGTGGAGCTATGCTGATAGAGCCGTGGGGGTGGAGCCATGGGGAGCCGTGGGGGTGGAGCTATGCGGATAGAGCCGTGGGGATGGAGCCATGGGGAGCCGTGGGGGTGGAGCTATGCGGATAGAGCCGTGGGGATGGAGCCATGGGGAGCCGTGGGGGTGGAGCTATGCGGATAGAGCCGTGGGGATGGAGCCATGCGGATAGAGCCGTGGGGATGGAGCCATGGGGAGCCGTTGGGATGGAGCCGAGTTGATCGAGTGGGCGTGGCACGGGGGTCCATCACCCCCAACCCGATCGAGTCCGGGGCCAGGGAGAAGACGCTCCACAGCGCTGTTCGACCACAGGGGCCAGTAAACGTGCCAACGTTGGTTCAACGTTGGTATGTGGCTGAACCCCTTGGACGAACGTTGCCACAACGTTGCTTCATTGGTTCCAGCGGTAGAGCCAGTGGCTCACAATCAGAAGTTTGCGAGCTCCAATCCTGTTTGGGGTTGACTCAGACCATCATGCATGCCGGGGTTGATACAATAAGTACCGCTTTGTGGGGAAAGCCAACAGTGGTTGTTCAATGGATAGACTCACCCCCTCCCCTCGCTATACGTGGATATTCCACCACTGGCTTCACAGGGCTGTAAACAAGGCGATGATCATCAATGCCTCAATACTAATCGGAGCGAAAAATTATATTTAGCTTTGACTTTGATATTTATGGAAAATTGCATTTAAATTGGCTGCAGCTGTGACTAACGATGGATGATGCAATCCATTTCGCACGCTGTATTCTGGAGATGATTGCAGAGTCCTCACACAGCGTGGCACCGCGAGCTGGCGAGTGGGAAAAGTCGCGACGTTACGAGCCAAGTTCAGGTTGTAGCTTTAAAGGGATCGTAAATCGACCGCCTTGCCACACACCCGGAGTTGTGCTATTTAGTGTGCTTCATAATTGGTGTTGCGTGGCACTCCCCGTGACGTTCACTCGATGTGGATCTTGCTGGATAGGGTGCCACACAGCCAGCCCCGCCCCCTGTGTGTGAGGCACCAACCCAGCCCAGCCAGCCCCGCCCCCTGTGTGTGTGACACCAACCCAGCCCAGCCAGCCCCACCCCCTGTGTGTGTGACACCAACCCAGCCCAGTCAGCCCCGCCCCTCGTGACTGGGCCGAGATTATTGAACTGCCTGCACAGGTGACCGTGGTCCAACTCTCATTGTCCACTCGATTTGTCTGGCTTGCTCTATGCCTGTGTTATGAATAAAGGCCATTGCCCTAAAAGTCATCTATTGTATTTATTTATTGTTCTCCTTTCATAGCGACGGTTTTATTAACGAGCTTGTTGAGTTTGTTGTTGTTTATCTTGCGTGATTCACGCCGGATCCGGTTCGCTTTGCCGGCATCAACACGGAGTTTAACCCTCAAAGGGCGCGGGGCAGCAAGGGGCGCGATGAGACCGTTAAAGATTTCTCGTCGACTTCGTCCAGACTGCCAATAACACCATTTGGCAAGCTCTGAAATGTGCGTTCTTTAATAAGCACTTTCAAAGCATTGATTTAAATAGCAATTTACAAAAAAAACATCGGCAGGAATTTACGAGTAACTCTGCATTTCTCAAGAATTGTTCACCTCGGCAAAATGTCAGAGTGATTTAATCAGAAGGAGTGATCGTTAAACAATTGTGCGGGGGTTTGTTTGTATCCCGAGAGAGTTTCGGGTTAAACAGTAAAGCGCGCATAGACATTGCGATGTGTATGTTGTTACGAGACGTGCAAAGCAACACAGTGCACCAACCGCACGACATCCCTCCAGTGTAATGGGCGTGACTCGTCCGTGGAGTCGCAGCCAAAGGGATGGAACGAGACAACGAGACATGACGTCCGCCGAGCAGACGCAGCGGTCAGATCGGTTCGATCTCGTGCAGGTGCCGGGGTGATGGGTCGTTGCATCGCAGGATCGTTGGAGGTGACGATGGCGACTTGAAGAGGCATCCATCCAGCAGTGGATTGGCCATGGTTGCTGCTACTGACGACGACGACGATGATTGCATCGGTGCATTCGGGCATCGTGATCGCGCAGGAGGCTGTGTGGCTTTGCGGTGGACACAGATCGAGTCGCTGCAGGGCATCCTCTGCCGTGGAGGGCTCCTTGCCGGCAGGATCAGCAGTTCAAGACTCTGCCGATGAGAACTGAATGTCAAACCCAGTGCAGAGTTTTACTCCTCTCCAATCAACGCTGCTGAAAGTGTCTGCACTCCCACAGCGCCGTGGGCTGCGGAAGACTCCGCGTGTTTTTAAAGCCGAGACTCGCATACGCGAAGGAGGCATTGACTGCGTATCAATTCTGCTGCCGGCATATGAAGTGTGGCGACGCCCAGACTAGACCGACCACTGCTCACCATACGATGCCACATCTCACGTGTTCCATGATAATTCCTGCTAAGTGCAATTCGCAACAAGCATTCGAGGGATTAAATCGCTCAAACACCAGAACAGGGTTTCTCAGACGCCAGTTATTGTTTGTGTGGAGACGGATATGTGAAGAAGGCATTGCCTGCTTGTTCATTGTAATAATATTCTCTCATGGTTATTTAGAGTTCTATAACTGTAAGGGTTGCTGCAAGTGAGCATTGTTAATGTATTACATCTGCGACCGCCTACATCATAAACCGGGGCCTGTGTATGGCATGATGTTGCTATTGTAGCGGATACTCTCTTCACCAACACGTGGAGACAGGTCAGGGTTCCAGTCCCTTTGTCCCTCGCACGCGTGGCACTCCGGTTTCCTCCCACATGTAAGCACTCATTAATTGAGCCTCTAACACCTTCACATACGGAGGTCTGCAGAGCCTGGGGTGAATTGAACGCGGCTTTCCGCCTGGCTGCTGCTGCTGCTGCCTACCTGCCCGTCTCTGGCTCCTTCTCCTCGCACCTCCGAGTCACCCCCCTCTCTCTCTCGTCGAAAGCGAGCGGACCCCGCGTGGTGGCAGCGTGGCATTGTTGACGTTCACGCGAACAGGCACTGGTTTTAGCGGGAAGTGCCTGAAGACATTTTACCCCTCATCTATTTTTTTTATTAATGTGAATAAATCGTGATTTTTTTTCGTATTAAAGAGTTCATTTTTAGAAACCTAGTAAAAGATAGAGCCGTGACCCACTTGCTGTACTGCCTTAAACTATAGTACATTTGGTAGTAGCTCTCTTGAGAGATTGATGTAGTCTGCCTGTAAGGAGCGATGGTCGCCAAGTGTTAATCCTACTACGTGAGTAATTTTGCGGTGTAATTATTAAAACTTGACAAATGTGGACCGTGCCACCGGTACGCAATGGCATATTCGGGATCTTTAACGTCCACTGTGAGCAGACGACACCGTAGCAATAACCAGGGCGGCCAGCCGGATTCGATCCACGAACCTCTGCCATGCGCCGGCCATCTCCAAGTAGCCGGGTTGCGTGATTGGGCGTGGCGACCAGCGGACTCGGTCTGAATCGAGTTCACTCAGAGACGGCGGTGACCCGCCTGCTACCGCCTGCAATCAGAGACGATGTTTGTCTCCACCCGAGCCTCTCACAGCCGAGCCGAGTCTAAACAAACGGCAACAATCGGAGCGCGCACACACGCACACACACACGCGCACACGCACACGCGCACACACACGCACAGCACACACGCACACGCGCACACACACACGCACACACACGCACACCACACACGCACACCACGCGCACACACACACGCACACACACGCACACACGCACACACACACGCACACCACACACGCGCACACAACAACCGCCATTCGCCACTAAGTGGCGGTGACGTCACCAAGACGCTTGTGCCAGGCCATGTGCACCTTGAGGCCACGTGAAGTGTCGAAGGCCCGTTGGCAGGAGGTCACGGGGCAGACCCAGGTGCCACGGGTCGACTGACTGAGATGACCGAGATGACTGGCTGATGCACCACCTGTGCCCCCTACTGTACCAACTTGCTGTGCTTTAGCCACCCGGCGCTCCGCTCGTTGTTGTGAGCGTCGCTCCTCGGCCCTCCGTTGTTGTTGGAGGGCGACTGCCTCCAACTGCCCAGTAGCGTCCTTCACGAGCCTCCTCCAGAAAGGAAGATCTTGACAACACTGGTAGCAGTCATCGGCAAGTCCACTCAGCTCCACGTCCTCCTGTACCACATCACTCCATCTCTTCTCTAGCCCGTGCCGCGCCCGTTTAGCCCCCTCGATCCGGCCGAACAAAAGCTGTTTAGGCATGCGGTGGCTGGGCATGCGGGCTACATGACCCAGCCAACGCAGCCTTGCCTGCCGGAGGACCTCACCGATGGGACTTTGCCCAGATCTTTCAAGGATTTGTGAGCTCCTCACACAATCCAGCCTGGTTAAACCCAGGATGGATCGTAGGCAGGCCAGCCTAAATGTTTCCAACCGGCGAAGATGCTCCATTAGGGGGGTCCACGTTTCGCAAGCGTAGAGAAGGGAGGGAATGACTGTGGCCGAGAAGACCTGAAGCTTCGTGCGGAGCGACAGACGAGGTAGCTTCCACACAGCGTTATGCAACCGATGAAAAGATATTTCCGCTCGACTGATTCAAAGTGAGACCTCTGCTGCTAAACTGGAGCCGGTCATAAGCATACTGCCCAGGTATGGGAAACTCTCCACTCTCTCCACTACTGCCCCATCACCGATTGGGAGTTGTGGGGGCGGAGTGTCCGATGGTACAAAATACCCAGGCAGGTGCTTAGTTTTGGTGGGGCTGATGGTAAGGCCCCACCTCTTAGTGGCACGCTCCAGTCTCAGCAGCAGCGTCTCCAACTCCTCCTCTGAATGAGCAGCTATTACCAAATCATCGACATACATAACGTGGTTGACCAATAGGGAGCCATCCCTTGATCGCACCCGGGCATCGATCAGCCTCCCATTATATCTGTACCAAATGGAAATTCCCCCGGTACAGCTATTGAAGGCTTCACGAACTACGTGGTCAAAATAGATGTTAAATAATGTGGGAGCCAGAGGACATCCCTGTCGCACCCCAAGGTGTACAGGGAAAGGCTCTGACTCCCGGCCACGTAGTTTTACCCAGGCCCGCTCACCATCATGAAGGTCCTTAATGATCGTGAGCAGAGGGTCAGGGACTCCGAAAGCACGAAGAACAACCCAGAGCCCAGGCCTACTGATGGTATCATATGCCTTGACCAGGTCAATAAAGCAGAGATGTAGGTCTTGTTAGAATTCCCTACACCCCTGCTGTAGCAGACGGACAGAAAATATGGCATCTGTGCAGGACCGCCCTTTTCTGAAACCGCATTGGGGCTCCGCAAGCCTCTCCTCAGCGTGCCTAGCAAGGCAATGTTGAATAATCCTTGCCAGGACCTTTCCCGGCACACTGAGGAGTGAGATGCCCCTGTAGTTGTTACAGTCTGTGCGGTCCCCCTTCTTAAAGAGGGGGATCACCAGGGCATCCTTCCAATCCTGCGGAACCCGTCCAGTGGTCTAGACTGTGGTTATGATGTCATATAGGGCAGTCTGTGCACAAACGCCATCCTCCCTGAGCATTTCGCTTGGGAGATCATCTCTGCCCGGTGCCTTTCCTGGTCTCAGACTCGCTTTCAGTACTTCCTCAGCAGATGGCACCTCAACCAGCCACTCACAGGGGGTGACCTCTTCCAATATTTGAGGCACCGCAGCCTCAACAGGGTCATCCCCATTTTGTGCCAGGATGTTTTCCTGGCTGAGGGATTTCCCCTCCCCCAGGACCTTACAGAAATGCTCAGCAAATCTGCAAACCTGTTCCTGGGGGTCGGAGATTGGATCACCGTTATTTCCCCTAATGATGGTAATAGGTGTGGTGCTGCAGGTTACTTTTTTGATGGAGTTAAATAGTGATTTGTGATCGCGGGCCACTGAGGCAGACTCCATCTCCTCAGCAACCCGCGACCACCACCCATCCTTGCAGCGCCTTACGGCTCTCCGAACCTCCGAGCGAATGCTGCGGTAAACCTCCTCATTCTCTGACGTGGGATGCTGTAGCCGATGAGAGTGGGCCTGTCGCTTTTTCTCAACTAACCTGAACACCTCCTCTGCACACGCACACACACGCACGCGCACATACACACACGTACATACACCCACTCGCGGGTGTCAACAACACGCACGAGCATCGGAGTCGACAAAGGCAGCTACGCGCGAGTGAGACGCCAACCCCAAACGAACGACCTTTCGTCTGGACCGGCTAATCAGGTCCCCATTGAGATCGCTATCAGGCGTAGCCGCGTATAGCACCGCGCGCGTGTGTTTTTTGTGTCGGTGCCCTATGTTGAGACGTCAATCGGCGACCTCTGTGTCTGTGCGTTTCGCGATGCCGAACGCATTCATCCACGTGACGCAGATCCTCTTCGGAGGGCGCGGCGGATCGACGAGTGCGGGAACGAGGCCACCGTTGACGGCTGCGCTCAACGGAGAAGTTGCGAGACGCACGTCAGCCGGGCTCGCTTCATTCTTCACTCGCTCCTAGAGGCGAACGATGGACAGCCACGGCGGTGGAGAAGTCGCCGGCTGGCTCGCACGCACCTCTCTCTCTCTCGCTCTCTCCGTCGTGACGCCGCTCAAGAGGCGACGTGGCGAGGCGATGTCGAGCCCTCACCCCCCAGGCAGTGACGGGGACTGGGAGTGAACATCGCCCCAGGCGGTCGTGAACTCGCCGGCCCCAAATTGCCGTGCGATCTCGTTGGCTCATTTGGAGCTGGGTCCTTAAAGACAAATGGGGGGCCGGTGAGGAAGAATCTTTGGGGCTGCCGAATATGTGGACTTAAAGCCGACTGAGAGCGAAAATAAGCAATGAAGCGTACACATTAGAGGTCATAAAATATTTGAATAAACAACTTTGCAATGTCCCCACACAGACCGGCCCATCGGCCCTCGGAATGGACCGGCCCACCGGGCATTTGCCCTACGGACTGCTGCCCCTTTGACCAGTTCTGACCTCACCCCAGGTCTGTATGTACATATGTTGAACTTATTTTGCACCGTACGTAGCCAACCGTGCTAATCGGAGGTGCGGGGGAAGGCCTAGCAGAATATCGTGTCAACCTCCTGGGGCCGTGACGTCGACTAGCGCTTCCGCCAGCTTTTATCAGAGATGCGCGGTTCGAACCCGGCAAGCCGCCCTGGTTAGTAATCTGGATGTATGAACCGTTGAAGATCCCGTGACGTCATTCGAAACGAGTCTGCCATTGTGTTGTCAGCGTCACGATCCGAATTTGCCATTAAAAAAAAAAACATCCCTCAAGTTAGTCGGTTGGGATGACAGCAGCAGCCGTCATCGTCCCCTTCGAGCAGACGAATGCCCGCTCGCAGGCCAGGTGCTTGTACCGCACAGGGACAGCTGCCACTGGAGGTGCCCTTTCACGTGTGCTGAAATCAAATGCAAGAAGCTCATCGCGTGTCACTACGAAACTAGTTTTATTTCACCAGGCAAGGCCCACTGAGCTATGAAGCCCTTTTTCAGAAGCGACCTGGCCATCACAGATGACAGCTCAATGAAAGACCCGGAGAAAGACCCACACGACCACGGGGAGAACACGCAAACTCCAAATATACAGGCATCAGGGTACGTGATCGAACCCGCGACCTCCTGTATACCAGGCGAGGCAGTAAACATCTCGCCACCGTGACGCCCCTGTCAAGGTCTCCGTGCGAAGCCGGGCGGCTCTGTACAACACGCAACTCAGAATCACCACAACCACCATCATCATCATCATTATTATTATTACTGATTCCAGAGTTCGCTGGGGAGGAAAACGTCACGATCACCATGGAGGGTGAATCGATCGAGCGACACAATGATGCCGAGCTGGGTATGTGTGTGGCCAGGCAGTGAGTGAGTGGACAGACGTCGCTTTAGCCAGTCGCGAGTGCGCGCCAGAGAGACTGGCCACTCACAGAGCCACGGCTCAACACGGCAGGCAGAGAGAGAGAGAGGGGAGGGGTGGTGGTACAATCTGCGAGGCCGATCCGGGCTGTATTGATGGACCCGATATTGATGGATCCTAATATCCGTGGAAATTGCTCCTTTTATGGTGGGGGGGGGGGCGATTGCCCCCCCCGCCCACCTTGAGTCTCCGAGGATCAGTGTTTAGTTGGGGGCCGCCCACCCTCCTTAGCCCCTCCTAGGGAGTTGCCGGAGCTGCCCCTCCCGCGTGTAATTCGGATGATGGCTTTGTATGCATGTATGTTGAACTTCCTTCGCACCGTACGTAGCTAACCGTGCGGGTTGACACCACTGCCGAGTCGCCCCTCTTGTCGGTCGACGAGGGAAGGGGAAGGGACAGCTTTGGTGCTCCCAGGGGATCCAGCCCGTGTGATTTATCCGCAGACAATCGGAATGCTGTCACGGAGGAATGCCGATACCAGGGGATTCTCTGGACCAGACGTCACTTGAAGGGATGTCAGAGGTAGCTCTCTGATATCTACTTCGGTGGAGTCGACTCCGCGTGCTCCTTCCTGTTCCTTAGAAGCGTAACGAACGTGGGACAGGAAGGCGGGGGGGGGCCTTGCCCCCTCCCCCTTGTGACCAAAGCTACGAGTTTGGGCTCCCTTGACAACAACCACGAGATTTGTTTTAAACAGCAGTGTAAAAGAACAAACCCTATTTAAAACGCGGTTTAAATTTATATTTTAATGAAAGTGCTTTCATTTATGTTCCACGTTGAATTTGTATTTAGTGAGGGCAGTAAAGGAATATTGCAAAGGGGTAGCACGGAGCGGTAGTGGCCGCATTTTAGCGAATACGGAGCGCCCCTGCACCATTAAATGTTCGATACCGTGAGCGCAACGACGACGCGATCAGACAAGAGTTTGGTTCTTTCGGTAAAGTCACGTAGGTAGAAAAATAAAGCAAAATTCAAGATAATACATCACGACGTTTCGATCGCAACACAAGCGGTCGTCCTCAGGCGGAAAAAATAATCCAGCACAACGACGACAAGAGGTTATATATCAAGATTAGACCAGAGGAGTCTGTGCGACAGCCTCTAGCAAATAGTGGGGCCCCGCCTGACCGACTGCCGCACCCCCCGAGCTCATGATGTCGTTACTACGCCACTGGCTGCAGCTCGGCGGCATATCTCTGCATGCAACTGCACAGTTGTTGCCTTTTGTGTTCCATCCTCTCCAACAAACAGGGCACGACATTTCAATGTCGTTGCGCGCTGCGGATCGCTCCCTCCAGCAGCACCACCGCCGGTGCCGCTGCAGCAGCGATGCATTGCCGTGTCTGTTCACGCGGCAACTTCATTCGTTGGCTGTGTCGCAGTGGAGGAGGGCTGACGACACACATTTGACTTGCACGGCGATCTGTGACGAGCTGTGTTGCTACTCGGGACCTACCGTCTAGACATCCTCGGATCGGTCTAAAGCAGGGGTGGGGAACTTTTTATTCTGCCAAGGCCATTTGGATATTTATAACATCATTCGCGGGCCATACAAAATTATCAACTAAAAAATTAGCCTGTTATATTTGGTCAAACATTTAATTAACTCACCCCTAATGCGATGGCTGGAACTGCTTCTCTTTGGTGAGGCGTGTGATGTTAGCTGGTATTGTTGATGTTGCTACTCGCAACTGCTTTTCCAGGTTTGCTCCTAGATTTATTTAGTTTCGAGTCCCGCCTGCGGTTGCCTTGGCAGGGCCAGATCAAATGATTTCGCGGGCCTTATACGACCCGCGGGCCGGACGTTCTCCACCCCTGGTCTAAAGGGTTGCGCACAACACCAGAGGGAAAATGTTTCTTCGCGAAATATGCAACCAGCTACACGTCCAGTACTTCCGAAGGCCAAACGCTGCTGCAGAGCGTTCGCACAAACATTGCGTGTGAATGATCAAAACGGCTGTACACCATTGAGTGGTTATCATCGTAACGCCTCCGGCCTTCATGCCACAAATAGCAAAGCGTGATTTTTTTGTTTAATCATTCAATATCCTGTTTAACACGTAGTAGGCTTTTGCGACCGATATTATTCATAATGAAGGTGTTATGGGTTAGATCGCGTAAATCTGAACGTGTCGTGAACCCACCACCACCCGACACAGCCAATGGATAAGGCGTGTCAAGTAAAGAAAAACATGAACATTCGTGACTTGTTCAGCACATCGGTGTGTTCCAGAGTAAACGCACAACGTTTACAATCCGAGTTCGACGTTTCGCTGGTGATTACCACCGGCTCCATCAGTGATGACTTCTTCACAATTCTGGCAAATCGCCTGATGGGCCTGGTTGTAATCACCAGCGAAACGTCGAACTCGGATTGTAAATGTCACTTAGATTCCCACTCACGGCCAAAACCAGTGGCGATTATCTGAACCGGTCTTGGGCCTTCTCTAGGTCGACTCAGTCTCAATTGAGTACCTGGTGCGGTGCGTAAACATCGCCACGTGGGAGACAAAGGCGGTCGGGCGAGGAGCTGGTCACCCATTCCCTCGTGTGAAGTGCGGGCCTTCATAGGTGCTCGCTAAAATCACTTGCCCCAACAGTCTGTTACGACTATACGGGGGATCTTTGCATTTGTTTGCGCCTGGCGTGTCTGTACATGGGTGTCTGTGCGTGCGTGTCTGTGCGTGCGTGTCTCTGCGTGCGTGTCTGTACGAGCGTGTCTGCGTGTGTATATGCGTGTCTGTGTGTGTCTGTGCGTGTCTGTGCAAGTCTGTGCGTGTCTGTACAAGCGTGTCTGTGCGTGCGTGTGCGTGTCTGTGCGTGTCTGTGTGTGTCTGTGCGTGTCTGTGTGTGTCTGTGCGTGGCTGTGTGTGTCTGTGCGTGCGTGTGCGTGTCTGTGCGTCTGTGTGTGTCTGTGCGTGGCTGTGTGTGTCTGTGCGTGTCTGTGTGTGTCTGTGCGTGTCTGTGTTGTGTCGAGAGCGCTGTGTGATGACAACGGCTTCCCTGGGCTCGCGAATCTGGTGAGTCACCCCCGCCACAGACCTCCTCACCGCCCCGCGTGATTCATCGCTCCGAGATTTCTGCTTTCACCACACGTGCATGAAGTTGTATTATCTGAAATGGTTTGGCCAAATGCCCCGAAAGGTTCATCATCTTCGTCATCAGCAGTGGTCAGTCCACCGTACATACACGGGTTATTACGCTCGGCGTTTGTGTGCGTAATGCGCAGTGTAAACTAACACAACAAAGATCACCCGTGTAGACTATTTGGGCAAGTGCTGCTAGCGAGTGCCTATGGAGGCTGGAACGGCACACGAGGAGTTAGGTGGCCAGCACCACTCCAGGCCGCATTTTCCTGCCTAATGGCCATGTTTACACACCGCACCAGGTACTTATTTGAGGCTGAGACGACCTAGGGGAGGCCCAGGACCGGTTCAGATAATCGTCACCGGCGTTGGTGGCCGTGAGCGGGGAGCGAACTCGGCTCGCCGGGTTCGTGGCGCAGTGCTCCTCCCCGTGAAACGAAGACAAAACAGCTTTGCCCAGGGGCCACGTTGCCGAAGGGGTTTCCAGCCTTCGTGAATTCGCTTCGCTCGCTCGGCTCGTGCAGCTCTGCGGCAACGCCGGGCGCCTTCAAAGCTTCGGCGACGTCTGAGTCGGCGGTGTCCGTGGCGCGGCAGCTCGCCCTGGTCAACACATGCGGCCACCCCCTCGCCCCGCAGTGGCGCTTCATTCCATCAGCTGAGCCAACTGAGATGGGGGAATTGTCAACATTCACCGTGTTATTGTTACCCACTGAATGGTTTCACATTGCCTAAGTGGAGAGAGAGAACGAGAGCTCGTGCCAATAATACGCCGCAAGCCAAAAGCATTTGTTTAACATTCCTGACTGCCGATGTGACCCAGAAGGTCAAATGCAGTGCAGGGATTGGCTATCTAAATAAATGCTGCTGGAACACATTTCTTCTCCGACAGGGCCATTGGTGGATGGACTGAGAAATTATTTATTCGTCCGCGGAGGTATGGACTTCCATCTGCTTATAAAACTAAACGATTTTTTTAACCAGGTAAGGCCCACTGAGCTATGCAGCTCATTTTCAGAAGCGACCTGGCCACAAATGATAGCTCAACAAAATGACTTATCATCACGTTGAAATTTATATCAGCCAAATACTCTAAACGCACGTTTCTAAATGTGGAGGGAAAAACCGGAGAATCCGGAGAAAAATCCACGCCACCGCGGGGAGAGAGAGGCACACACACAAACTCAAAATATACAGCAAGCGTCAGAGTCGGGATCGGGATCGAACCCACGTCCTCCTGTATACCAGGCGAGGGAGTTGACATCTCCTGGCCACCGCGGCGCGCCGTGTCCACGTACAGGCGGCAGGTTTTACACGTCCCGTTGTCTTGGGCTAACGACGCGACTGGGACGAGGGATCAATTCCCGTCGAGGGCATTACCACGGGGAAATCTCGAAACCTCGAATTACGCTGCCGCAGAGTGGACCTCGCCAAGCTCGTCACGTTGTGTGCCGGATGTCACGACCCAAATTGCAAATATCAAAATCATTGCAGCCGACTAACGCAAGAGAGTCCCGTCTCGTGCTGTACTCTCCCACCCCATGCCAACAACATGTTACACATTAATAATGACGCGCGTCAAATCCAACAGTCTCGCTCTTCCAACAAGAGATGGAATGACTCGTATGGGAATTCTGCATCCTCATGGCAGGCTCCAGGACCACCCACACTGTTCTAACCTTGCGCACGAGTGACGCCCGTGACAGTGTGCCCCGAGAGGGGGTGAGCCTAGGAGACACCGACCAGGATCTCAACTCGCACGCGGGCGGTGGTGCTCAGTCGGGCAACGGACGTGGGGCAGGCACGGGGGTGCCTTGACCACCCCCTGGTGGCCAAAGCTACGAGTTGGGGCCCCCTTGACAACCACCACGAGATTTATTTTCAACAACAGTGTAAAAAGAACTCAAGGTTATTTAAAACGCGATTTAATTAATGTTTTTGTTTCTGAAAATGCTTCTCATTTACGTTCCACGTTTTATTTTAATTTGAATATCAGGGGGCCCCACCTGACCGATTGCCGCACCGCCCTCCCCCCCCCACTGGCCCGAGGGTTGGTGGACCACACGCGCGCTCTGAAACTCTTCAGCCGTCGGTCATCGAGGAGGAGCCAACCTCTGACTCGTCAGAAGGCAGTGCCACCTGTTCCGTCTCAATGGGATAGAGTGTTCCCCCCTCGCACGCGTGGGGATTTCACACCCACATGCAAAAAACACAAACAACCGATGAAGTGGTCGTTAACGCTTTCGTATAAAAGAGGCCCGGCAGAGCTCGGGCAGTTGTTGACGCCGCCTTCTGGCTCCGCGGTTCCTCCTCGCGCCTCGTCGCTCGCTCGTCGCTCTCTTGTCGAGAGCGAGCGAACACTCCGCTGAGACAGACAGCGCAGCACTGACAAGTTGACACCGTCATTGTTGTGGTGGTGGTGGTGATTATTCTGAGTGCACAATGGCACGGCTCGCAGCGCCCTTAGCTCTCGGTGATCCGAGTGATGCCGCGCGCACAGTATGTACGGATGTGTGTATGTAGGTGTGTGTGTATGTGCGTATGTAGGTGTGTGTGTATGTGTATGTAGGTGTGTGTGTATGTATGTATGTGTGTAGGTGTGTGTGTATGTAGGTGTGTATGTAGGTGTGTATGTAGGTGTGTATGTAGGTGTGTATGTAGGTGTGTATGTAGGTGTGTATGTAGGTGTGTATGTAGGTGTGTATGTAGGTGTGTATGTATTTTAGTCTCAGCCGATGACTGGTACCAGCAGTGTCAAGATCGGCCTCTGTGGAGGAGGCTCGTGAAGGACGCTACTGGGCAGTTGGAGGCAGTCGCCCTCCAACATCAACGGAGGGCGGAGGAGCGATGCTCACAACAACGAGTGGAGCGCCGGGTGGCTAAAGCACAACAAGTTGGCACAGTAGGGGGCACAGGTGGTGCATCAGCCAGTCATCTCGGTCATCTCAGTCAGTCGACCCGTGGCACCTGCTGGGTCTGCCCCGTGACCTCCTGCCAGCGGGCGTTCGACACTTCACGTGGCCTCAAGTAGCACATGGCCTGGCACAAGCGTCGTGGTGACGTCACCGCCACTTAGTAGCGAATGGCGGTTGTTGTTTTGTATGTATGTAGGTGTGTATGTATGTGTGTATGTATGTAGGTGTGTATGTACAGTGAGGGAAAAAAGTATTTGATCCCCTGCTGATTTTGTACGTTTGCCCACTGACAAAGAAATGATCAGTCTATAATTTTAATGGTAGGTTTATTTGAACAGTGAGAGACAGAATAACAACAAAAAATATCCAGAAAAACGCATGTCCAAAATGTTATAAATTGATTTGCATTTTAATGAGGGAAATCAGTATTTGACCCCTCTGCAAAACATGACTTAGTACTTGGTGGCAAACCCCTTGTTGGCAATCACAGAGGTCAGACGTTTCTTGTAGTTGGCCACCAGGTTTGCACACATCTCAGGAGGGATTTTGTCCCACTCCTCTTTGCAGATCTTCTCCAAGTCATTAAGGTTTCGAGGCGGTGAAGTTGTCCTGTCCCCTTAGCAGAAAAACACCCCCAAAGCATAATGTTTTCACCTCCATGTTTGACAGTGGGGATGGTGTTCTTGGGGTCATAGGCAGCATTCCTCTTCCTCCAAACACGGCGAGTTGAGTTGATGCCAAAGAGCTCTATTTTGGTCTCATCTGACCACAACACTTTCAACCAGTTGTCCTCTGAATCATTCAGATGTTCATTGGCAAACTTCAGACGGGCATGTATATGTGCTTTCTTGAGCAGGGGGACCTTGCAGGCGCTGCAGGATTTCAGCCCTTCACGGCGTAGTGTGTTACCAACTGTTTTCTTTGTGACTATGGTCCCAGCTGCCTTGAGATCATTGACAAGATCCTCCCGTGTAGTTCTGGGCTGATTCCTCACCGTTCTCATGATAATTGCAACTCCATGAGGTGAGATCTTGCATGGAGCCCCAGGCCAAGGGAGATTGACAGTTCTTTTGTGTTTCTTCCATTTGCGAATAATCGCACCAACTGTTGTTACCTTCTCAAAAAGCTGCTTGGTGATGGTCTTGTAGCCCATTCCAGCCTTGTGTAGGTCTACAATCTTGTTCCTGACATCCTTGGAGAGCTCTTTGGTCTTGGCCATGGTGGAGAGTTTGTAATCTGTTTGATTGATTGCTTCTGTGAACAGGTGTCTTTTATACAGGTAACGAGCTGAGATTAGGAGCACACTCTTAAAGGGACACCTGGGAGCCAGAAATCTTTCTGATTGAGAGGGGGTCAAATACTTATTTCCTCATTAAAATGCAAATCAATTTATAACATTTTTGACATGCGTTTTTCTGGATTTTTTTGTTGTTGTTCTGTCTCTCACTGTTCAAATAAACCTACCATTAAAATTATAGACTGATCATTTCTTTGTCAGTGGGCAAACGTACAAAATCAGCAGGGGATCAAATACTGTTCCCTTACTGTATGTAGGTGTGTATGTAGGTGTGTATGCAGGTGTGTATGTAGGTGTGTATGTAGGTGTGTATGTAGGTGTGTATGTAGGTGTATGTTGAACTTCTTTCGCGCCGTACGTAGCACACCGAGCCGACGATACGCGGGGCTGTTCGGGCGGGAGCGCCATCGCCTCACCCGCCGTGCGAGAGCTCTCCTCTCCATTCCGCTTCGTTAACGGGACGTAATTTACACTCGCAATTAGCGCGCTGTTTCCCTGGCCGCCTTCATCAGCTTCCTCAGGGTGGAATGCTCTGGGGCCTCTGTGCTCGGAGATCAGTTTCCTGTTGCTTAAAAGCCGCACTCGCTCATCCCTCCCACTCACCCTGCACCCACTCGTAGGCCCCCCACGCACCCCCCACCTCACGCCCCTCCCCCCCACGCACCCCCCACCTCACGCCCCTCCCCCCCACGCACCCCCCACCTCACGCCCCTCCCCCCCCCCACGTCCCCCCACGTCCCCCCCCCGCGTCCCCCTCCACGCAACTCCCCTCACGCCCCTCCCCCCCACGCACCCCACCCCTCCCCCCCACGCACCCCACCCCTCCCCCCCACGTCCCCCCCACGCACCCCCACCTCACGCCCCTCCCCCCCACGCCCCTCCCCGCCACCTCACGCCCCTCCCCCCCACTTGGGTCCTCCTTCCTACTCGCTCACTCGTTCGTGCCGATCGCTACACGTGCACTGTATGTGTGTATGTATGCACTGTGTGTGTATATGTATGCACTGTGTGTGTGTATGTTTGTTAATCCAGGTGTTTTAAAAGCGCATCGCCTTCAGTGGCTTCCCAATATCGGAAGGGAAGAGCGTTCCAGACGGCCGCAGGAGCGCATCTGAAAGCGCCCCGCGATGCGGTGACCACCACCGCCTTTGTTCGATGGCTGCAGCCAGAAGCTGCTGCTGCTGTGAGGATGACCGGAGCTGACATGACGATGGTTGTGCTCCTCGCGCAGCGTGCAGCGTGTAAACCCCCCCCCTCGTCACACGGCGTCACAAAAAGTCAGACCCCCCCTCAAATATGACGTCACAAAGCTCTGCCACCCCCCCCCCCCCAAAACCATATTTCCATTTTGAAAATAAAACATGCTTCAAATCGCTTTAAACTATTGTCATTGTAGTGCGTATTTAATGTGGCGCTGCACTCTGATGTTGTAGGAGAAAACATTTATTAAAAAGGAGGTGTTGGAAAGCTGAAATTTAGCATAAAATTCACTTCAAAATATTCAACGTCTAACTAAAACTGCAGATGTTCAGAATATTACATTGAAATTCTCTGAAATTATAAAGTATTAGAAGTAATTATAACTATAAGAAAATACTTGAAACTTTGTAGTAGAACGAAGAAAATGGAGAGTACAATTATAACCATCTATCATTTCACAGAATGAAAAGGCCTGGTAGAATCATTAAAATAAATATGTTTAATAACAATCATTCAAACATTTTACAAAATGTATGCTTCTCCATTCTCCCATGGAGAAGCAAAATGCTCCTTCATGGAATAAATAAAAGGTGACCTTAGTAAATTTAAATAATCAAATAGTTAATAATGAAATTTAAGCTAATTTAGTGTTGTTATAACAATTCTATTCAATTAATACTTAAAGCTGCGCTTTACATTTCTCAAACCCCCCCTCCCCCCCTCGTCACACATCGTCACACATCGTCACAAATGTCTGACCCCCCTCCCCCCCTAGGTGCGTGACGTCATTTATAGACGGCCCCTAAGAACGCCTCTTAATGGTTTGTGGAGACGGATATGCGAAGAAGACATTGCCTGCTTACTTATTTTATTTATATTTTTCTCTCCGCCTTCCTCATCTTTTCCTCTCGGTCGTATTTGGAGAGAAAATTTTTGGAAAAGTCTCCCCGTGGGAGCTGTTGATTGTGGAGGGAGCTGTGGGAGCTGCTGATTGTGGAGGGAGCTGTGGGAGCTGCTGATTGTGGAGGGAACCGTGCCCCTCGCCTTGACCCGAATGCCCGACCCAGCAAGCGCGCGAACAGCTCATACGTGACGCGTTTGAACCTGGCTCGGCACAGATGATGAGCCACCACCAGCACCACAGTAGCAGCAGCCATCGGTGCCACTTTGGTGTAAACGGAGGGGTCCGTGAGGGTGCCGCGGGGCTTGCTGCAGTGGCGATCTCCGGCGCAGCTCGGAATCTCCCCAGGGCGGCATCGCCACTGTTCGGCGTCTCGTATTGAAGGTGCCGCTGCTGTTGCCGCTGCTGCAGAATGAAGACACCCACGCACGCGATTCGGTGCACGAAGTGGCGCGTGGACGTTGCTCGACTCATCGTGCCACCGCTCCTCCCCGCGAACGCGCTGCTGCCCGGCGCCCCCTCGAGATGCCCGTCTGTCAAGTCGCTCCGCTGCATTCGGCGACAGAACACTGCCGCCCACCGAGGCCAGATGTTCATACAAATTTAAATCCAATCAATCAAAGTTACAGACGCGCGGCCATGAATAAACGCGCAGGCATACGTACATATATAGAGACATGAATACGTAACATGGAACCCGCGTGATCAATAATGCAGGTGCCACGTGGCTGGCGGACGCGCACAGAGCCATGGGCTTGATCCGCAGGCCTTGTCACACGACGCGGGGTCCCAACGTTCCACCCTCACTGGGAATCGGCACACCTGTAACCTCATTTACATATTTATACACACACCAGCACTGGTGCGTGCAATAAGACATACATACACTTATACATGTGAAGTATTCAGAATGACGGCGGGAAAGCACTTGACGGGTAGCACACTTTATTAAATCTTGTCTTTCCACAATAACACGTGTGGTCACTATTTCTCACACTACACACTCCACTTGACACGTGTGGTCACTACAACTCACGCTGCACATTCCACTTGACGCGTGTGGTTACTATTTCTCACACTACACACTCCACTTGACACGTGTGGTTACTACGGCTCACGCTACTCGCTCACGGTGCACGCTCACGGGCACTCCAGCCCCGTAGCGTCCGTGGAGCCTACAGACCCACCCCGGCTTGGGCGTGGGTCACGACCTCTGGGTCCCGCGGGCCGGCCCTCACACGGACGTTCGGCCCCGGGTCCCAAGGTCCCGCCTCTGAGCCACACAGGGCCCCGGTCCCCACAAGGACAGCGGGACTAGGTGCCTCAGGGCCCTATCTCTTCCTCCTCCGTCTTCTGTCTTCACTGGTCACCAACTCCCCGTGCGCCTGCGCGCACCGCCTTATATAGCCTCCGCTCCCGGGAGACGGAGCATATGCGGACCGCGACGTGAGCACCCCCTTAGTTGACCAATCCCCACGCGCTGCCACACGATCCCCCCGCTGTCAGCGCGCGTCACCGATACCCAGCCAATCACTACCTCATAACCCATGACCCCGCGCTGACCCATGATCCTTCACCGTCAGCGCGCGTCACCAAGACACACAGCCAATCACTACGCGCTGGCACACGATCCTTACCCCAGCGCGTATCACCACTACACATGCATGGGCATACGAATATAGTGACATAGGGCTGCTGTTGTTGTGTTTCAACTGAGTTTCATGAGTTTCATGAGTTTAACGGCTCGTCAGAGTTCTCAGACCGCTGTACCAGGTTCGTCTCCCCCTATTAGTCCGGCTAGCCCGGCTGGCTGCACTTGATTATAAAAGTTAGCAAAGCAGTCTGCCCCAAGGAAAACAAATTATATCGGCGTGGTATTGCCTGCTGCGACACGTGGCTCAAAAAACTCAAAAACCGTGGTCATTAACGACAAACACACAAGACAAACCGAAGGGATGTCAAACAAGCTTGGAGGTACTGCACGAGGAAGAAAGAGGAACACACGGAGATCCGGGGACATAGGCAGGAGGTCCGTGCTACCATGCAAAGTCTTAAGAAAGTTTAACAAATTATTGGGTTATGCTGCTGCTGTGGCGTTGGCAGTGATGCACACGCACAGTTAACAATAAACCAGCCAACACGCGTGTCATTAACACGGAGTGTGAGGTCTCACAAAAATAATCTATCATAGGGAAGTTTCGGGCAATGGCCCTTCTTCATAGCACACACATCGAAGGCCAGAGAGATAGAGTGGACAATATCAGAGTGATTGGCGTAACCAATCACTCTGATTACCTGAAAACAATTAGCCCCCCCCCCGAATTGTCATCAGCAGCCACTGCTGGTTAGTCCACTGCTGGATGAAGGCCTCCCCTGCGATGCTGTGATCCACCCGGCGCCTGCACACGAACTGCTCTCATTGCTCCATTTCCTCGTTGGACGTCCTCCACGCGGACGCGTTCCGTGCCTTGGCTGGTACTCCGTTGTTTACATTGCACGTGCTGTCAATAAATAGAAACTCCGAAAACATATATATATATACAGAATATCAAATTGTAGTTAAGAATCCGAAATCTTATGTATTTTTAAAAAAAAAATCTGAAACTCGTCCCTGCAACATACAGTACTGTATACAAATCGATAATTGAATATATTTCTCACGCACCAGGATCAGCTTTAATAACACTGTAACATTTTTTTGTCCCTGTGTAGTAAGTGTCATTTCCTAAATGCGAATGACTCAAAAGTACAGAAAATGGCTATTATTCCCCACAAAACTTTGCTTTTGTGACCAGGACAGTGATATTTTGGAATGTACCTATTTTCCAGAACATTCCAGATAGATTCAGTGCTGAGTAAACTTGGAGTAACTTCTAGAACATTCTAGAACTTTTCAGTTTAGTTCCAGCTGCCTAAGTGGATACATATCTGCATTTTTCAAGAGGCTGCAAGCATCCGGTAGACGCATTTTGCTATGTCTGTGGCAAATTTATCAAGACAAGAGCGAAAAAGTACTCTGTGGAAGCATCTGCTAAGATGTGTGAGGCCTACAAGGCTATTTTCGGCATGCCTGTCGGGGATCAAGACAACCCCTGGGCACCTTATTTCACCTGCGAGCAATGCAAAAAAAACTCTGGAAGGTAAGATGGACAATTGTTGCTCAGAATATTATGCTAAAAAATGTGTTAAAATTAGTAAAATTGAAAAAGTTTTTAATTTTAAAATGTTTTACAATTTTCAATGTTATTGAAAAAATATATCATGTATGAAAAATGTTGCGAGAATCTCTTACACATTAGTCATGGGTGAAATTTATTTTTTGTAGGATGATACAGAGGGAAAAGAGAGCCATGAAGTTCGCTATCCCAAGAATTTGGCAGGAACCCACTGACCACTCAAGCAACTGCTACTTCTGCATGGTGGACCCTTCCAAACGTCGGACTGGCAAAAATGCACCTACTATCATGTATCCGGACCTTCCTTCATCCATCGCCCCGGTGCCACACTGCCATGAGCTCCCCATACCCACTCCTCTGGAGAGAGAGCAGCCGTGGGAGCCACTGGTGCTGATGCCACCACTGCACATCAAATTGGGCTTCATGAAACAATTTGTCAGAACTGTAGATAAGGAGTCAACAGTCTTCAAGTACCTTCAAGACTTCTTCCCTAAGCTGTCTGAGGCAAAGGTCAAAGCCGATGTCTTCGTCGGACCACAGATAAAGAAGATCCTGGAGTGCAATGAATTCCCCAAGAAGCTCACTAGTAAGGAGAAAGCAGCTTGGAACAGCTTTGTCGCAGTGGTTCGTGGCTTCCTGGGCAATCACAAGGTCGAAAACTATGTGGAGCTGGTTGAGACTCTGGTGAAGAACTACGGTACAATGGGCTGTATGATGTCCCTCAAAGTCCATATCCTTGATGCTCATCTTGATAAATTAAAGGAGAACATGGAAGCGTACTCGAGGGGCAAGGCGAGCGCTTCCACCAGGATATACTGGACTTTGCACGCCCCAAATGGGCTAATGACATCGCACGGCAAAATCACGCTCACATCGCAAATCTAGCTGCTAGCACTACACCGTTTGTCTAGCTAGTATACAGTTTCTCTTGCAAGTACACCATCAAGGGCTTATTTATAAGCCAACTAATTAGGGTAACAATTCAAAATACTGTATTGTATTTACTTCCTTGTTTTATCAACACGGACAATCGTGCTGATAAATGTCAGTTACGAAGCAGACGAGATTAAGAACGACCATTGTTCTCTGTGTTCATCAGCATCCATCCTACCTCCAACATACCACCCACCAACGCGACCCTCCCACCCACGCATCTTTCCCACCAAAACGTCTCCCACCACACGCACACATCCCATCCACCCGACCACGCATTTCCTCTGCACTGAAACTCCAACTGAACCGACGCGATTAAAAGGCAGAGATGAACGCAGAGCCGCCGCTCAGCGCACGGTGCCATCCTCCATCCCTCCGTGCGGCGCCGGCACCGCCCCATCACCACCGGAGCTGTTGAATGCCATCATCATCTTTCAACAGGGTCGCTATATGGGATCGTCTTTCAACAGGGTGCTTATATGGGATCGTACATCTCGTGACATGTGAGATCTACGATGTGACGGGGAGACGAACACACACAACCAGCACGAGCCAACGTTGAGTTTACAGTTTGTAAAATAGTTGCAATGGCTTTGCACGTGCGCAGCTAACATTACACATGCACAGGACGAACCTGGGGGTTTCCCGAGCCAGCTTTAAGCTACTGCCTTAATAACGTTTTGCATGAACTAATCTCAACGTCGGCGTGTGTGCGCGTGCGATGGGCTATAGGGGGACCTGGTGTTTTGTGAATGCAATGGAAGAACCTGCAACAGTTCCGCGGACACTTTCCCTTACGGCCAAATGTGGGGAACTGCATCCTTAGAGTGCGATAATTGGCTGCGTTGAGGGAAAACCAAAGTGGAGTTTACCCCCCCCACAACACCCGCCCCTCTGGGCTTCGCAACTGATTGGTTCACAAGTGATGACATCACATGAATCCTTCTATTTAAGGCCGGAAGAGGAGGAGGATTTCTCCACAACTCTGTGGCTGTCGCCTGATGATGCTGGTAGTAATTACCGGCGAAACGTCACGGTACTAGAATTGTAAACGTTGTAGTGGGTTTACTCTCCAACACACAAGCGGTGTGCTGTACTAGTCACGAATTGCCATGTTTTGTTTACGTGACAAATCTTACTAATTGGCTGTGTTGGATGGTGGCGGGTTTCACGACAGATTTATATTTACGGGATCTAACCCAAAAACCTCTATTATGGATAATATTGGTCGCCAAAGCCTACGCGTTCAACAAAGTTGAGTTTGGTTTGTTTATGTCCAGCAAGCTGAGCCCGTCAGCTCACGAAACCAAAACTATTAAATAAAACTAAATATGTTTTTTTTATTTCACCAGGTAAGGCCCACTGAGCTATATAGGTCTTTAGAGAAACGACCTGGCCACAAATGATAGCTGAACGAAGTGGCAATTTTTAGCTGCTGAATACTCTGAATGCATGTTGAGTCTAAATGTGGTGTGTGTCTCTCTCTGCATGTATGTCTGCCTGTGTTGTTGCTGTGTCTGTGTTTTATCTTGGTGCGTGTCTCGCTCGGTGTGTCTTTGTGTGTCTCTCTCTCTCTGCATGTGCGTCTGCCTGTGTTGTTTCCGTGTTTGTATTTTATCTTTCATTCTTACCTGATGATGGTTACTTGTGTTGCAACCGAAACGTCGTATTCATTTATTATTTTATTTTATTTTCTACGTGACTTTACCGAAAGAACCAAAGAGAAATTCATATTTGTTAATTCATGCAATGTGCCGTGTCAAGCACTCTTTTTACCCATGCAGAGTGCACATTAAAGTGCCATGCATTATTAAAAGTGATCCTAATTAGACATCAGTTTGAATGAAGCCGGTCGTCATGTGTGGTTCCTGCGGTTCGTTTGTGTTGTCCTGACCTCCGTACCTCCGATTGGCACGGTTGGCTACGTGCAGTGCGAAAGAAGTTTAAACATGCACGCGTACATACGTGCTGTGAGTTCGCGTGCGACTTGTCAAGACCTGCGTTTGAACGATGCACGCACCCTGCCACAGAGTGAGCTGAGGGTGATCTTAGTCGACGGGACATGACCACAAAAACACTGCGTGTGTGTATGGCCTTAGGCATAGATAATAGGTGACGTTTCTGGCAATGATCCTTCTTCATAGCAGAGAAATAGTGAGGCAAGTAGAGCGATAGATTGGAGAGTCGGAGGCTGTAATTGTTTACACCATGGGGGCTGATGAGAATAACGTTTTAAACATTTTCTGATTCCCAGCTTTTTAATCGGCATGTGAATAATGTAGTTGAATTAATAGTAGCGACTGAGTAACCGACAAACCCTTCAATAATATATTACATATTTAATTAAAAGTCAAGTTATAATGTCTTGCTCGCATAGTAACAAAAACACCAGATAATCCCTGCAACAATGTGGCGATATATGCGTATGGCGAAGACCAATACGTAAAGCGTCTACTATTGATTGCGTAGTCATCGGCAGATACATTTTGACGTGCACAGCTTGTTCAGTTAACAATGCAGAGTGGGCCATCGCAACAGCAGGGTAAACTGATGTCTGAACAACACCTGGGCTTCCCCGACGTCACCTCAGCCTAAAATAAGTTTCCCCGGGTATACAACAGCAGCACTGAGGAGACAAAGGTGGCCGGGCGCTGGCACCGTCCTGGCAAAACCATCCGTTGCATGCGAACTGCTGCTCTGGCCAGAAATAGCAGCTTGCGACCGACACTGCTGCCAACATTCCACGTGCTAAACGGAGGACCTGTTGTCCGTTTGATGTGAGAGAGAGAGCTAGACACACAAAAAAAATTGGGAGCTAAAATATTTGCTCACATTTACGCTGGAGATGGGATTTCCGATGAACGCACACATGCACGTGTGTGTGTGTGTTCCGCTGTGCACATACGCGTCACTAACCTCGTGTCGCGATGCCTCCTCCGTCCCCCCCCCACTAATCCTGGCGTCGTTGACGCCTCCCCGCGTTACCCCGCCGGCCCACTATTGATTTTAGGGTCGTTGGATCTAAAGGTCAAGTTAACAACACTTCAAAAAAATGGGTTTTGCCAAGACCCTCCATAAATCATTTGAAGCTTTTGAAAAAAAAATCCCAACAAATGGTTTCAAAGATTTGCCGGGCACCAGATGTCCAATTTGGACCAATTCCCAGGTGAGAATGTGCGCAATGATTCACCAGAACACGCTCAGTGGGATAATGATAACAATCATCATGTAGCCCTTGTCATTCGTGCCATTCATATGGCGCAAGTCGAGCATCGCGAAGCAAGGCCTTGCTGTGTTTAACGCGGCCTCCCGTGGGTTCTCAGTAGGGGGAGATGTTGGTCTGCTTTGATTCCAACTGAGTAGTTGGGAAGTATTTGTTTTGACATATCTAGACCTGTGACGTGCGGTGAGGTCAATGGCTGGGGAGGCACTGGCTAGTGTCAAAGCCAGATTCACACAGAGGGGGGCGTGGCCTCACGGAGGGAGGCGTGGCCTCACTGAGGGGGGCGTATTAGACACGTCCCCCTCAGTGAGGCAGATGTGATAGCTGCCTCCCCTGGTGCTTTTTCATTGCAGTTTCATGACGAGACCAGCGAGCCTAAATATCTTGATACACATACGTGAAATAAGTTACCTGGAGTATGGAAGGCGAGGACATGAAATGAAGGGGTCTACAAATATTACATTGGTGACATACTGAGATAGTAACAGGCACGTGCTTATTGCCCGTGCTCCATTCAGTTACTGAGGGGTTGCGCAATCAGAGGAGAGGCTGACCTCGTCGCTGCCTCCCCTCTCGTCTCTTCCTGTATTTGCAGTGGAGCTCCGCAAATTTAGCAATTTTGACTATTAAAATAATTGGAATCGTACAAAAATGGCATTCATAACACAGATCAGTGGAAAAATCTTAATATTTATTTTATTTGATTATTCTTTTTTTTTACTTTTCGTAACAGCTGTTTTCATTGGAGTATGACAGGTGAGGCTCTGCCTCCCTGCCTCCTCTGACCGCACGCCCCTGATCTAGACTGTAACGCCAGCACATACATTGGCTTACTCTTCCGAACGACGTCACGGGATATTTAGCATCCACCGTGAAACAGATAGCCACGACTTTATCGTTAATACGCATGCAGTATTAACCAGGGCGGCCAGCCGATCCCGAACCGCAAATCTCTGCAAAAAGCAGTGACCGCCCCAACTCCATGATGTCGTTGCAGCGTCATCAGCAGGAGGCAGGGTTCGAGATCGTGACCGCCGAGCCTCGGAAAGCTCTTCTGCCCGAATCGTCCTTCATGGAGGGACGTGGACACCTCGTGGAAAACGCGTCCGTGTCTCCCAGCGAGATCTCATCTGCATGCACGAAGGTCACACGAGAAGCCAGGCAGCGTCTTGTCTTCATCTGACAGCCCCGCTGCCTCAAAACTGCTGAGACACAGCAACCGCAAATGCATTAGAACAACAACAATACACAACACAAATATTCCACGAAATTCCTCAATGTCAAAAAATCCACGTGTCGTTTGTGCGAGGTCACGGAACGTGTTTTTATAGATCGCGTCCACTGCGGCGGCTTATTCCTTGATGGCTCTCGCTAAAACACAATTTGGACGCGCGTTCATTTAATTGCGCATCGACTAAGCAGCGTGTGGGGAACTGCCGGAGGTCGATCGCAAATAAACGGCACTTTTTGTCAGGGTTTAATATCAAGTCTGCCGCATCGATCGGGGAACGCACTTCCAGAGGTGACCCCCTCCCCGACCCCCCCAACCCCATCCCAGACACGCCACAGGACGCTGGGCACCGTTAGCGAGGCTTTGGGAATTCTCAATTACTCTCAATGATCGGTGAGTGCCTGAAAAAAAAAGTATTACTTGGTAAAGTAATAAAAGGCAAAAATGATTAATGCGGCAATTTGCTAATTCGTGGGTGCACGCTCTCTATCTGGCCTCCCAACACTGTGCGTGTTGATTCGCCCACAGCCTCAACGACGATTTAATCCTCAGGCCTGCTCGGGATACGTTCAAGTGTTCAAGGATGGTCGTGGTCACGTCGGAGGCTTTGGAGGGACCCAGTGCCAGGCGAGAGACCGCACGGCGGTGAGCAAACTTCCCCGTGAGCGGCGCCTTCTCGCCACAGCCGTTGAGCTTGAAGATTCAGAACAAAACATGGAGAGAGGACGTCCCCCGGTGAGATGCAGCGATCAGATCGGTTCGATCTCGTGCAGGTGCCGGGGTGATGGGTCGTTGTATCCCAGGATCGTGGTAGGTGGCGGCGGTGGCTTAAAGAGGCATTCATCCAGCAGTGGATTGGTCATGGCTGCTGCTGACGACGACGACGACGATGATGATGATGAGGCATATGGGCATCGTGATGACGCAGGGGGCTGTGTGGAGTTGTGGTGAACACAGATCGAGAGGTGTTGCAGGGCATCCTCTGTCGTGGATGGTGAGGTCCTCACTGGCCTACCAGTGGAGACTGCCGTGCCTGTGAGATCGCCAGTTCACCAGCATTGATTCAAGCCAGCCTTTGCTGATGAGACACGGTCTGTCAAACTGAAATTATGCACTGCTAGAAGGCCGATGGGATGTGTAATTAACTTTTTTATGTGGATGGACAGATATGAGAATGAGACATTGACCTCTTATTTAATTGGACTTCTCCACAATGACACAGATGCTTATTTTGTCTAATATTTAAAGGCGCAGCCCTGCAAATACTTGCCGCTGCCACAGGTGGCAGAAGGGCCTCCACTTGAAGGTGATTTGGGCTCCTCGCTCATGCTGGCCAAACGTCTTGCAAGAAGACGGAGTAGCCGCACCTGACCACACTGCATGCAACCTAATAGTGGTGTACCCACTTACACTGCTAAGCGGGGAATAACAATAATTCGTCCATCGTTTCGACTGCCGCGCCGGGAGTTCGAACCTGTGGTCTGTGGATTGAAAGCCCAGGGTGTGCCGACCATTCACCTTCCCATGGCCGCATCCGTGACCGTGCGGCGAGAGGAGTTGCGTCTGAGTGGTGACTTATTTTGTTTTGTTAATCATTGACTAGCACGTGTCCGTCCATCTGTCAATCCCTCCAGCGAGCGACACTTTGTTTCTCATGCAGAATTATGTATTTGCTGACCTCGGTGCCGTGCGCTGTGCAGCAGCAGCAGCGCCACGTGGGGAGGACACGGGCCGAGACGATGGGCAGAGGTCCATCTAGCAGCGGAGAGGCAGCGGTGCCCCAATTACGTTTGCAGTGACAGCGTTTGTACGCGACGCGTCTCACGTGCCAGCGGCCACCACCTCGCCGTGCTACATCCTTCACCTGTCACGTGCGGATTGCACAACTAACAACGAAAGACCCCAACACTAAAAACAACGAAACTATTAAATACCGGATGAAGCCCACAGAGTGAGGTATGAGCTCTATGTCAGAAGTGACCTGGCCCTCCACTCACCACCCCCCACTCCCCGCCACCACCCCCCACTCACCGCCATCCCCCACTCACCGCCCCCCACTCTCTACCCCCCTCCCTGCTACCACTCCCTACGCGTGAATTGCGGCACCGCTGCTGCTGCGGTGGCCCCGTGACCAACTCGAACCGCGCGTGACTCAGCGCGCCCTGCACGATCCACGCACCGCGTTGTGACTCGATCACGAGACCCCCCACCACCTACTCTCTAGAGGAGTGGGGGGGGGGCTCTGCTCCATGTGTAGTAGCTACTACACATGTAGTAGCTACTACACATGTAATAGCTACATAAGTAGCTACAGATATGTAGTAGCTACTACATGTGTAGTAGCTGCTACTACTTGTGTAGCTACTACGCGTGTAGTAGCTACTACACGTGTAGTAGCTACTACTTCTTACCTGATGATGGTTGCTTGTGTTGCAATCGAAGCGGCGTATTCTATTATTTAATGTATTTTCTTTCTACGTGACTTTACCGAAAGAACCAAAGAGTAAATGATATCCTGTAAATTGCTAAGTACTGTACAGCAAATCCCAACATTGGCCAAGGCAGCAGAACAACAGCAAAGCAGTCCCATACCACGCCAAGGCAGTCCCTCAATCATGCCACGGAGTGAATATTCCCGCAGGGAACACTCTGACGCCAGTGCTGGTGGGAGCCCTCAGTCAAGGTGGTGCCGTGACAGTGGTGCGAACAGTGCCGGATTATACTCGTAGCTACACAAGTAGCTACACATGTAGTAGCTACTACATATGTAGTAGCTACTATATGTAGTAGCTACACATGTAGTAGCTACTACATATGTAGTAGCTACTATATGTAGTAGCTACACATGTAGTAGCTACTACATATGTAGTAGCTACTATATGTAGTAGCTACACATGTAGTAGCTACTACATGTGTAGCTACTTGTGTAGCTACGAGTATAATCCGGCACTGTTCGCACCACTGTCACGGCACCACCTTGACTGAGGGCTCCCACCAGCACTGGCGTCAGAGTGTTCCCTGCGGGAATATTCACTCCGTGGCATGATTGAGGGACTGCCTTGGCGTGGTATGGGACTGCTTTGCTGTTGTTCTGCTGCCTTGGCCAATGTTGGGATTTGCTGTACAGTACTTAGCAATTTACAGGATATCATTTACTCTTTGGTTCTTTCGGTAAAGTCACGTAGAAAGAAAATACATTAAATAATAGAATACGCCGCTTCGATTGCAACACAAGCAACCATCATCAGGTAAGAATGAATGAGAAAACAAACATATTAAACTTAGAAATATAATGCAATACAACACAGAGAGTCGGCCAACAAAACAGTCAACACCCTACCTGGTTGATTACGTTCCTCCAAAGATGGCTAAATTTGAGAGACAAAACACAGACACGGAGACACACAGACAGACACACCAGCAGAGAGAGACACACAAAGAAAGACACACAGAGAGAGACACACACAGAGAGACACACAGACAGACACACACGCAGAGAGAGACACACACAGAGACACACAGAGAGAGACACACAGAGAGAGACACATACAGAGAGACACACACAGAGACACACACAGAGACAAACATAGAGAGACACACACAGAGACACACAGAGAGAGACACACATAGAGAGAGACACACAGAGAGAGAGTCACACAGAGACAAACAGAGAGAGAGACACACACAGAGACAGAGAGAGACACACATAGACAAACACAGAGAGAGAGACACACACACAGAGACACACAGAGAGACACACATAGAGACAAACAGAGAGAGACACACACAGAGACACAGAGAGACACAGAGAGAGAGACACAGAGAGAAACACACAGAGACACGCAGAGAGACACAGAGAGAGAGACACACACACAGAAAGACACACACATAGAGACACACAGACAGACACACAAGCAGAGAGAAATACACACAGAGAGACACACACATAGACAAACAGAAAGACAACGCCTCTGTGTCGAGGCCTTAAATATATGATTTATCTATGTTATGCATTTATGTTTAGTGATTTGCTTACCTTACCGACACTTTGCACTCCTGTCGTTGTTTTGTTTCGTCTGTCGTTGTAACTTCATTACCCGCCCCTCGTGTGATACAACTAAAGGTGCTTCATAGCTCTTCGGATTTCTCCAGGATAAAGAAAGATTCTGATTGTGAGAAAGTTGCAGACTCTTGAACCCCTTTGTTGGGAGACAGCGCCCCCCACCGCCCAGCGCGGCGTGGCGCTGCCTCCCACCGCTGCCGTGATCAACCATCACTCTGTGGTTCTTCACTTCTAGACTGATAGTCCATCACTCTGTGGTTCTTCACATTTAGACTGATCAACCATCACTCTGTGGTTCTTCACTTCTAGACTGATAGTCCATCACTCTGTGGTTCTTCACTTCTAGACTGATAGTTCATCACTCTGTGGTTCTTCACTTCTAGACTGATAGTCCATCACTCTGTGGTTCTTCACATCTAGACTGATAGTTCATCACTCTGTGGTTCTTCACTTCTAGACTGATAGTTCATCACTCTGTGGTTCTTCACTTCTAGACTGATAGTCCATCACTCTGTGGTTCTTCACATCTAGACTGATAGTCCATCACTCTGTGGTTCTTCACATCTAGACTGATAGTTCATCACTCTGTGGTTCTTCACATCTAGACTGATAGTCCATCACTCTGTGGTTCTTCACATCTAGACTGATAGTCCATCACTCTGTGGTTCTTTACATCTAGACTGATAGTTCATCACTCTGTGGTTCTTCACATCTAGACTGATAGTCCATCACTCTGTGGTTCTTCACATCTAGACTGATAGTTCATCACTCTGTGGTTCTTCACTTCTAGACTGATAGTTCATCACTCTGTGGTTCTTCACATCTAGACTGATAGTTCATCACTCTGTGGTTCTTCACATCTAGACTGATAGTTCATCACTCTGTGGTTCTTCACTTCTAGACTGATAGTTCATCACTCTGTGGTTCTTCACATCTAGACTGATAATCCATCACTCTGTGGTTCTTCACATCTAGACTGATAGTTCATCACTCTGTGGTTCTTCACATCTAGACTGATAATTCATCACTCTGTGGTTCTTCACTTCTAGACTGATAGTTCATCACTCTGTGGTTCTTCACATCTAGACTGATAATCCATCACTCTGTGGTTCTTCACATCTAGACTGATAGTTCATCACTCTGTGGTTCTTCACATCTAGACTGATCAATCATCACTCTGTGGTTCTTCACATCTAGACTGATAGTCCATCACTCTGTGGTTCTTCACATCTAGACTGATAGTCCATCACTCTGTGGTTCTTCACATCTAGACTGATAATTCATCACTCTGTGGTTCTTCACATCTAGACTGATCAATCATCACTCTGTGGTTCTTCACATCTAGACTGATAGTCCATCACTCCGTGGTTCTTCACATCTAGACTGATAGTCCATCACTCTGTGGTTCTTCACATCTAGACTGATAGTTCATCACTCTGTGGTTCTTCACTTCTAGACTGATAGTTCATCACTCTGTGGTTCTTCACATCTAGACTGATAGTTCATCACTCTGTGGTTCTTCACTTCTAGACTGATAGTTCATCACTCTGTGGTTCTTCACATCTAGACTGATAGTTCATCACTCTGTGGTTCTTCACTTCTAGACTGATAATTCATCACTCTGTGGTTCTTCACATCTAGACTGATAGTTCATCACTCTGTGGTTCTTCACTTCTAGACTGATAGTCCATCACTCTGTGGTTCTTCACATCTAGACTGATAGGTCATCACTCTGTGGTTCTTCACATCTAGACTGATAGTTCATCACTCTGTGGTTCTTCACATCTAGACTGATAGTTCATCACTCTGTGGTTCTTCACTTCTAGACTGATAGTTCATCACTCTGTGGTTCTTCACTTCTAGACTGATAGTTCATCACTCTGTGGTTCTTCACATCTAGACTGATAGTTCATCACTCTGTGGTTCTTCACTTCTAGACTGATAGTTCATCACTCTGTGGTTCTTCACATCTAGACTGATAGGTCATCACTCTGTGGTTCTTCACTTCTAGACTGATAGTCCATCACTCTGTGGTTCTTCACATCTAGACTGATAGTTCATCACTCTGTGGTTCTTCACTTCTAGACTGATAGTTCATCACTCTGTGGTTCTTCACATCTAGACTGATAGTTCATCACTCTGTGGTTCTTCACATCTAGACTGATAGTCCATCACTCTGTGGTTCTTCACATCTAGACTGATAGTCCATCACTCTGTGGTTCTTCACATCTAGACTGATAGTCCATCACTCTGTGGTTCTTTACATCTAGACTGATAGTTCATCACTCTGTGGTTCTTCACATCTAGACTGATAGTCCATCACTCTGTGGTTCTTCACATCTAGACTGATAGTTCATCACTCTGTGGTTCTTCACTTCTAGACTGATAGTTCATCACTCTGTGGTTCTTCACATCTAGACTGATAGTTCATCACTCTGTGGTTCTTCACATCTAGACTGATAGTTCATCACTCTGTGGTTCTTCACTTCTAGACTGATAATCCATCACTCTGTGGTTCTTCACATCTAGACTGATAGTTCATCACTCTGTGGTTCTTCACATCTAGACTGATAATTCATCACTCTGTGGTTCTTCACATCTAGACTGATCAATCATCACTCTGTGGTTCTTCACATCTAGACTGATAGTCCATCACTCTGTGGTTCTTCACATCTAGACTGATAGTCCATCACTCTGTGGTTCTTCACATCTAGACTGATAGTCCATCACTCTGTGGTTCTTCACATCTAGACTGATAGTCCATCACTCTGTGGTTCTTCACTTCTAGACTGATAGTTCATCACTCTGTGGTTCTTCACATCTAGACTGATAGTTCATCACTCTGTGGTTCTTCACATCTAGACTGATAGTTCATCACTCTGTGGTTCTTCACTTCTAGACTGATAGTTCATCACTCTGTGGTTCTTCACATCTAGACTGATAGTTCATCACTCTGTGGTTCTTCACATCTAGACTGATAATTCATCACTCTGTGGTTCTTCACATCTAGACTGATCAATCATCACTCTGTGGTTCTTCACATCTAGACTGATAGTCCATCACTCTGTGGTTCTTCACATCTAGACTGATAGTCCATCACTCTGTGGTTCTTCACATCTAGACTGATAGTCCATCACTCTGTGGTTCTTCACATCTAGACTGATAGTCCATCACTCTGTGGTTCTTCACTTCTAGACTGATAGTTCATCACTCTGTGGTTCTTCACATCTAGACTGATAGTTCATCACTCTGTGGTTCTTCACATCTAGACTGATAGTTCATCACTCTGTGGTTCTTCACTTCTAGACTGATAGTTCATCACTCTGTGGTTCTTCACATCTAGACTGATAATCCATCACTCTGTGGTTCTTCACATCTAGACTGATAGTTCATCACTCTGTGGTTCTTCACATCTAGACTGATAATTCATCACTCTGTGGTTCTTCACATCTAGACTGATCAATCATCACTCTGTGGTTCTTCACATCTAGACTGATAGTCCATCACTCTGTGGTTCTTCACATCTAGACTGATAGTCCATCACTCTGTGGTTCTTCACATCTAGACTGATAATTCATCACTCTGTGGTTCTTCACATCTAGACTGATCAATCATCACTCTGTGGTTCTTCACATCTAGACTGATAGTCCATCACTCCGTGGTTCTTCACATCTAGACTGATAGTCCATCACTCTGTGGTTCTTCACATCTAGACTGATAGTTCATCACTCTGTGGTTCTTCACTTCTAGACTGATAGTTCATCACTCTGTGGTTCTTCACATCTAGACTGATAGTTCATCACTCTGTGGTTCTTCACTTCTAGACTGATAGTTCATCACTCTGTGGTTCTTCACATCTAGACTGATAGTTCATCACTCTGTGGTTCTTCACTTCTAGACTGATAATTCATCACTCTGTGGTTCTTCACATCTAGACTGATAGTTCATCACTCTGTGGTTCTTCACTTCTAGACTGATAGTCCATCACTCTGTGGTTCTTCACATCTAGACTGATAGGTCATCACTCTGTGGTTCTTCACATCTAGACTGATAGTTCATCACTCTGTGGTTCTTCACATCTAGACTGATAGTTCATCACTCTGTGGTTCTTCACTTCTAGACTGATAGTTCATCACTCTGTGGTTCTTCACTTCTAGACTGATAGTTCATCACTCTGTGGTTCTTCACATCTAGACTGATAGTTCATCACTCTGTGGTTCTTCACTTCTAGACTGATAGTTCATCACTCTGTGGTTCTTCACATCTAGACTGATAGTTCATCACTCTGTGGTTCTTCACATCTAGACTGATAGTTCATCACTCTGTGGTTCTTCACTTCTAGACTGATAATCCATCACTCTGTGGTTCTTCACATCTAGACTGATAGTTCATCACTCTGTGGTTCTTCACATCTAGACTGATAATTCATCACTCTGTGGTTCTTCACATCTAGACTGATCAATCATCACTCTGTGGTTCTTCACATCTAGACTGATAGTCCATCACTCTGTGGTTCTTCACATCTAGACTGATAGTCCATCACTCTGTGGTTCTTCACATCTAGACTGATAGTCCATCACTCTGTGGTTCTTCACATCTAGACTGATAGTTCATCACTCTGTGGTTCTTCACTTCTAGACTGAGAGTTCATCACTCTGTGGTTCTTCACATCTAGACTGATAGTTCATCACTCTGTGGTTCTTCACATCTAGACTGATAGTTCATCACTCTGTGGTTCTTCACATCTAGACTGATAGTTCATCACTCTGTGGTTCTTTACATCTAGACTGATAGTTCATCACTCTGTGGTTCTTCACATCTAGACTGATAGTTCATCACTCTGTGGTTCTTCACATCTAGACTGATAGTCCATCACTCTGTGGTTATTCACATCTAGACTGATAGTCCATCACTCTGTGGTTCTTCACATCTAGACTGATAATCCATCACTCTGTGGTTCTTCACATCTAGACTGATAGTTCATCACTCTGTGGTTCTTCACTTCTAGACTGATAGTCCATCACTCTGTGGTTATTCACATCTAGACTGATAGTCCATCACTCTGTGGTTCTTCACATCTAGACTGATAATCCATCACTCTGTGGTTCTTCACATCTAGACTGATAGTTCATCACTCTGTGGTTCTTCACTTCTAGACTGATAATCCATCACTCTGTGGTTCTTCACATCTAGACTGATAGTTCATCACTCTGTGGTTCTTCTTAAGTTGGCGGGAGACGGGTTGGCGGGAATCCGCCGCCCCCCCTCAAAATGTGGGCCAGGTGCGCGCAACCTCGCCTCCGCGTCGTCGAGTCGGGTGCTGAGCTGCACCAATGAGTACCTGGTGCGGTGTGTAAACATCGCCACTAGGGAGACAAAGGCGGTCGGGCGTGGTGCTGGCCACCCACCCCCTCGTGTACTGTTCCCGCCTTCATAGGTGCTCGCTAACAGCACTTGCCCCTACAATCTGTTAAGGCTATACGGGGGATCTTTATGTGTGTGTGTAAGTCGATATGTGTCTGTGTCTTTTTGCCCGTGCAACGCCAGGTGTCTGTGTGTGTACGTCGATGCGTGTGTGTAAGTCCAAGTGTGTGTGTCAGTCCATGTGTGTGTGACTTAGTCGATATGTGTGTGTGTAAGTGCATATGTGTGCTTAGGTCGATGTGTGTGTGAGAGTCTATGTATGTGTGACTCGTTGTATGTATGTACGTCGATTTGTGTGTGTAACTCTATGTGTGTGTATCTAAAGTGGATGTCTGTGTGTGTGAGTCCATATGTGTGTGTGTAAGTCGATGTGTCTGTGTGTGTGGGTCGATGTCTGTGTTAAGTCGATGTGTGTGTCTTTTTCGCCCGGGCAACGCCGGGTACTTCCCGCTAATAAATAAATATATGAAAGGGAAGCGCACAAAAAAAATCGCTAATTAAACTAATTTAAAGTTGACGGATGTGAAAAGGGAATAGCGCTTGCTCACCGCGGGGCTTACGGCGTGGTACCTGGCAATTTTTTTTACATAAACCCACCATTGGAGAGCCAAGCGCGCGACCACACACAAATCCACACACAAACCCCGCCACAAACCCACACACAAACCCCGCCACAAACCCACACACAACTTTTGAGTTTTATATAGATAGATAGGTTAGTGGAAGGAAAAGAAGAGGAAACAAACCATTAATTTGTCTACAATAAACATGTCCTACAGACTGATTCACAGATTTTATTTCGTTGTATATCTTGACCTTATGCTTTCCCACCAGCCACATGGTACAAGTATAATTGTGAATTAATCTGTGGATAAATGCTAGGCGTGTTACTATGCATCGTTTCGAGCATTAAAAAGTAGTTTTTCACTGAGAATCCACTTATTGTTCACGCTAATGTTTTCGCTAATGGTGTTAACAAAACTCCACAAATGAGACAAAAAAAACCCAGAATCAATACAAATGCAATGGTGAAAAGACAAATATAAAAAAAAATTGTCGAATCATGACCCCAAATGGCAACAAATCATTAAAGAGCCGTGGGGGGTAACGAATCATCTTTATGTGTCAAATAAGAATAGTGAAACTAATAAAGAAGTCATTCATAGGAATAACATTTTAATTAAAAAAACAGACAGGTCAAACGCACGCCCTCAAGTGTACTGATACAGGTGCTGGCCATGCAGGTGTGCTGGCACCTTGGGTGCATCTTCACATCTGTAGGTGTATTGGCAGGGTGTTGTTTGGAAGTCCGACCACATTCTCCGATTGCTGATGATGTCGTATGAAGGAACAGGAACATTTTAAAGTATTGCAAAATTGGGAGAATTGTGTTTAAACTTACCGGTGAGTGGGCCGAATCAATAATAATAGGCGCGCTGTTACACGCTTACACAAGTGTCGACTTTATTTGTTTGATTATGTCGGGCGGTGGAGGGTTTCACGACATACATTTGGCCAGATCATGAGGTGGCCTAAACAAAAAAACAATGAGTCATTTCAAAGTTTAATGTTAAGTTTTTTATATATCTTGTCAAGTTTCAGAGATGCTGTTACTGGGAAATGAGTACAGTGGACACAACATGTTTCTTCTCATGAACAACTGTTGACCAATCAGCTTTGCAATGGCTGGCAGCTAAATCTGCACGTGCGCTGGTGACAATGCCGGGGGTGTTGTACAGTTGGCTGGTGGATGACGGTGAACGTGGATCCCGACCCACACAAGAATGGCGACATCCCCGCGGTTGCCCCTGCAACTCACGGATCGGACAAATTACCCAGGACACCGGGACGACGGCCGCCTTTGCCCACCCGGTCATAAGAGGTCACCCACGGCTGGCGCAATGGTTCTTTGCTCACTATACGTGCCGATTGGTCCGAGCAATATCCCCGAGGCCGACGGCTGGCTGCAACATCCACATGTGTGTAGGTGGAATATCCGGGTGTGCGGGCGCGCTTTGGATTCTGTTGCTTGATGACGGCGACGAGTTGGCTTTCGCTCAGCACCAGGGGGTGTATTCGCCAGTCGGCTATTAATGTAGATTGACGAGCGTGAGTAAATGCATCCTTGAGTGCGTCAAGAAAGGAAACGGTAACCGCAGGGAGGCGCACGATTGGCCGCGCGGTTACGACGTGGTGACCTTGGGCTGTTGAGGCAAGGGTGGTAAAAAGGGAAGCCCCGTGGGCGTTGAGCTCAACATCTTGCCCATCAAGACCCCCCCCCACCTGCCCGCCCTGCCTTGTTCAGCCCCTCATAGCGTCCGCGCGACGCCAGCGAGTGCAGCTCCCAGGTACGTGGTAGGACGCTCCAGTGAGCGGCAGCGGAGACGGCAGAGAAACTCTCCCCGGGTAATGCCGACAGGGAGGCTTACTCTAAGGGTTTGTGGTTTTGCGCTGGGAAAAAAAGTTAGCGCAGAGCGTAGGTGTTGCAGTGTCCGCGTGCGAGCCGAATCATTTCATTTATTCGGTGTAGCCCTGTGAGCCACGCGGCTCTCGACTCGGGTGCAACCGCAATAAACAAAAACGTGAACAAGCAACATCTTAAAGTGACTTCGCGCAACAGAAAAATCCAGGAAAAAACAGCGCCCCGGGGTAGCGGTGGAGGAACGCGCGGCGAGAGTGAACGCGGGATCGCCACCACGTTGGCGCGAGTGATGCAATCGCGTGCAAGAGTGCGGGCGCCGCCTCGCAGCCCCCTTCCTTTCACGGGGCCGCGGTGTGCGCAGGCGTGCGGTCTTCACCCCGTGCGGCTCCGAGGCCGGCAGCACGAGCGCGTTGGGCCCTCGTCACTCGGTCGGCGTGGGCGCCGGCGGGAGCCGACCGAGTGACGCGGTGGTGGAGGGAGCGGAACGTCGCTCCGCACCTCCCGCTTGCCCCAAGTGAGACGAATCACCCAGCAAATGCCCCCCCCCCCCCATCTCATCCAGATCTCAGAAGCTCAGCAGGATTTGAACCCCAGTTATATAAAAAAAAAAGTAAAACCTTGGGCCAAAGTTGACCCGACCACCTTACAAAGTTCTTCAAATTTTGCGTTGGTGACTGGAGCCATGCATTGTACGCCAGGCTGTCAGCAGAGCACAGTGTAGCAAATTCAACCGTTGTCCTGTACTTCTGTGCTCTCGCCTCTATGTCCCCTCACGTATGGTCAAACAATCCCCACAAACCGCGTACTGCAATATTGCTTTGCGTGCTCCACTCATGGTGCTCCAGTGATGGATAAGGGTCCGAGGTTAGTTTAATTTTGCTGTCAGTACATTACAACCATTAAATCACTTCCAGGGGGAGTGGCAGCTTGGGACTTATCACGTCGCCAATGACGTTCACCGTGGCTGGGAATCGAATTCTGCGGCTTCCGGGCAGGGAATTGTACACGACACCAACGAATCACGGGCGTCGTTAATTACAACAGTAACACAAGTCACGACAACGAGCAGTAGTGGTGTGTGTGTGTAGTGGTAGAGTGGTGTGTGTGTAGTGGGAGATGGGGCAGTTGTGGAGAGTTTCACTACCTGGGCAGTGTGCTCATGACCGGCTCCGGTTTGACAGCAGAGGTCTCGCTCTGATTCAGTCGAGCGGCATTATATTTTCATCGGTTGCGTAACGCTGTGTGGAAGCTACCTGGTCTGTCATCCCGCACGAAGCTTCAGGTCTTCTCGGCCACGGTCATTCCCTCCCTTCTCTACGCTTGCGAAACGTGGACCCCCCCTAATGGAGCATCTTCGCCGGTTAGAAACATTTAGGCTGGCCTGCCTACGATCCATCCTGGCTTTAACCAGACTGGATTGTGTGAGCTCACAAATCATTGAAAGATCTGGACAAAATCCTATCGGTCAGCTCCTCCGGCAGGCAAGGCTGGGTTGGCTGGGCCATTTAGCCTGCATGCCCAATCACCGCATGCCTAAACAGCTTTTGTTCAGCCAGATAGAGGAGGCTAAACGGGCGCGGCACGGGCTAGAGAAGAGATGGAGTGATGTGGTACAGGAGGACGTGGAGCTGAGTGGACTTGCCGATGACCGGTACCAGCGGTGTCAAGATCGGCCTCTGTGGAGGAGGCTCGTGAAGGACGCTACTAGGCAGTTGGAGGCTGTCGCCCTCCAACAACAACGGAGGGGGGAGGAACGACGCTCACAACAACGATCGGATCGCCGTGTGGATAAAGCACAGCAAGTTGGCACCGTAGGGGGCACAGATGGTGCATCAGCCAGTCATCTCTGGAAATCTCAATAAGTCGACCCGTGGCACCTGCTGGGTCTGCCCCGTGACCTCCTGCCAGCGGGAGTTCGACACTTCACGGGGCCTCAACGTGCACATAGCCTGGCACAAGCGTCGTGGTGACGTCACCGCCACTTCGTGGCGAATGGCGGTTGTTGTGTGTGTAGTAGTGGTGTGTGTAGTGGTGTGTATAGGGGCCGTCCAGAAATAAAGTCACGCACCTGGGGGGGGGCGGTCAGACATTTGTGACGATGTGTGACGAGGGGGGGGGGGTTGAGAAATGTGACGTCACATAAAAATGCGCAACTTTAAATAAATATAGAATTGCACTAACAACACCAATTTTGATTCAATTTCATTAGTAACTATTTGATTATTTAAATTGACTAAGGTCACCTTTTATTTATTCCATGAAGGAGCATTTTGCTTCTCCATGGGAGAATGGAGAAGCATACAATTTGAATTTTTTTAATGATTGTTATTAAACATTTTGATTCTAATGATTCTACCAGGGCTTTTCATTTTGTAGAATGAATATGTGATTGTTATAATTGTACTCTCCATTTTGCTTCGTTCTACTACAAAGTTTCAAGTATTTTCTTATAGTTAGAATGACTTTTAATATTTTATAATTATAAGATAACTTCAATATACAGTCATATTCTGAACATCTGCAGTTTTAGTTATACGATGAATATTTTCAAGTGAATGTTATGCTAAATTTAAGCTTTCCAACGCCTCCTTTTAAATACGTGTTTTCTCCTACAACATCAGAGGGCAGCGCCACATTAAATACGCACTACAATGACAATAGTTTAAAGCGATTTGAAGCGTGTTTTATTTTCAAAATGGAAATGTGGTTGGGGGGGGGGCAGAGCTTTGTGACGTCATATTTGAGGGGGGTCTGACTTTTTGTGACGCCGTGTGACGAGGGGGGGGTCAAATATCGTCCAAAATCGCGTGACGTCATTTATGGGCGGCCCGATAGTGGTATATGAGGGTGGCTCGAGAGAGCTTCTGTATCGCGTCAGGATGGCCGAGCGGTCTAAGGCGCTGCGTTCAGGTCGCAGTCTCCCCTGGAGGCGTGGGTTCGAATCCCACTTCTGACAAAGCAATTATTTTAAACACGAATTCTCCATTTTCTTTCTCCGAAACACACAGCAATAACAACAAGTCGTCATCGAAGACTGAACATTCTTCTGTTTTGACATCGGCAAGTCAATACCAAGTTGAACAGCGAACAAGTTTGTATGATAAATCTCTGTAAAGTAATCTTAATTTTTCTGTAAAGTAGTTTATCATCCGGTATTATTGGATAGAACCACCGCGGCACTGAAACTCAACAACATTTATGTTACCAGCTCAGGCCCACTGAGCTACGCGGCTCTTTTTCAGAAGCGACCTGGCCACAAATGAAAGCTCAACAAAGTGGCTCATCACGTGGACATTTATAGCAGCAACCAATACTCTAAACGCGCTGTGATGTTGATCCTCAATGCGAAGGTAAACCCCTGAGACAAACCCACGTGACCACAGGGAGAGAGACACGCAAACCCCAAATACACAGCAGCAGCAGCAGGCGTCAGGGTCGGGATCAACTCCACGACCTCCTGCGCACCAGGCGAGGTAGTGAACATCTCCTAGCCATCTTATACAGCGCTCAAGGCGTATGGACGAGAGGCGCTGGGTGCAGCCCTTCTCGACGGTGTTTGGCCTCCTCTTCCACGCACGCTGCCTCAATCTGATGTCACTCCCTGCAGCCAGCTGACCGCGAGTGGCAGGGGTCAAGGGGATGGGTGGCTGGGGATGAGCGGAGAGGGGGGCAGGGAATGGAGAGGGCCCCCCTCGGGTGAAACGTCACGGTATTTGAATGGTCAACGTCGTGGGTTTATTCTGCAACACACAACCGGTGTGTGCTGAAGCAGTGATCCATTGACACGTTCCGTTTACGTGACGAACCTTACTACAGTATGTGGCTGTGTCGGGTGGTGGCGGGTTACCCATATATTGATATATTTATGTGATCTAACCCCCCCAAACCACAAACAAACCCAACAACCTGTATCATGAACAACAAAACAATTTCTAGACAAAGTTTTTTTTTATTACAGAAAAAATCTCCACCGCTGGGGGGCGGTGCCGGTCGGGCGGAAATAGCCCCGTCCCCACACACTGTGCCGGCAACCCACGTGGGTGGCTGCTTCGGAACGTCGCTCCTTCGCTCCCCTCGACCTCGTGAACTCCGCTGACCTCGTGAACTCCGCTGACCTCGTGAGCCAACGTCGTCGTCGCTCGCGCCACTGAAAGTCGTCACGAGTCCGCGGACGAGAACTTCTCACCGAGCGGCGCCGGTGGTGGTGGTGGCGGTGAGAAGGCGCCGCCTCACCCCGCACAGCGCGCTGTTGGTGGATCACGAACGCGTGCCGTGCCCCCTGTCACAGGGAGTAGAGAGGGGGTTGGTGGATCACGCACGCGTGCCGTGCCCTCCCCGGCCATTGACCGACCTGCTGTGCTGCTGCTCCTGTTCTCGCGTGTAAACTGCAAACTGAAGAGTTTTAGTTTCGCCAGATTAAGGCTCACTAAGTTACGTAGCTCTTATTCAGAGGCGACTTGGCTATCGAAAACGATAGCTCTTAACCAAGTGGCGTATCGCGTGGCAATGTTCAGCAGCTCTGCGTGATTCCCACTGAGTGGTGATTCTGGTCAAATGAGATCAAGTTTCGCTACCGAGGTGTGGTGGGTGGTTGGACTCCTCCAGCCAGACAACGTCTCAGAGTTCTCGATGTGGCTCTGTTCATCAGCAGGCGCAGTGACCATGAAGCTCTGGACACGTCCCGTACTGCTCCTGTGGATGATCGGTGAGGCCCTCGCACGCTGAGCCACTCGACACCACCACCACCGCCATCATCGTGGCTGTCTTCATTTCCATCATCGCCACCATCTCCCAGCGTGACCATCATCACCATCATCGCCGTCACCACCCCCACGCACCTCTGTGATTGGCACGGTTGGCTGCGCGCGGTGCGAAATAAGTTTTCTGGACACCAATCCCATAAGCAGCCGCAGGGTAAAGGGGCCAACATTGCCGAGTCCCAGGGGCGGCAACCTGCGGATCCGGAGCCGCTCGCGGCGGCTCTTGAAATCCACGAGTTTGAACCGAAATACGAATTTTTATTTTGGTCGCCGACTCCTCGCCTGGCCACGAAGTTGACCAGCGGTGCAGGGTATGGGGGGGGGGTGTAGGATATGGGGGGGGGGGGGGGTTGTAGGGTATGGGGGGGGTGTAGGGTATGGGGGGGGGTGTAGGGTATGGGGGGGGTTGTAGGGTATGGGGGGGGGGTTGTAGGGTATGGGGGGGGTGTAGGGTATGGGGGGGGGTGTAGGGTATGGGGGGGGTTGTAGGGTATGGGGGGGGGTTGTAGGGTATGGGGGGGGTGTAGGGTATGGGGGGGGGGTGTAGGGTATGGGGGGGGTGTAGGGTACTGGGGGGGGGGGGTGGTGGGGGGGGGGGGGGGGTGTAGGGTATGGGGGGGGGGTGTAGGGTATGGGGGGGGGGGGGTGTAGGATATGGGGGGGGGGGGGGTTGTAGGGTATGGGGGGGGGTGTAGGGTATGGGGGGGGGGGGGTGTAGGATATGGGGGGGGGGGGTTGTAGGGTATGGGGGGGGGTGTAGGGTATGGGGGGGGGTGTAGGGTATGGGGGGGGTTGTAGGGTATGGGGGGGGGTTGTAGGGTATGGGGGGGGGTGTAGGGTATGGGGGGGGGGTGTAGGGTATGGGGGGGGTGTAGGGTATGGGGGGGGTGTAGGGTATGGGGGGGGTTGTAGGGTATGGGGGGGGTGTAGGGTATGGGGGGGTGTAGGGTATGGGGGGGGGGTTGTAGGGTATGGGGGGGGGGTTGTAGGGTATTGGGAGGGGAGGGTTGTAGGGTATGGGGGGGGGGGTTGTAGGGTATGGGGGGGTGTAGGGTATGAGGGGGGGGTTGTAGGGTATGGGGGGGGTTGTAGGGTATGGGGGGGGGTGTAGGGTATGGGGGGGTGTAGGGTATGGGGGGGGGGGTTGTAGGGTATGGGGGGGGGTGTAGGGTATGGGGGGGGGTGTAGGGTATGGGGGGGTGTAGGGTATGGGGGAGGGTTGTAGGGTATGAGGGGGGGGTGTAGGGTATGGGGGCGGGGTGTAGGGTATGGGGGGGGGTGTAGGTATGGGGGAGGGTTGTAGGGTATGGGGGGGGTGTAGGGTATGGGGGGGGGGTGTAGGGTATGGGGGGGTGTAGGGTATGGGGGGGGGTGTAGGGTATGGGGGGGGGTGTAGGGTATGGGGGGGTTGTAGGGTATGGGGGGGTTGTAGGGTATGAGGGGGGGGGGTTGTAGGGTATGGGGGGGGGGTTGTAGGGTATGGGGGGGGGGTGTAGGGTATGGGGGGGCGTTGTAGGGTATGGGGGGGGGGGGTGTAGGGTATGGGGGGGGTGTAGGGTATGGGGGGGGGGTGTAGGGTATGGGGGGGGGTTGTAGGGTATGGGGGGGGTGTAGGGTATGGGGGGGGGTGTAGGGTATGGGGGGGGGTTGTAGGGTATGGGGGGGGGGGGTTGTAGGGTATTGGGAGGGGGGTTGTAGGGTATGGGGGGGGGTTGTAGGGTATGGGGGGGGGTGTAGGGTATGGGGGGGGGGTTGTAGGTATGGGGGGGGGGTTGTAGGGTATGGGGGGGGTGTAGGGTATGGGGGGGGGGGTTGTAGGGTATGGGGGGGGGGGGGTGTAGGGTATGGGGGGGGGTGTGTAGGGTTATGGGGGGGGGGGTGTAGGGTATGGGGGGGGGGGGTGTAGGGTATGGGGGGGGGGTGTAGGGTATGGGGGGGGTGTAGGGTATGGGGGGGGGGTTGTAGGGTATGGGGGGGGGGTGTAGGGTATGGGGGGGGTGTAGGGTATGGGGGGGGGGTGTAGGGTATGGGGGGGTGTAGGGTATGGGGGAGGGTTGTAGGGTATGAGGGGGGGTGTAGGGTATGGGGGTGGGTTGTAGGGTATGGGGGGGGGGTTGTAGGGTATGGGGGGGTTGTAGGGTATGAGGGGGGGGGGGTTGTGGGGGGGTGGTAGGGTATGGGGGGGGGTTGTAGGGTATGGGGGGGGTGTAGGGTATGGGGGGGTGTAGGGTATGGGGGGGGGGTTGTAGGGTATGGGGGGGGTGTTGTAGGGTATGGGGGGGGGGGTGTAGGGTATGGGGGGGGGGTTGTAGGGTATGGGGGGGGGTGTAGGGTATGGGGGGGGGTGTAGGGTATGGGGGGGGGGTGTAGGGTATGGGGGGGTTGGGTTATGGGGGGGGTGTAGGGTATGGGGGGGGGGTTGTGGGTATGGGTGGGGGGTGTAGGGTATGGGGGGGGGGTTGTAGGGTATGGGAGGGGGGTGTTGGGTATGGGGGGGGGTGTAGGGTATGGGGGGGGGTGTTGTAGGGTATGGGGGGGGGGTGTAGGGGTATGGGGGGGGGGGTTGTAGGGTATGGGGGGGGGGGTGTAGGGTATGGGGGGGGGGGTTGTAGGGTATGGGGGGGGGTGTAGGGTATGGGGGAGGGTGTGGGTTGGGGGGGGTGTAGGGTATGGGGGGGGGTTGTAGGGTATGGGGGGGGGTTGTAGGGTATGGGGGGGGTTGTAGGGTATGGAGGGGGGGGTTGTAGGGTATGGGGGGGGGGTTGTAGGGTATGGGGGGGGGTGTAGGGTATGGGGGGGGGTGTAGGGTATGAGGGGGGGGGGTGTAGGGTATTGGGGGGAGGGTTGTAGGGTATGGGGGGAGGGTTGTAGGGTATGGGGGGGGGGTTGTAGGGTATGGGGGGGGGGTGTAGGGTATGGGGGGGGGGTGTAGGGTATGGGGGGGGGGGTGTAGGGTATGGGGGGGTGTAGGGTATGGGGGGGGGTTGTAGGGTATGGGGGGGGGGGTGTAGGGTATGGGGGGGGTTGTAGGGTATGGGGGGGGGGTTGTAGGGTATGGGGGGGGGGTTGTAGGGTATGGGGGGGGGTGTAGGGTATGGGGGGGGGTGTAGGGTATGGGGGGGGGTTGTAGGGTATGGGGGGGGGTGTAGGGTATGGGGGGGGGGTTGTAGGGTATGGGGGGGGGGGTGTAGGGTATGGGGGGGGTGCAGGGTATGGGGGGGGGGGTTGTAGGGTATGGGGGGGGGGTGTAGGGTATGGGGGGGGGGTGTCCGGGTATGGGGGGGGGTTGTAGGGTATGGGGGGGGGTTGTAGGGTATGGGGGGGGGGTTGTAGGGTATGGGGGGGGGGGTGTAGGGTATGGGGGGGGGGGTTGTAGGGTATGGGGGTGGTTGTAGGGTATGGGCGGGGGTTGTAGGGTATGGGGGGGGGGTTGTAGGGTATGGGGGGGGTTGTAGGGTATGGGGGGGGGGGTGTAGGGTATGGGGGGGGGGTTGTAGGGTATGGGGGGGGTTGTAGGGGTATGGGGGGAGGGGGGTTGTAGGGTATGGGGGGGGGTTGTAGGGTATGGGGGGGGGGGTGTAGGGTATGGGGGAGTTGTAGGGTATGGGGGGGGGGTTGTAGGGTATGGGGGGGGGGGTTGTAGGGTATGGGGGGGGGTTGTAGGGTATGGGGGGGGGTGTAGGGTATGGGGGGGGGGGGGTTGTAGGGTATGGGAGGGTTGTAGGGTATGGGGGGGGGGTTGTAGGGTATGGGGGGGGGTGTAGGGTATGGGGGGGGGGGTTGTAGGGTATGGGGGGGGTGTGGGTAGTGGGGGTTAGGGTTGGGGGGGGTTGTAGGGTATGGGGAGGGGGTTGTAGGGTATGGGAGGGGGGGTTGTAGGGTATGGGGGGGGGTTGTAGGGTATGGGGGGGGGGTTGTAGGGTATGGGGGGGGGGGGGTTGTAGGGTATGGGGGGGGGTTGTAGGGTATGGGGGGGGGGTGTAGGGTTGGGGGGGGTTGTGGGTATGGGGGGGGGTTGTAGGGTATGGGGGGGGGGTGTAGGGTTGGGGGGGGTTGTAGGGTATGGGGGGGGTTGTAGGGTATGGGGGGGGGTTGTAGGGTATGGGGGGGGGTGTAGGGTATGGGGGGGGGGTGTAGGGTATGGGGGGGGGGTTGTAGGGTATGGGGGGGGTGTTGTAGGGTATTGGGGGGGGTTGTAGGGTATGGGGGGGGTTGTAGGAATGGGGGGGGGGTGTAGGGTATGGGGGGGTTGTAGGGTATGGGGGGGGGTTGTAGGGTATGGGGAGGGGTGTAGGGTATGGGGGGGGGGGTGTAGGGTATGGGGGGGGGGTTGTAGGGTATGGGGGGGGGTTGTAGGGTATGGGGGGGGGGTTGTAGGGTATGGGGGGTGGGGGGGTTGTAGGGTTTGGGGGGGGTGTAGGGTAGGGGGGGGTTGTAGGGTATGGGGGGGGGGTTGTAGGGGAGGGGGGGGTTGTAGGGTATGGGGGGGGGGGGTTGTAGGGTATGGGGGGGGGGGGTTGTAGGGTATGGGGGGGGGGTTGTAGGGTATGGGGGGGGGGGGTTGTAGGGTATGGGGGGGGGGTTGTAGGGTATGGGGGGGGGGTTGTAGGGTATGGGGGGGGGGTGTAGGGTATGGGGGGGGTTGTAGGGTATGGGGGGTGTAGGGTTGGGGGGGGGTTGTAGGGTAAGGGGGGGGGGGGTGTAGGGTATGGGGGGGGGGTTGTAGGGTATGGGGGGGGTGTAGGGTATGGGGGGGGGTTGTAGGGTTGGGGGGTGTAGGGTTGGGGGGGGGGTTGTAGGGTATGGGGGGGGTAGGGTTGGGGGGGGTGTAGGGTATGGGGGGGGGTTGTAGGGTATGGGGGGGGGTTGTAGGGTATGGGGGGGGGTTGTAGGGTATGGGGGGGGGTGTAGGTATGGGGGGGGTTGTAGGGTATGGGGGGGGGTTGTAGGGTATGGGGGGGGGGGGTTGTAGGGTATGGGGGGGGGTGTAGGGTATGGGGGGGGGGGTGGTAGGGTATGGGGGGGGGGTTGTAGGGTATGGGGGGGGGGTTGTAGGGTATGGGGGGGGGGGTTGTAGGGTATGGGGGGGGTGTAGGGTATGGGGGGGGTTGTAGGGTATGGGGGGGGGGTTGTAGGGTATGGGGGGGGGGTTGTAGGGTTTGGGGGGGGGGTTGTAGGGTATGGGGGGGGGGTTGTAGGGTGTGGGGGGGGGGTTGTAGGGTATGGGGGGGGTAGGGATGGGGGGGGGTTGTAGGGTATGGGGGGGGGTTGTAGGGTATGGGGGGGGGGTTGTAGGGTATGGGGGGGGGGTGTAGGGTATGGGGGGGGGGGTAGGGTATGGGGGGGGGGTGTAGGGTATGGGGGGGGGGGGTTGTAGGGTATGGGGGGGGTGTAGGGTATGGGGGGGGGTGTAGGGTATGGGGGGGGGTGGTGGGTATGGGGGGGGGGTTGGGATGGGGGGGGGGGGTGTAGGGTATGGGGGGGGGTGGTAGGGTATGGGGGGGGGGGGGGTTGTAGGGTTTGGGGGGGGTGTAGGTATGGGGGGGGGGTTGTAGGGTATGGGGGGTGTTGTAGGGTATGGGGGGGGGGTGTAGGGGTATGGGGGGCGGTTGTAGGGTTGGGGGGGGGTTGGTAGGGTATGGGGGGGGTTGTAGGGTATGGGGGGGGTTGTAGGGTATGGGGGGGGGTTGTAGGGTATGGGCAGCGGGTTGTAGGGTATGGGGGGGGGTTGTAGAGTATGGGGGGGGGGGGGTTGTAGGGTATGGGGGGGGGTGTAGGGTATGGGGGGGGTTGTAGGGTATGGGGGGGGGTGTAGGGTATGGGGGGGGGGTTGTAGGGTATGGGGGGGGGGGTGGTAGGGTATGGGGGGGGTTGTAGGGTATGGGGAGGGGGTGTAGGGTATGGGGGGGGGGTTGTAGGGTACGGGGGGGGGGGGGTTGTAGGGTATGGGGGGGGGTTGTAGGGTATGGGGGGGGGTTGTAGGGTATGGGGGGGGGTGGTAGGGTATGGGGGGTGGGAGGGGTTGTAGGGTATGGGGGGGGGGGTGTGTAGGGTATGGGGGGGGGGGGGTTGTAGGGTATGGGGGGGGGTGTAGGGTATGGGGGGGAGGGTTGTAGGGTATGGGGGGGGGTTGTAGGGTATGGGGGGGGGAGGGTGTGTAGGGTATGGGGGGGGGTTGTAGGGTATGGGGGGGTTGTAGGGTATGGGGGTGTTGTAGGGTATGGGTGGGGGTTGTAGG
>NC_136152.1:7493771-7783461 GCF_965212315.1 Lampetra planeri | reverse complement strand
GGTATGGGGGGGGGGTTGTAGGGTATGGGGGGGGGTTGCAGGGTATGGGGGGGTTGTAGGGTATGGGGGGGGGGTTGTAGGGTATGTGGGGGAGGTTGTAGGGTATGGGGGGGGTTGTAGGGTATTGGGGGGGGGTTGTAGGGTATGGGGGGGGTTGTTGGGTTTGGGGGGGGGGTGTAGGGTATGGGGGGGGTTGTAGGGTATGGGGGGGGTGTAGGGTATGGGGGGGGGTTGCAGGGTATGGGGGGGGGTGTAGGGTATGGGGGGGGTTGTAGGGTATGGGGGGGGGGTTGTAGGGTATGGGGGGTTGTAGGGTATGGGGGGGGGGTTGTGGGGTATGGGGGGGGTTGTTGGGTTTGGGGGGGGGTGTAGGGTATGGGGGGGGGTTGTAGGGTATGGGGAGGGGTGTAGGGTATGGGGGGGGGTTGCAGGGTATGGGGGGGGGTGTAGGGTATGGGGGGGGGGGTTGTAGGGTATGGGGGGGGGTTGTAGGGTATGGGGGGGTTTGTAGGGTATGGGGGGGGGGGTTGTGGGGTATGGGGGGGGGGTGTGGGGTATGGGGGGGGGGTGTAGGGTATGGGGGGGGGGGTGTAGGGTATGGGGGGGGGGGTTGTAGGGTATGGGGGGGGTTGTAGGGTATGGGGGGGGTTGTAGGGTATGGGAGGGGGGTTGTAGGGTATGGGGGGGTTGTAGGGTATGGGGGGGGTTGTAGGGTATGGGGGGGGTTGTAGGGTATGGGGGGGGGTGTAGGGTAAGGGGGGGGGGTTGCAGGGTATGGGGGGGGTTCGTAGGGTATGGGGGGGGTGTAGGGTATGGGGGGGGGGGGGTGCAGGGTATGGGGGGGGGTGTAGGGTATGGGGGGGGGTTGTAGGGTATGGGGGGGGTGTAGGGTATGGGGGGGGTTGCAGGGTATGGGGGGGGGGTGTAGGGTATGGGGGGGGTTGTAGGGTATGGGGGGGGGTTGTAGGGTATGGGGGGGTTGTAGGGTATGGGGGGGGGGTTGTGGGGTATGGGGGGGGGGTTGTTGGGTTTGGGGGGGGTGTAGGGTATGGGGGGGGTTGTAGGGTATGGGGAGGGTGTAGGGTATGGGGGGGTTGCAGGGTATGGGGGGGGGGGGGTGTAGGGTATGGGGGGGGGGTTGTAGGGTATGGGGGGGGGGTTGTAGGGTATGGGGGGGTTGTAGGGTATGGGGGGGGGTTGTGGGGTATGGGGGGGGGGTGTGGGGTATGGGGGGGGGGTGTAGGGTATGGGGGGGGGGGTGTAGGGTATGGGGGGGGGGGTTGTAGGGTATGGGGGGGGTTGTAGGGTATGGGGGGGGTTGTAGGGTATGGGAGGGGGGTTGTAGGGTATGGGGGGGTTGTAGGGTATGGGGGGGGTTGTAGGGTATGGGGGGGGTTGTAGGGTATGGGGGGGGGTGTAGGGTAAGGGGGGGGGGTTGCAGGGTATGGGGGGGGTTCGTAGGGTATGGGGGGGGGTGTAGGGTATGGGGGGGGGGGTGCAGGGTATGGGGGGGGTGTAGGGTATGGGGGGGGGGTGTAGGGTATGGGGGGGGGGTTGTAGGGTATGGGGGGGGTTGTACGGTATGGGGGGGTTGTAGGGTATGGGGGGGGGGTGTAGGGTATGGGGGGGGGTTGTAGGGTATTGGGGGGTGTAGGGTATGGGGGGGGTTGTAGGGTATGGGGGGGGGTTGTAGGGTATGGGGGGGGGGTTGTAGGGTATGGGGGGGTGTAGGGTATGGGGGCGGGGGTTGTAGGGTATGGGGGGGGGTTGTAGGGTATTGGGGGGTGTAGGGTATGGGGGGGGGGGTTGTAGGGTATGGGGGGGGTTGTAGGGTATGGGGGGGGGGTGTAGGGTATGGGGGGGGGTTGTAGGGTATGGGGGGGGTTGTAGGGTATGGGGGGGGGGGTTGTAGGGTATGGGGGGGGGGTGTAGGGTATGGGGGGGGGGTTGTAGGGTATGGGGGGGTTGTAGGGTATGGGGGGGTGTAGGGTATGGGGGGGGGGGTTGTAGGGTATGGGGGGGGGGTATAGGGTATGGGGGGGGGGTTGTAGGGTATGGGGGGGGTTGTAGGGTATGGGGGGGGAGTTGTAGGGTATGGGGGGGTTGTAGGGTATGGGGGGGGGTTGTTGGGTATGGGGGGGGGGGGTTGTAGGGTATGGGGGGGGTTGTAGGGTATGGGGGGGGGGTTGTAGGGTATGAGGGGGGTTGTAGGGTATGGGGGGGGGTTGCAGGGTATGGGGGGGGTTGTAGGGTATGGGGGGGGGTTGTAGGGTATGTGGGGGAGGTTGTAGGGTATGGGGGGGGTTGTAGGGTATTGGGGGGGGTTGTAGGGTATGGGGGGGGTTGTTGGGTTTGGGGGGGGTGTAGGGTATGGGGGGGGTTGTAGGGTATGGGGGGGGTGTAGGGTATGGGGGGGGGTTGCAGGGTATGGGGGGGGTGTAGGGTATGGGGGGGGTTGTAGGGTATGGGGGGGGGTTGTAGGGTATGGGGGGGTTGTAGGGTATGGGGGGGGGGTTGTGGGGTATGGGGGGGGTTGTTGGGTTTGGGGGGGTGTAGGGTATGGGGGGGGTTGTAGGGTATGGGGAGGGTGTAGGGTATGGGGGGGGTTGCAGGGTATGGGGGGGGGTGTAGGGTATGGGGGGGGGGGTTGTAGGGTATGGGGGGGGGTTGTAGGGTATGGGGGGGTTGTAGGGTATGGGGGGGGGGGTTGTGGGGTATGGGGGGGGGTGTGGGGTATGGGGGGGGGGGGTGTAGGGTATGGGGGGGGTTGTAGGGTATGGGGGGGGGGGTTGTAGGGTATGGGGGGGGCTGTAGGGTATGGGGGGGGCGGTTGTAGGATATGGGGGGGGGTTGTAGGGTATGGGGGGGGGGGTTGTAGGGTATGGGGGGGGTTGTTGGGTATGGGGGGGGTTGTAGGGTATGGGGGGGGGTTGTAGGGTATGGGGGGGGGTTGTAGGGTATGGGGGGGTTGTAGGGTATGGGGGGGGGGGGTTGTAGGGTATGGGGGGGGTTGTAGGGTATGGGGGGTGTTATAGGGTATGGGGGGGCGGTTGTAGGATATGGGGGGGGGGTTGTAGGGTATGGGGGGGGGTTGTAGGGTATGAGGGGGGTTGTTGGGTATGGGGGGGGTTGTAGGGTATGGGGGGTGGTTGTAGGGTATGGGGGGGGTTGTAGGGTATGGGGGGGGGTGTAGGGTATGGGGGGGTGGGGTGTAGGGTATGGGGGGGGCTGTAGGGTATGGGGGGGGCGGTTGTAGGATATGGGGGGGGGTTGTAGGGTATGGGGGGGGGGTTTGTAGGGTATGGGGGGGGTTGTTGGGTATGGGGGGGGGTTGTAGGGTATGGGGGGGGGGTTTAGGGTATGGGGGGGGTTGTAGGGTATGGGGGGGGGGGTTGTAGGGTATGGGGGGGGGGTTGTAGGGTATGGGGGGGTTGTAGGGTATGGGGGGGGGGTTGTAGGGTATGGGGGGGGTTGTAGGGTATGGGGGGTGTTATAGGGTATGGGGGGGGCGGTTGTAGGATATGGGGGGGGGGGGGTTGTAGGGTATGGGGGGCTTGTAGGGTATGAGGGGGGTTGTTGGGTATGGGGGGGGTTGTAGGGTATGGGGGGTGGTTGTAGGGTATGGGGGGGGTTGTAGGGTATGGGGAGGGGTGTAGGGTATGGGGTGGTGGGGTGTAGGGTATGGGGGGGGTTGTAGGGTATGGGGGGGGGGTTGTAGGGTATGAGGGGGTGGGGTGTAGGGTATGGGGGGGGTTGTGGGGTATGGGGGGGGGTTGTAGGGTATGGGGGGTGGGGTGTAGAGTTTGGGGGGGGGGGGTTGTAGGGTATGGGGGGGGGGTTGTAGGGTATGGGGGGGGGGTTGTAGGGTATGGGGGGGGGTTGTAGGGTATGGGGGGGGGTTGTAGGGTTTGGGGGGGGGTGTAGGGTATGGGGGGGTTGTAGGGTATGGGGGGGGGGGGTTGTAGGGTATGGGGGGGGGGGGTTGTAGGGTATGGGGGGGGTTGTAGGGTATGGGGGGGCGGTTGTAGGATATGGGGGGGGGGGTTGTAGGGTATGGGGGGGGGGTTGTAGGGTATGGGGGGGGTTGTTGGGTATGGGGGGGGGTTGTAGGGTATGGGGGGGGGGTTTAGGGTATGGGGGGGGTTGTAGGGTATGGAGGGAGGGTTGTAGGGTATGGGGGGGGGTTGTAGGGTATGGGGGGGTTGTAGGGTATGGGGGGGGTGGGGTGTAGGGTATGGGGGGGGGTTGTAGGGTATGGGGGGGGGGTTGTAGGGCATGGGGGGGGTTGTAGGGTATGGGGGGGGGTCGTAGGGTGTGGGGGGGGGGTTGTAGGGTATGGGGGTGTTGTAGGGTATGGGGGGGGGGGGGGTTGTAGGGTATGGGGGGGGGTGTAGGGTATGGGGGGGTTGTAGGGTATGGGGGGGGGGTTGTAGGGTATAGGGGGGGGTTGTAGGGTATGGGGGTGTTGTAGGGTATGGGGGGGGGTTGTAGGGTATGGGGGGGGTGTAGGGTATGGGGGGGTTGTAGGGTATGGGGGGTTATAGGGTATGGGCGGGGTTTGTAGGGTATGGATGGGAGGGGTTGTAGGGTAGGGGGGGTTGTAGGGTATGGGGGGGGGGTTGTAGGGTATGGGGGGGGGGTTGTAGGGTATGGGGGGGTGGGGTGTAGGGTATGGGGGGGGTTGTAGGGTATGGGGGGGTGGGGTGTAGGGTATGGGGGGGGTTGTAGGGTATGGGGGTGGGGGTTGTAGGGTATGGGGGGGGGTTGTAGGGTATGGGGGGGGTTGTAGGGTATGGGGGGGGGTTGTAGGATATGGGGGGGGTGTAGGGTATGGGGGGGGTTGTAGGGTTTGGGGGGGGTTGTAGGGTATGGGGGTGTTGTAGGGTATGGGGGGGGTTGTAGGGTATGGGGGGGGTTGTAGGGTATGAGGGGGGGGGGTTGTAGGGTATGGGGGGGGGGGGTTGTAGGGTTTGAGGGGGGGTGTAGGGTATGGGGGGGGGTTGTAGGGTATGGGGGGGGGGTTGTAGGGTATGAGGGGGGATTGTAGGGTATGGGGGGGGGGGTTGTAGGGTATGGGGAGGGGGTTGTAGGGTATGGGAGGGGGTTGTAGGGTATGGGGGGGGGGTTGTAGGGTATGGGGAGGGGTTGTAGGGTATGGGGGGGGGGGTTGTAGGGTATGGGGGGGGGGGTGTAGGGTATGGGGGGGTTGTAGGGTATGGGGGGTGTAGGGTATGGGGGGGGGTTGTAGGGTATGGGGGGGGGGTTGTAGGGTATGGGGGGGGGTTGTAGGGTATGGGGGGGGGGTGTAGGGTATGGGGGGGCGGTTGTAGGGTATGGGGGGGTTGTAGGGTATGGGGGGGGGTTGTAGGGTATGGGGGGGTTGTAGGGTATGGGGGGGGTTGTAGGGTATGGGGGGCGTTGTAGGGTATGGGGGGGGTTGTAGGGTATGGGGGGGGGTTGTAGGGTATGGGGGGGGTGTAGGGTATGGGGGGGGTTGTAGGGTATGGGGGGGGTGTAGGGTATGGGGGGGGGGGTTGTAGGGTATGGGGGGGGGGTGTAGGGTATGGGGGGGTGGGGTGTAGGGTATGGGGGGGGGTTGTAGGGTATGGGGGGGGGGGGTTGTAGGGTATGGGGAGGGGGTTGTAGGGTATGGGGGGGGTTGTAGGGTATGGGGGGGGGTTGTAGGGTATGGGGAGGGGTTGTAGGGTATGGGGGGGGGGGGTTGTAGGGTATGGGGGGGGGTTGTAGGGTATGGGGGGGGGTTGTAGGGTATGGGGGGCGGGGTTGTAGGGTATGGGGGGGGGGTGTAGGGTATGGGGGAGGAGGGTTGTAGGGTATGGGGGGGGGGTGTGTAGGGTATGGGGGGGGGGGTTGTAGGGTATGGGGGGGGGTGTAGGGTATGGGGGGGAGGGTTGTAGGGTATGGGGGGGGTTGTAGGGTATGGGGGGGGAGGGTTGTAGGGTATGGGGGGGTTGTAGGGTATGGGGGGGTTGTAGGGTATGGGGGTGTTGTAGGGTATGGGGGGGGGGTTGTAGGGTATGGGGGGGTTGTAGGGTATGGGGGGGGGTTGTAGGGTATGGGGGGGGGGAGGGTTGTAGGGTTTGGGGGGGTCGTAGGGTATGGGGGGGGTTGTAGGGTATGGGGGTGTTGTAGGGTATGGGGGGGGGTGTAGGGTATGGGGGGGCGGTTGTAGGGTATGGGGGGGTTGTAGGGTATGGGGAGGGTTGTAGGGTATGGGGGGGTTGTAGGGTATGGGGGGGGTTGTAGGGTATGGGGGGCGTTGTAGGGTATGGGGGGGGTTGTAGAGTATGGGGGGGGGGGTTGTAGGGTATGGGGGGGGTGTAGGGTATGGGGGGGGTTGTAGGGTATGGGGGGGGTGTAGGGTATGGGGGGGGGTTGTAGGGTATGGGGGGGGGTGTAGGGTATGGGGGGGGGGTTGTAGGGTATGGGGAGGGGTTGTAGGGTATGGGGGGGGGTGTGTAGGGTATGGGGGGGGGGTTGTAGGGTATGGGGGGGGGGTGTAGGGTATGGGGGGGAGGGTTGTAGGGTATGGGGGGGGTTGTAGGGTATGGGGGGGGAGGGTTGTAGGGTATGGGGGGGTTGTAGGGTATGGGGGGGTTGTAGGGTATGGGGGTGTTGTAGGGTATGGGGGGGGGGTTGTAGGGTATGGGGGGGTTGTAGGGTATGGGGGGGGGGTTGTAGGGTATGGGGGGGGGGAGGGTTGTAGGGTTTGGGGGGGGTCGTAGGGTATGGGGGGGTTGTAGGGTATGGGGGTGTTGTAGGGTATGGGGGGGGGTGTAGGGTATGGGGGGGGCGGTTGTAGGGTATGGGGGGGTTGTAGGGTATGGGGGGGGTTGTAGGGTATGGGGGGGTTGTAGGGTATGGGGGGGGTTGTAGGGTATGGGGGGCGTTGTAGGGTATGGGGGGGGTTGTAGAGTATGGGGGGGGGGGTTGTAGGGTATGGGGGGGGTGTAGGGTATGGGGGGGGTTGTAGGGTATGGGGGTGGTGTAGGGTATGGGGGGGGGTTGTAGGGTATGGGGGGGGTGTAGGGTATGGGGGGGGGGTTGTAGGGTATGGGGAGGGGTTGTAGGGTATGGGGGGGGGGGTTGTAGGGTATGGGGGGGGGTTGTAGGGTATGGGGGGGGGGTTGTAGGGTATGGGGGGGGGGTTGTAGGGTATGGGGGGGGGTGTAGGGTATGGGGGAGGAGGGTTGTAGGGTATGGGGGGGGTGTGTAGGGTATGGGGGGGGGGGGTTGTAGGGTATGGGGGGGGTGTAGGGTATGGGGGGGAGGGTTGTAGGGTATGGGGGGGGTTGTAGGGTAGGGGGGGGGGAGGGTTGTAGGGTATGGGGGGGTTGTAGGGTATGGGGGGGTTGTAGGGTATGGGGGTGTTGTAGGGTATGGGGGGGGGTTGTAGGGTATGGGGGGGGTTGTAGGGTATGGGGGGGGTTGTAGGGTATGGGAGGGGGGTTGTAGGGTATGGGGGGGGTTGTAGGGTATGGGGGGGGTTGTAGGGTATGGGGGGGGTTGTAGGGTATGGGGGGGGGTGTAGGGTAAGGGGGGGGGGGTTGCAGGGTATGGGGGGGGTTTGTAGGGTATGGGGGGGGTGTAGGGTATGGGGGGGGGGTGCAGGGTATGGGGGGGGTGTAGGGTATGGGGGGGGGGGTGTAGGGTATGGGGGGGGGGTTGTAGGGTATGGGGGGGGTTGTACGGTATGGGGGGGGTTGTAGGGTATGGGGGGGGGTGTAGGGTATGGGGGGGGTTGTAGGGTATTGGGGGGTGTAGGGTATGGGGGGGGTTGTAGGGTATGGAGGGGGGTTGTAGGGTATGGGGGGGGGTTGTAGGGTATGGGGGGGTGTAGGGTATGGGGTGGGGGTTGTAGGGTATGGGGGGGGGTTGTAGGGTATTGGGGGGTGTAGGGTATGGGGGGGGGTTGTAGGGTATGGGGGGGGGGTGTAGGGTATGGGGGGGGGGTGTAGGGTATGGGGAGGGGTTGTAGGGTATGGGGGGGTTGTAGGGTATGGGGGGGGGGGTTGTAGGGTATGGGGGGGGGGTCTAGGGTATGGGGGGGGGTTGTAGGGTATGGGGGGGTTGTAGGGTATGGGGGGGTGTAGGGTATGGGGTGGGGGGTTGTAGGGTATGGGGGGGGGTATAGGGTATGGGGGGGGGTTGTAGGGTATGGGGGGGGTTGTAGGGTATGGGGGGGAGTTGTAGGGTATGGGGGGGTTGTAGGGTATGGGGGGGGGTTGTTGGGTATGGGGGGGGGGTTGTAGGGTATGGGGGGGGGTTGTAGGGTATGGGGGGGGGGGTTGTAGGGTATGGGGGGGGTTGTAGGGTATGGGGGGGGGTTGCAGGGTATGGGGGGGTTGTAGGGTATGGGGGGGGGTTGTAGGGTATGTGGGGGAGGTTGTAGGGTATGGGGGGGGTTGTAGGGTATTGGGGGGGGTTGTAGGGTATGGGGGGGGTTGTTGGGTTTGGGGGGGGTGTAGGGTATGGGGGGGGTTGTAGGGTATGGGGGGGGGTGTAGGGTATGGGGGGGGGTTGCAGGGTATGGGGGGGGGTGTAGGGTATGGGGGGGGTTGTAGGGTATGGGTGGGGGGTTGTAGGGTATGGGGGGGTTGTAGGGTATGGGGGGGGGGTTGTGGGGTATGGGGGGGGTTGTTGGGTTTGGGGGGGGTGTAGGGTATGGGGGGGGTTGTAGGGTATGGGGAGGGTGTAGGGTATGGGGGGGGTTGCAGGGTATGGGGGGGGGTGTAGGGTATGGGGGGGGGGGTTGTAGGGTATGGGGGGGGGTTGTAGGGTATGGGGGGGTTGTAGGGTATGGGGGGGGGTTGTGGGGTATGGGGGGGGGTGTGGGGTATGGGGGGGGGTGTAGGGTATGGGGGGGGGGGTGTAGGGTATGGGGGGGGGGTTGTAGGGTATGGGGGGGGTTGTAGGGTATGGGGGGGGTTGTAGGGTATGGGAGGGGGGTTGTAGGGTATGGGGGGGTTGTAGGGTATGGGGGGGGTTGTAGGGTATGGGGGGGGTTGTAGGGTATGGGTGGGGGTGTAGGGTAAGGGGGGGGGTTGCAGGGTATGGGGGGGGTTCGTAGGGTATGGGGGGGGTGTAGGGTATGGGGGGGGGGTGCAGGGTATGGGGGGGGTGTAGGGTATGGGGGGGGTTGTAGGGTATGGGGGGGGTGTAGGGTATGGGGGGGGTTGCAGGGTATGGGGGGGGGGTGTAGGGTATGGGGGGGGTTGTAGGGTATGGGGGGGGGGTTGCAGGGTATGGGGGGGTTCGTAGGGTATGGGGGGGGTGTAGGGTATGGGGGGGGGGGTGCAGGGTATGGGGGGGGTGTAGGGTATGGGGGGGGGTGTAGGGTATGGGGGGGGGGTTGTAGGGTATGGGGGGGGGTTGTACGGTATGGGGGGGTTGTAGGGTATGGGGGGGGGTGTAGGGTATGGGGGGGGGTTGTAGGGTATTGGGGGGTGTAGGGTATGGGGGGGGTTGTAGGGTATGGGGGGGGGTTGTAGGGTATGGGGGGGGGTTGTAGGGTATGGGGGGGTGTAGGGTATGGGGGGGGGGTTGTAGGGTATGGGGGGGGGTTGTAGGGTATTGGGGGGTGTAGGGTATGGGGGGGGGGTTGTAGGGTATGGGGGGGGTTGTAGGGTATGGGGGGGGGGTGTAGGGTATGGGGGGGGGTTGTAGGGTATGGGGGGGGTTGTAGGGTATGGGGGGGGGGTTGTAGGGTATGGGGGGGGTGTAGGGTATGGGGGGGGGGTTGTAGGGTATGGGGGGGTTGTAGGGTATGGGGGGGTGTAGGGTATGGGGGGGGGGGGTTGTAGGGTATGGGGGGGGGTATAGGGTATGGGGGGGGGTTGTAGGGTATGGGGGGGAGTTGTAGGGTATGGGGGGGTTGTAGGGTATGGGGGGGGGTTGTTGGGTATGGGGGGGGGGTTGTAGGGTATGGGGGGGGTTGTAGGGTATGGGGGGGGGGGGTTGTAGGGTATGGGGGGGGTTGTAGGGTATGGGGGGGGGTTGCAGGGTATGGGGGGGTTGTAGGGTATGGGGGGGGGTTGTAGGGTATGTGGGGGAGGTTGTAGGGTATGGGGGGGGTTGTAGGGTATTGGGGGGGGTTGTAGGGTATGGGGGGGGGTTGTTGGGTTTGGGGGGGGTGTAGGGTATGGGGGGGGTTGTAGGGTATGGGGGGGGTGTAGGGTATGGGGGGGGTTGCAGGGTATGGGGGGGGTGTAGGGTATGGGGGGGTTGTAGGGTATGGGGGGGGGGTTGTAGGCTATGGGGGGGTTGTAGGGTATGGGGGGGGGGGGTTGTGGGGTATGGGGGGGGGTTGTTGGGTTTGGGGGGGTGTAGGGTATGGGGGGGGTTGTAGGGTATGGGGAGGGTGTAGGGTATGGGGGGGGTTGCAGGGTATGGGGGGGGGTGTAGGGTATGGGGGGGGGTTGTAGGGTATGGGGGGGGGTTGTAGGGTATGGGGGGGTTGTAGGGTATGGGGGGGGGGGTTGTGGGGTATGGGGGGGGGGTGTGGGGTATGGGGGGGGGGTGTAGGGTATGGGGGGGGTTGTAGGGTATGGGGGGGGGGTTGTAGGGTATGGGGGGGGCTGTAGGGTATGGGGGGGCGGTTGTAGGATATGGGGGGGGTTGTAGGGTATGGGGGGGGGGGTTGTAGGGTATGGGGGGGGTTGTTGGGTATGGGGGGGGTTGTAGGGTATGGGGGGGGTTGTAGGGTATGGGGGGGGTTGTAGGGTATGGGGGGGGGGTTGTAGGGTATGGGGGGGTTGTAGGGTATGGGGGGGGGGGGTTGTAGGGTATGGGGGGGGTTGTAGGGTATGGGGGGTGTTATAGGGTATGGGGGGGCGGTTGTAGGATATGGGGGGGGGGTTGTAGGGTATGGGGGGGTTGTAGGGTATGAGGGGGGTTGTTGGGTATGGGGGGGGTTGTAGGGTATGGGGGGTGGTTGTAGGGTATGGGGGGGGTTGTAGGGTATGGGGGGGGTGTAGGGTATGGGGGGGTGGGGTGTAGGGTATGGGGGGGGCTGTAGGGTATGGGGGGGGCGGTTGTAGGATATGGGGGGGGTTGTAGGGTATGGGGGGGGGTTTGTAGGGTATGGGGGGGGTTGTTGGGTATGGGGGGGGTTGTAGGGTATGGGGGGGGGGGTTTAGGGTATGGGGGGGGTTGTAGGGTATGGGGGGGGGGGGGTTGTAGGGTATGGGGGGGGGTTGTAGGGTATGGGGGGGTTGTAGGGTATGGGGGGGGGGTTGTAGGGTATGGGGGGGGTTGTAGGGTATGGGGGGGGGCGGTTGTAGGATATGGGGGGGGGGGGTTGTAGGGTATGGGGGGCTTGTAGGGTATGAGGGGGGTTGTTGGGTATGGGGGGGGGTTGTAGGGTATGGGGGGTGGTTGTAGGGTATGGGGGGGGTTGTAGGGTATGGGGAGGGGTGTAGGGTATGGGGTTGTGGGGTGTAGGGTATGGGGGGGGTTGTAGGGTATGGGGGGGGGGTTGTAGGGTATGAGGGGGTGGGGTGTAGGGTATGGGGGGGGTTGTGGGGTATGGGGGGGGGTTGTAGGGTATGGGGGGTGGGGTGTAGGGTTTGGGGGGGGGGGTTGTAGGGTATGGGGGGGGGGGTTGTAGGGTATGGGGGGGGGGGTTGTAGGGTATGGGGGGGGGGTTGTAGGGTATGGGGGGGGGTTGTAGGGTATGGGGGGGGTGTAGGGTATGGGGGGGTTGTAGGGTATGGGGGGGGGGTTGTAGGGTATGGGGGGGGGGGTTGTAGGGTATGGGGGGGGTTGTAGGGTATGGGGGGGCGGTTGTAGGATATGGGGGGGGGTTGTAGGGTATGGGGGGGGGTTGTAGGGTATGGGGGGGGTTGTTGGGTATGGGGGGGGTTGTAGGGTATGGGGGGGGGTTTAGGGTATGGGGGGGGTTGTAGGGTATGGAGGGAGGGTTGTAGGGTATGGGGGGGGGGTTGTAGGGTATGGGGGGGTTGTAGGGTATGGGGGGGTGGGGTGTAGGGTATGGGGGGGGTTGTAGGGTATGGGGGGTGGGTTGTAGGGCATGGGGGGGGGTTGTAGGGTATGGGGGGGGGGTCGTAGGGTGTGGGGGGGGGGTTGTAGGGTATGGGGGTGTTGTAGGGTATGGGGGGGGGGGGTTGTAGGGTATGGGGGGGGTGTAGGGTATGGGGGGGTTGTAGGGTATGGGGGGGTTGTAGGGTATGGGGGTGTTGTAGGGTATGGGGGGGGGGTTGTAGGGTATGGGGGGGGTGTAGGGTATGGGGGGGGTTGTAGGGTATGGGGGGTTATAGGGTATGGGCGGGGTTTGTAGGGTATGGATGGGAGGGGTTGTAGGGTAGGGGGGGTTGTAGGGTATGGGGGGGGGTTGTAGGGTATGGGGGGGGGTTGTAGGGTATGGGGGGGGTGGGGGTGTAGGGTATGGGGGGGGTTGTAGGGTATGGGGGGGTGGGGTGTAGGGTATGGGGGGGGTTGTAGGGTATGGGGGTGGGGGTTGTAGGGTATGGGGGGGGTTGTAGGGTATGGGGGGGGGTTGTAGGGTATGGGGGGGGGTTGTAGGATATGGGGGGGGTGTAGGGTATGGGGGGGGTTGTAGGGTTTGGGGGGGGGTTGTAGGGTATGGGGGTGTTGTAGGGTATGGGGGGGGTTGTAGGGTATGGGGGGGGTTGTAGGGTATGGGGGGGGGGATTGTAGGGTATGGGGGGGGGTGTAGGGTATGGGGGGGTTGTAGGGTATGGGGGGGGGTGTAGAGTATGGGGGGGGGGTTGTAGGGTATGGGGGGGGTTGTAGGGTATGGGGGGGTTGTAGGGTATGGGGGGGGTTGTAGGGTATGGGGGGGGTTATAGGGTATGGGGGGGTTTGTAGGGTATGGATGGGAGGGGTTGTAGGGTAGGGGGGGTTGTAGGGTAGGGGGGGGTTGTAGGGTAGGGGGGGTTGTAGGGTATGGGCGGGGGGGGCACTAACTTGTTCCCACTTTCATGCTTGAATCGACCGACACGGTAATGCAGAGTGCGTGGAGAAAGATACAAAGGAAACGGAGCAAATGATATGACACCACAAATCACATCCTGAGGTAAAGAAGCGTTGATAAAAGAGACGTAGCACTGAAGATTTGGTGCCTCACCTGGTATACAGGAGGTCGTGGGTTAGATCCCAACCCTGACGCCTGATGGTATATTTGGAGTTTGCATGTTCTCTCTGTTGGTCGCGTGGATTTTTCTCCGGGTCCTCCGGTTTTTCCGTCGACATTTAGAAACATGCATTTAGTGTACAGTATTTGGCTGCAATAAATTTCCACGTGAAAAGCCACTTCGTTCAGCTATCATTTGTGATAGCCATGTAGCTTCTGAAAAATATATAGCTCAATGAGCCTTATCTGGTAAAATAAAAAATAGTTTATGGTTTTATGGAACGCACAGACCTCTGGAACATGATTTGGTAATAAAAGAATGAGAAATCGGTTACCGCAAAAAAACGGTTGGCAATGTCACAGCGAACAGTGTGAAAGCAGAAAACGGATGTTGATGATGAATTCCAGATCGGAGAGCTCCTCTCAAACTGTCACCTTACTCTGTACCTATCCACTGGGGCCGAATTGGACTACCGTAGTACTGACACTGCATGCACAACAAACACGCCATCTGACGCCACGGCGCGGCTCCGCACGTGTGCATTGCGCCCAGCTCGTCTGCATTGAGCGAACTTATAACAACCACTAAACATAGAGTATAGCGAAAGAATCGGCATGAATAACTAGTGCGACGGTGTCTAATTAATTCGTTACGAGATGGAGTTTTTGACAAAGCGCGGCGTTGTTGAGTCCTTGTAGCCGTGTGTGTGTTTTGATGAAGTGGGAACAAGGGGCAGTGGGTGAGATGAAAACGTCCTTCGTGGGATACCGCACAGGAAAGCGAAGCGATCAGTCTCTCTTCGTGTGGACGCCTGTGACGGGGTGCCAACCGATGTAATCTCCACGGAGCGTGGAGAGTGTTTCTTCGTTGGGACGAGGCGTCTAACGGGCGTCTCATTCTGCCTCCCGCGTAGTATTCGTGGAGTGCGACTGGGCGCAGGAGATCTATGTGAAGGACGACGTGCAAGCGGTGGAGGGAGACGACGTCACTCTGCCTTGCTCCTTTCCGATCGGCAAAGGGAACGTCACCGTCAAGTGGTCGCAGCTCATCGAAATTAAGTTGGTTCTGGTAAGTTTTTTCAGCGAATTACCAAATTGGATTGTTTCATTTAAAAACATCACAGTTTGTCCAGGCTATTGATGTTTCCACCCAGTCTGCTCCTATTTTCCCTCTCATCCTTGGTCTCGCCCCCCTTTCCATCTTCTGCTGATGCTGCCTCTGTCTAGTCACGTGTCATTGATCTCCTCGCCTGTTGACCAGAATCTGTATTACTTGCCTCTGCATCTCACCAACTATCAAGTGAAACGAATTTTCTTTTTTTTAGCTCCCTCAACATTCATTGCAAGAAAACACTTTCCTTGCTTGGCCCTGTCTGAATTCCATCGAGAGCAGGAAAGTCAGCTCCGCAATTGCTGCTCACCACTTGTTTCACTTGGATCGTCAGAGGTTGTTACAGCATTCTGTAGCCCTTTGTCTTTACCCAACACGTTTTACAGAGTTTTCGAAAATGGGAACCAATATTTGTATTGCATGGGGTGGTGAGAGATAGGGGAAAGGCAGCTTCCATTCAACAGTTGGTATCCAATTTGCTATACAGCAGCAGTTACCGTTTGCCACTATGTGAGGGTGACATCACCACAGTGCTTGTGCCAGGCTGGGTGCACTCTGAGACCATGTGAATTGTTGAAGGCTCGCTGCTAGCACGAGGTCACGGGACAGACCTAGTTGCCATGGTTGTACTGAAATGACTGCCAGATGCACCACCTACTGTACCAGCTTGCTGCATTTTAGCCACCCCACGCTCCACTCATCGTTGTGAGCATCGCTCCTCTGCCCTCCGCTGTTGTCGGAGGGTGACTGCCTCCAAATGCCCAGTAGCTTCCTTCATGAGTCTCTTCCATAGAGGCCGATCTGGACACCGGTGGTACCGGTCATCGTCAATTCCACTCTGCGCCACAGGCTGCCGTATCGCGTCCGCCTTGTTTCTATGAGCGTACAGGGACATCTGCCCGGCATGGGATCGCATCACATTCAATGAGAGCCCGGGCTGTTTATGGTTAGTGGCACAAAGGGTCTCCCGTTAACTCCGTCTGTAAGGCAGTAACATGATGTTAGGCATTTCAGGTCAGATGTCTTAGCGTTACCAGGATGAGGCTTTTGGTCGGGGCAGCGTTCATTTCGGTGGTACAGAGCAGTGCTTCACAACCAGCGTGCCGGCGCGGCAAAGTGCCACCAGGTGTGCCGCGGTATTTTCAAATTGATCAACGGACACACAGGCATTGAAATAATCAACAAAGACACAAACATCAACGTAAAACAATTAAATAGACAGACACATGGACGTTGATATGAGCACTGTAGACAGACATGGAAATCCAAGTAAAGCCATGAAATAGATGATCACACTGCCATCTTAACAATTACCAATTTAACACCGACAAAGATCCCCCATATAGCCTTCAACTGTAGTGGCAAGTGCTGTTAGTGAGCACCTATGAAGGCCAGCACGGCACACGTGCCCTGACCGACACACAAGACACGCAAATCCCCCCTCTTAGTTAATTGGCTGCGCCAGGTACCCTCAAACCCAAACCTCACGCGTCCGCGGTTCTCAATGAGTCACCGCGACGAGGCTCGGAGAACACGTGGCGATCGAGGAGGAGGGAGCGACACGTGACGCAATTGTGGAAATTCCACATTTACACAATGGCACCAAGTCCATCCGTAGCGGCGTATCACTTGAGAAAGGGACGTGCGCGCACACACATCATCCATGACCAATCCACTGCTGGATGGAGTTGCCGCAGCGATTTTTTGTGTGTGTTTGGTGTGCTGCGAAGATTGAGCAGGTTTATGCCGTGGAATTAATAAGGTTGAGAGGACTTGGTAACGAGGACGACCACCTCCCCCTCCTAATCTGTCTTTGGTAGTTTACACCCGAGAGTCGTGGCTGTGGGTGCCGCCAGGCCAAACACAAGTAATTAGGTTCAGTACTTAAGTAAATATAGATTTTTGTAGGCATTGATGGTACCCACAGACGGACTCGGACTGGCAAATTCCCGGTGGGGCTTGTCCATTCTGAGGGACGGTGGGCCGGTCTGTGTGGGGAAATTGCAAATGTGATATTTTATGACCACTGATGTATACGTTTCATTGCTTATTTACGCTCTCGGTTGGCATTAAGGCCCCATATTCGGCAGCCCCAAATATTCTTCCTAATCGGACCATTTGTTTTTTGTGTCCAATAAGTTCGCATGGAAATTTGGGCCACTGTGTTTACAAATACCTGACCCGAATTCTAGTCCCAGTCCATCACTGCCCACAGAGTTCCCACCTCCACCTCCCCGTCAGAGATGGTGTGGCTTAAATCTCTGCACAGGGAAAGGGAGAGCAATGGGGGACTGGCACCATTGATAAGAGGGCGTGCAGGAGACAACGGGATGGCTTGTGGATTTTTTTACTTCCACAGGGAGAGTGGAGCACAAAAACCCGTTGTCCGTTGTTGTAAGCAAGGCAGATCGGGCTGAAGGGGGGTGTTCCGGCGCAGTGGCAGAGTGGCGGGGAGCACCGCCCACTTGTAAAGCCTGTTCTCCTATAACGCGGCGGTAGTTGCGTTCCTGAAGAACACCGCTTTACATAAACATCGCGTTATCATAAATAAAATGTGATATAGGGTAAAGCAGTCTGCGATAACACGTGAGATGCGTACACAGGTCGAACAAAGACTGAGGTGTGTAGGTAGCATCTAGAAGCATCCAGCGGCATCCCACTGCCTTGTCTGATGCTACGCCGAGGCCGCCGTACGACCGCTTATTCCTACTCGCGCGATGTATTTCCGTTCACGCCAATGCGTTATGTCCAATTTGCATCGGCATTATGAAATGTGCGTTCCCTAATACATTTATGGCGTTTTATCCAATTCGCGTTATGAAAACACGACATCAATATAGGAGAACAGACTGTAGAGGCACCAGAGGTGGAAGATCTCGAGAAACGTTCCTCTTCTTGGCTGCTCGCACCCCGAGAAAGATGCCGAAGAGTCGTGGCTGTGGAGGCTGCCGTGTGAGCTCTAAACATAACAAAAGGCTCAACCAAGGAATAAACTTTTAATCAATAACTTTGTATATTTATTCACACATGTAAAACAGATTGGAGGGCCTTTGACATTGTAATTTGAACAAGTGGCCCGTTGCAAGTGCGAGTTCGCGAAAGAAATGTTCACAACTTTGTTGTACCTTGAAATGCCACGCCACTCCAAACGAGACGGCGGATCTCGGGTGCGTGAATGCTGGCGGTTCTTCTCGTTTCAGATTGACGACTCGACTGCAAGGAATTCCTCAACCCTGGGAGACGTGGAGAAAGGCAACTGCTCCCACACAATCTTCAACGCCTCCAGGAGCCACGGCCCCATGACTTTCCAAGCCGAGATAACAATAGATTGGAAGAAGCATACGAAGATTGTCACTCTGCATGTGGCTGCAGGTGAATGAGCAGAGGTTGGAAGCGCCACGATGGCTCTTTGCAGTCACTTGTGATGCATTTCATGACCCACGAGGCTCTTGAAACAGAATGCCACTTTGTCATTGTTTTTTTTCTGCCATCTCGGCCCCTGGGCCACCAGTCCTGCAGCAGGAGAGCTCTCTCCCTGCGGCCAGCGAAGACGCGTTTATCTCGCAGTCTAATCCTGGCTACACGTGCAGCCGCGTTGAGTTGCTGGTTGCACCACTGCTGCTGCTACTGCTGCTTGTGAGTGGATGTCGGTGCTTGATGCCGTCTGTCGTGTCTCCACAGCCCCGCGGTCGCACACAGACGCTGGTGGTGGCAAGGACACCCCTGGAGGGGAGAACTCGCCCACATCATGGACCAGCTCGCCGACATTGACCATCGTGGCAGGAGTCGTCATATTTTCCTCAATTTGTATTGCCATTGCCATTGCCATATGTGTGAAGAAACGTTGCTCGTCTGGGACATCCCTCCACTCACCCAGGTGTGCCCCCTCTAGCCACGCACTAGCAAGAGGAGTTGGGGAAGCGATTTAACGTAAATGTGGTTCAGAGGGTGCTTGGAAGACAGGTTCAGAGTGATCATGTCCGAGGCACCTTTGAGATCACAGGTTCAGTCCCTAGGAATGGGTGTCTCTTTGAGGATTCATAATGGCCATGCTGGAGATATTGAGCAAATGCCGGATACAATCCGAGGTTCAATCCCCATTAAGTATTGTCACCCCTGTGCCGTGGGCAGGCGCCGCGCAGTTTGTAAACCCTCGTTTGTGTCCCACAGGGCTGACGGGGGTGAAGCTGCACGTGGGGACGCAGAGAATATCGAGATGTTACCGGTGACGAACGGAGTGGCAAATGCTCATCTGGCCGTGGAGACGTCTCCCCTTGAGCGAGTCGGCTTGCTGGCCAATATGAGTTCGCTGGTCACGAGACCGATTCAACACTGACCAATGAGGAGCGAGGGCAGACTTTAATGGCACCGCTGTGGCAAGATGTGTGAACAACCTTGCCCTGTTATATTTGGAGTTTGAATTTTCTTCCCATGGTTGCGTGGGTTTTTCTCCGGGTCGTCCGGTTTCTCACTTCACATTTAGAAACATGCGTTTAAGAGCATTTGGCTGCGATACATTTCCACGTGATAAGTCACTTTGTTGAGAAGTAATTTGTGGCCAAGTCACTACAGCAGTCCCTCGGTTAACAGTGACAGTGGTTTACCGTTTTTCAGTTCACGTTTCGCCTCCCATAGGACCCCGTGGTTTCGACGAACGTTAACATTGTGACTAACGGTACGTTTACGTTGGGCACGCGGGCACCAAGTTTGGCCAATCCGAGCGCTCGTAAGTGGGGCTGAGCCATACCCTCAGCCAATCAGCGACGCTCACCTATGGCTTTGTTTGCATTGCGTTTTCTGTTTTGGCAGTGGAAACAGCTCTTGCAGACTCGGTGATTTTTACTTTTTTTTTTACTCATAAGTGATTGCAGTGACCCCTAAAGTGAATTCGCCAAAGGAAAAGAGGAGTAGGAAAGTTAAAAAGCTTTAAAACAAAGTAGGAAATTATTAAGGTCAACTTCCAATCAGCTTGGAATAGATTAATGCTTTGAACATGTAAGTCCTATATTTGATTAAATTGTTTTGTTTAACAGTCGTTTTCGAGTAACGGATTAAACACGTTAACCCAGGGACTACTGTATAGCGCAGTGGCCTTACCTGGAAAAAATGAAATAGTTTAGTTTGAAGTTCATTTTCAATTAACATTTAGTAATAATTTGCAGATGTTAAATTATTATCGGTAGCAATGCAGCAGTAACATTTCGCAACAGTCACGGTCGTGACATTTGTTTTCACTGTTTTATAAAGGGACATCCTTCCAGAACTCGTCTTCTTCACTGGAATAAACTTCCCCACTACATTAAGCAGTCCCCATCCTTCACCTCCTCGTATTCCTCTCTCAAAGCTCACCTCTTTTGTATTGCCCCATCCACTTCCCACCCCTCGCCCCTCCACTCCTTCCCATCCCTCCCCTGCCCTTTTGTGACCCCCACGTGACCCTCTGTTGTGGTCACTCTTTGCTTGGCCCTAGCACGCCCTTGCCATCTAAATCACTTTATTCTGTTACCGCCTTGAACAAAGCCGCTCTGTAAATATAATATAAGATAACCAGGTGATGTGCGGGTTTACCTCGATATACGGGTTTCGTTCTTGAAAACATGAACGTTAGGTGAAAATTCTACAGCATATTGAAGCGTATTCTCCCATAATGTCCCATCATTACATAGCCAAAGATGCGTTCCTAAGAAAAGATGTTCTAACCCAAAACCTAAAATAACGCCACTAAGATATTTTCATGAATAAATATGAAAAATAATAGCGAAGCGCCTTGGGTGAAGGCGCTCGATAAATATAAAACTAGATTAGACAGGTAACACTGCACGCTGTAGTTCGCTCACCAGTAACTGCGGTGAATGTCGTGTGAGGGGGAGAGGGTTGGAGGGTTGACTGGGAGGGTGAGGGAGGGCCAGGAGGAGCGGACGAACCGTGGTGGAACGCACAGCAGCAGCAGTGTGAACGACGACATGGCCTGTAAACAACGCGGCGGCCAGCCAAACGGCCTGGAACCGCATTCACTTTGGTATTTAGCATTGTTTTCTTCCAACAAAAAAATATATTGTGCAATTAACGTATATCGGGGTGCACCTGGCAAAAAAATGTGAAAGAGGGGAGCCGGTTACATGAAGGTTGAGCCACTGAACTTTCGTGGAAACTGTCCTTGAAGGCAGCGTGAAGCTCTCGCGCCATCCCTCAACATCCTCTTGTTGAGTCAGTACGCTGCCACACTTCGCTGCCTGCTAACGCGTGTTCAATAGGAAAGTCTTTCATTTCTTGCTCTAAGTACTTATTGTGAGTGGCACCTTTTAAAGTTGTAGCTCAAATCACTTTATAATTTGTCAAGTAAGCTTGTGATATAGAATTCTATTGTTTGCCCGCACTTTTTGCCACTTTTCTTTAAACCCTCAACGTGTGGAGCTTTAATGCCTTGCTTTGCAATGCTGCCATGTTACATGTTGAAATTACGAACTTTCCTCCAGAGTTCACAGCATTACGTCGTCGCTACAATACTAACATTTGCGTGTTCACGTCGACCCTGCCACATCGCGGGGGTTAGGGGCGCAGGCCCCCCGCAATCTGGAAAAACAGCATTAAATGTTTAGGTCCCCTTCGTGAGCAAAGCGAGCACCTCCAGCCGGGGGGTTGGGGGGGGCTGTGCACATATATTTTATGCATTTAAGTTACTAAACTTTTTGGGTGTCGTCTGCGGCTTTCGCAAAATTCCCAAAAAATACCCATTTACTTTCTTATGCCGACCCCACGATAAATCGAAACCGCGATGGGGAAAGTCGCGATGCAGAAGGGTCGACTGTATATCCTTTATTTAAATTCGTGAAATAGTTGTCCACGTGACCGTTTAATTTATTTGGCTCTCGGGTAGTTGGAGAGTCTTAGGACACATTTGGTCGGGTCATTATGTGCCCTAACCAAAAGATAAATTATTAACTGATACATGCAGTCTACATATCAACAAAAATGTCACTTAACTTTTTTATCTGTCGGGTACTTTTTAGCGGTGGAAGTAGTGACGGTTCAAAAGCAATAGCGTTTGTCATGAACAAGTGAGGAATCCGAATTTAAATTGGAAACAGACTGAAACAGAATGTATTCTGTCCTGGGGTGTACGGGGAGCGTCGTGAAGACGTTCACTCACGGGAATTTCGAATTGCAGGGCTTTAAATGTGAAATTAACAAACTGGACAGACACGGTTGGTATGCCAAGTATTGAGTATTTTGTGATACGTTGTACAATCGTTTGTTTACTTGAAGCACACCCTCGTGAAGCGATTGTCAAATGCCTAGACTATTTATACGGTCACTGTTTTCTCGGTGAAGTGCTTTCGAGCAGAATTTTTTGTAAACAAAAATATTTGGTCTGCGATGCAATCTTTCGAACACGGCCAAATCGCCTGAGGCGGTTTGTTCCATTAGTGGCGATTCCCGCTTCGGCACTAAGGTATTTACATAAAAAAGACCACGCAATGTGGAGCATCCGCCAATATTTAAATATGAGGCCAGTATTTATCCTCGAAAGCCTTAACCGACTGTGCACTGTAATGTTTGGCCGATTCCCGGAAAAGTCTCGTGCCGCCTTCCGCTCGCGACGGCGTTTAATGTGCAACTTGAATTTCTCGACAGTCTGCGCCTCGATAACGCGGTAGTTGCATTCCTGAAGATCGCCGCGTTATTATAATTGACGCGTATTCAAAGGGAATTGAGGGGTTAAGGGGAATTAGGTTCCGAAAACGCCAATATCACTGCCATATTTTAATAATAATTTGTGATATTGCTGTTGATTTGTACGTGTTCTTTTTAAATTACTTTGTTTTAGTTCAATAGTATAATTCATTCATTTAAACATGAAAATTAGTGAAAAATGTATGTTACAATGTTCGTCGCTAAGCAATAGTAAAGGTAGCCATGGAGGAGGGTGAAGATAGGAGACGATTAACGGTGTGAAGAGACTCGCTTAAAAGCTTTTAATGGTAACATTTTTTTAACTAAAACATTTTTAACCAGAAGAAATTATTCAATGTAATGCCACAAGAAGAAGCTAAGATTGCTTCTTGAGGCGAGTGGTGGAGTGGAAGGAGGAGGAGTGGTGTGCGATGCTACGCTGAGGCCGTCGTACCACTGCTTATCCCACTATCCAATGGGCACCCGCGTTATGAAAACAGAAATGTGTTCCCTAATGCATTCATCGCGTTGCAGCCAATTCGCGTGATGCAAAACTACGCTGCTGTGGCAGAACGGACTGCAATTTGAAGCAACCACGAGACAAACGTGACACAAACGTGAGCACGTTTGGTGCGGGGCCCCAACCGCGAACAAACAAACCGGATTCGCGAGTTGACTGCCCAATCAATCAAACTTGATTTCTACAGCTCTATGCGTGCAAAAACACGCAATACATCGTGCTTTACAGGCATGAACAAAACAAGTGAAATTGTCGACTTGCCCAAGGCCAAGTCCACGTCCCACCAGGGCCGGATTAAGATGTTGTAAGCCCCTGGGCTACATGGACTGTGAGGCCCCCAGTAATATTTTCAAAAGTTTGAAAGCAAAGTTAAAGAAAAATAGAATTTATTTTTACAAGGCTAAGAACAAATAAAATAATAACTTTTCACTAAATTTGTGGAGGCCCCTGGGCTTGCAGCCCCCAAAGCCCCGTGCCTTGATCCGTCCCTGCGTCCCACGGCCCTCCTGGCCACTCGGGCAGTTGACTCGGACGAAAGGAAGCGGTGTGAGAGGGGCTGGCGTTTCCTCCCCTTCCTCGGCAATGCCCTTTGTGAGATTGCACCGCCGCCACCTGATGCAGTGTTAACGGGAAACAGCCTGGAACTTGACCACCACAACGACTCTTCCTCGTCGGCGGCCTTCGTACGGCTGATGTTGATGTCGAGCAACGACTCCAATGTCACATTCAGGTGGTCAACGATGACTGTTACAATCAATGTTTGTGCGATGCTCTTCATCTTTTATTTATTGTCGCTTGGTGTACGCATGTATGTGTATGCATGTTAAACTTGTTTCTCACCGTACGGGGGACGCACAACAAACTAAACATGAAGGGAAGTTCTGCAGAAATGAGTTTTCAATCGAGATGTAAAAGTGCATCGCTCTCGTGGGTTCCTCATATCAGACGGAACAGCGTTCCAGACGGCTGCAAAAGTGCGTCCCTCTCACTCGGGATAGCACTGCTCACGCACAGGTGGGAATCCCACATCCTTCGTGGGAACCACTTGACCAAAACCAACATGGTTTTCATGTTATACTCCAATAAGGATGATGATGATGTGTGTCATAGAATGTGTAATACATCATCATCCTTGCGCCTCTGATTAGCACGGTTGGCTACGTACGGTGTGAAAGAAGTTCAACATACCCACGTAATGCTTTTACATGACAGCTTTTTCGTTGTATCGTTGTGTCGATACATTGCAAGTCAATTCATTTTCTACACGAGCGTGCGAGGCGTGCGTGGTCACGCGTCTTGGGCGTCGTTATCAGTGCCGGATTATCCTCGAAACAAAAGTATCATGTGTTACGGGCCCTGCGCTTTCAAGGGCCCAGCACTAAATGCTTTCAAGCTGTCAATTCCGGTTCAGTAATTCTGCACTTGCTCTTACTGCCTTCAACTTTGTATGGACTGGGCGTTTAAGGTTAGAGATTTGAACCTTATGGCGGGTACCCCGGGCACCATAGCACCCCGGCTCTTGCACAATGTCCGTAATGCAGTAATTTTTAGTCTTATGATGGTCGGCGATGCGGCAGTTGACTCATCTCGACGAGCTGTACACGATGCACCCTTGGGAAAAAATAGTGTCCCAGAAATAAATATTTAATTGCCTCGGCCATTTAGTATTATTTGGTACCCCGGGGTTCCGCCATAGGGATCAGTTGCCGTATTATCTGGCTGTATAGCAAATAAAAAAATACAATTACTTTACTATGCAAGTAAAAAATTGTGCTTTAATTTTTAAGTGTTTTTATATTTCGGGCCCCAGTCTAACATCATCATGCTACAGGCCCCGCGCTAGCTTCATCCGGCACTGGTCGTGAGTGCAATTTGCTTCGTTTGCGCGATTCGCTCCAAAGGGTCCACGAAGGTGCCGGCTTCGTGGAAAAAAAAGTCGAGGGGCGCCACGGTGGCTCGGAGATGTTGACTCCCTCGCCTGGTGTGCAGGTGGCCGTCGGTTAGATCCCAGCACTGATGCCTGTATGCTGTATTTGGAGTTTGCGTGGTCTCTCTCCCCGTGGTCGCGTGGATTTGACTCCGGGTCTTCCGGTTTTTCCCTCCACATTTAGAATCGACGTAACGCGTTTAAGAGTATTTGGCCGCTATACTGCGATATATTTCCACACAAATCACTTCGTTGGGCTATCATCTGTGGCCAGGTCACTTCTGAAAAGAGCTACTCTAGCTCAGTGGGCCTTAGCTGGTAACATAAAAATTAGTTTAGTTTGTAGTGGGGCCCAGTCTATCCCAACACGGAGACGTGGATAGCAATTTACATTCTCAAGTGAGTGATTAATGCGATTGTAGCGGTCGCCTTGATGGTACCGTGACCAACGTGGGCATTGACAGCGGTGGTTAAAGTGGGGCGGTGTGTGCAGGTGCCGGCCAGAGGAAACAAGTCTGAAATGAATTGTAGAAATGTTACACTGCTAAACAACTGCCATTGACACCTGGCCATCTTTTAAGGGAGATTGAAGTGATTGCGCGTCTAAAACTATATATATATTTTAACGAGATTAACATTTTCGTACAGATGATTATGGCCAATGTTAGTTGTTTGGCATCGTTTTTATATAGCAGTCAACTCGTGCAGTCAATTATGCTCTCCATACCTTTTGTGTTCACCGACATTCCCAACCAGCCATGGCGACTGCGAGATGCCTGTCGAGACCAAACAGCCTGCGGGCTCGTGGCAGCTATTGTCGTCTGCAGCTGCAGCAGCAGCATCAGGCAGGGCCCACAGAGCCGTGAGGTTGCCAAGCTGCAGAGCTGTCGGCGTGCAGACGGTGCAGCTGCACTGGGGATGGATGGGGGGGGGGACAACCAGGCTATGGCACTTGCCAATCATCCAAGATGTTGACACTAAAGTTACATGTTCACCTTGTGCAGTGTTCCCGATTTTGAACAAAAGTTATTGTAACTGCAATCTGTAAGATTGTCTGTGTCCCGGGTGCTGCACCACAAAAGCCCGATGTGGTCGCCACTGCTGTACACCGATAACGTTTGAATGTTTTTATTTTAAATTATTATTTTTTACAATTGAAGAAAAACTACAGGGGTGATAATGGCCACTTTGTCGACTGTTGTACCATGGTGACCAATCACGTGCAGCTCACACAACCACATTCTTACAAATAAACTCACAGGGCTGTCACGTATAATAATAATAAAGTATTGGGTGGAGAAGGGGCAATGCCAGAATTGTTTGATGTTTTCGGTTACGAGGCAGAGACTGAAAATGTTGAGGAGTGTGTGGTTTTCATTTGTTTTGACAGCAGGCAAAAAATAAAAATCCAGATGGCTGCAAACGAGTGACCGGGATCCTGTTTTGTGTGTCGTGTCCTGTGTGTCGTGTCCTGTGTGTCGTGTCCTGTGTGTCGTGTGTGTCGTGTCCTGTGTGTCGTGTGTGTCGTGTCCTGTGTGTCGTGTGTGTCATGTCCTGTGTGTCGTGTGTGTCATGTCCTGTGTGTCGTGTCCTGTGTGTCGTGTGTGTTGTGTCCTGTGTGTCGTGTGTGTCGTGTCCTGTGTGTCCTGTGTGTCATGTCTTGTGTGTCCTGTGTGTCGTGTCCTGTGTGTCGTGTGTGTCGTGTCCTGTGTGTCGTGTGTGTCGTGTCCTGTGTGTCCTGTGTGTCATGTCCTGTGTGTCGTGTGTCATGTCCTGTGTGTCGTGTCCTGTGTGTCCTGTGTCGTGTGTGTCGTGTCGTGTGTATCGTGTCCTGTATGTCGTGTGTGTCGTGTCCTGTGTGTCCTGTGTCGTGTGTGTCGTGTCCTGTGTGTCCTGTGTCGTGTGTGTCGTGTGTGTGTCGTGTCCTGTGTGTCGTGTCCTGTGTCGTGTGTGTCGTGTCCTGTGTGTCGTGTGTGTCGTGTCCTGTGTGTCCTTTGTGTCGTGTCCTGTGTGTCGTGTGTGTTGTGTGTGTCGTGTCCTGTGTGTCGTGTGTGTCGTGTCCTGTGTGTCGTGTCCTGTGTCGTGTGTGTCGTGTGTGTCGTGTCGTGTGTGTCGTTTTGACAGCAGGCAAAAAATAAAAATCCAGATGGCTGCAAACGAGTGACCGGGATCCTGTTTTGTGTGTCGTGTCCTGTGTGTCGTGTCCTGTGTGTCGTGTGTGTCGTGTCCTGTGTGTCCTGTGTGTCGTGTCCTGTGTGTCGTGTGTGTCGTGTCCTGTGTGTCGTGTCCTGTGTGTCGTGTGTGTCGTGTCCTGTGTGTCGTGTGTGTCGTGTCCTGTGTGTCGTGTCCTGTGTGTCGTGTGTGTCGTGTCCTGTGTGTCGTGTGTGTCGTGTCCTGTGTGTCCTGTGTGTCGTGTCCTGTGTGTCGTGTCCTGTGTGTCGTGTGTGTCGTGTCCTGTGTGTCGTGTGTGTCGTGTCCTGTGTGTCGTGTCCTGTGTGACGTGTGTGTCGTGTCCTGTGTGTCGTGTCCTGTGTGTCCTGTGTGTCGTGTCCTGTGTGTCGTGTGTGTCGTGTCCTGTGTGTCCTGTGTGTCGTGTCCTGTGTGTCGTGTCGTGTGTGTCGTGTCCTGTGTGTCGTGTGTGTCGTGTCCTGTGTGTCGTGTGTCGTGTCCTGTGTGTCGTGTGTGCCTCTGATTAGCACGGTTGGCTACGTACGGTGTGAAAGAAGTTCAACATACCCACGTAATGCTTTTACATGACAGCTTTTTCGTTGTATCGTTGTGTCGATACATTGCAAGTCAATTCATTTTCTACACGAGCGTGCGAGGCGTGCGTGGTCACGCGTCTTGGGCGTCGTTATCAGTGCCGGATTATCCTCGAAACAAAAGTATCATGTGTTACGGGCCCTGCGCTTTCAAGGGCCCAGCACTAAATGCTTTCAAGCTGTCAATTCCGGTTCAGTAATTCTGCACTTGCTCTTACTATAGTACTATACTGCCTTCAACTTTGTATGGACTGGGCGTTTAAGGTTAGAGATTTGAACCTTATGGCGGGTACCCCGGGCACCATAGCACCCCGGCTCTTGCACAATGTCCGTAATGCAGTAATTTTTAGTCTTATGATGGTCGGCGATGCGGCAGTTGACTCATCTCGACGAGCTGTACACGATGCACCCTTGGGAAAAAATAGTGTCCCAGAAATAAATATTTAATTGCCTCGGCCATTTAGTATTATTTGGTACCCCGGGGTTCCGCCATAGGGATCAGTTGCCGTATTATCTGGCTGTATAGCAAATAAAAAAATACAATTACTTTACTATGCAAGTAAAAAATTGTGCTTTAATTTTTAAGTGTTTTTATATTTCGGGCCCCAGTCTAACATCATCATGCTACAGGCCCCGCGCTAGCTTCATCCGGCACTGGTCGTGAGTGCAATTTGCTTCGTTTGCGCGATTCGCTCCAAAGGGTCCACGAAGGTGCCGGCTTCGTGGAAAAAAAAGTCGAGGGGCGCCACGGTGGCTCGGAGATGTTGACTCCCTCGCCTGGTGTGCAGGTGGCCGTCGGTTAGATCCCAGCACTGACGCCTGTATGCTGGATTTGGAGTTTGCGTGTCTCTCTCCCCGTGGTCGCGTGGATTTGACTCCGGGTCCTCCGGTTTTTCCCTCCACATTTAGAATCGACGTAACGCGTTTAAGAGTATTTGGACGCTATACTGCGATATATTTCCACACAAATCACTTCGTTGGGCTATCATCTGTGGCCAGGTCACTTCTGAAAAGAGCTACTCTAGCTCAGTGGGCCTTAGCTGGTAACATAAAAATTAGTTTAGTTTGTAGTGGGGCCCAGTCTATCCCAACACGGAGACGTGGATAGCAATTTACATTCTCAAGTGATTAATGCGATTGTAGCGGTCGCCTTGATGGTACCGTGACCAACGTGGGCATTGACAGCGGTGGTTAAAGTGGGGCGGTGTGTGCAGGTGCCGGCCAGAGGAAACAAGTCTGAAATGAATTGTAGAAATGTTACACTGCTAAACAACTGCCATTGACACCTGACCATCTTTTAAGGGAGATTGAAGTGATTGCGCGTCTAAAACTATATATATATTTTAACGAGATTAACATTTTCGTACAGATGATTATGGCCAATGTTAGTTGTTTGGCATCGTTTTTATATAGCAGTCAACTCGTGCAGTCAATTCTGCTCTCCATACCTTTTGTGTCCACCGACATTCCCAACCAGCCATGGCGACTGCGAGATGCCTGTCGAGACCAAACAGCCTGCGGGCTCGTGGCAGCTATTGTCGTCTGCAGCTGCAGCAGCAGCATCAGGCAGGGCCCACAGAGCCGTGAGGTTGCCAAGCTGCAGAGCTGTCGGCGTGCAGACGGTGCAGCTGCACTGGGGATGGATGGGGGGGGGACAACCAGGCTATGGCACTTGCCAATCATCCAAGATGTTGACACTAAAGTTACATGTTCACCTTGTGCAGTGTTCCCGATTTTGAACAAAAGTTATTGTAACTGCAATCTGTAAGATTGTCTGTGTCCCGGGTGCTGCACCACAAAAGCCCGATGTGGTCGCCACTGCTGTACACCGATAACGTTTGAATGTTTTTATTTTAAATTATTATTTTTTTACAATGGAAGAAAAACTACAGGGGTGATAATGGCCACTTTGTCGACTGTTGTACCATGGTGACCAATCACGTGCAGCTCACACAACCACATTCTTACAAATAAACTCACAGGGCTGTCACGTATAATAATAATAAAGTATTGGGTGGAGAAGGGGCAATGCCAGAATTGTTTGATGTTTTCGGTTACGAGGCAGAGACTGAAAATGTTGAGGAGTGTGTGGTTTTCATTTGTTTTGACAGCAGGCAAAAAATAAAAATCCAGATGGCTGCAAACGAGTGACCGGGATCCTGTTTTGTGTGTCGTGTCCTGTGTGTCGTGTCCTGTGTGTCGTGTCCTGTGTGTCGTGTGTGTCGTGTCCTGTGTGTCGTGTCCTGTGTGTCGTGTGTGTCATGTCCTGTGTGTCCTGTGTGTCGTGTGTGTCATGTCCTGTGTGTCGTGTCCTGTGTGTCGTGTGTGTCGTGTCCTGTGTGTCGTGTCCTGTGTGTCCTGTGTGTCGTGTCCTGTGTGTCCTGTGTGTCGTGTCCTGTGTGTCGTGTGTGTCGTGTCCTGTGTGTCGTGTCCTGTGTGTCCTGTGTGTCATGTCCTGTGTGTCGTGTGTGTCATGTCCTGTGTGTCGTGTCCTGTGTGTCGTGTCCTGTGTGTCCTGTGTCGTGTGTGTCGTGTCGTGTGTATCGTGTCCTGTGTGTCGTGTGTGTCGTGTCCTGTGTGTCCTGTGTCGTGTGTGTCGTGTGTGTCGTGTCGTGTGTGTCGTGTCCTGTGTGTCGTGTCCTGTGTCGTGTGTGTCGTGTCCTGTGTGTCGTGTGTGTCGTGTCCTGTGTGTCTTGTGTGTCGTGTCCTGTGTGTCGTGTGTGTTGTGTGTGTCGTGTCCTTTGTGTCGTGTGTGTCGTGTCCTGTGTGTCGTGTCCTGTGTCGTGTGTGTCGTGTGTGTCGTGTCGTGTGTGTCGTTTTGACAGCAGGCAAAAAATAAAAATCCAGATGGCTGCAAACGAGTGACCGGGATCCTGTTTTGTGTCGTGTCCTGTGTGTCGTGTCCTGTGTGTCGTGTCCTGTGTGTCGTGTCCTGTGTGTCGTGTGTGTCGTGTCCTGTGTGTCCTGTGTGTCGTGTCCTGTGTGTCGTGTGTCGTGTCCTGTGTGTCGTGTGTGTCGTGTCCTGTGTCCTGTGTGTCGTGTGTGTCGTGTCCTGTGTGTCGTGTCCTGTGTGTCGTGTGTGTCGTGTCCTGTGTGTCGTGTGTCGTGTCCTGTGTGTCCTGTGTGTCGTGTCCTGTGTGTCGTGTCCTGTGTGTCGTGTGTGTCGTGTCCTGTGTGTCCTGTGTGTCGTGTCCTGTGTGTCGTGTGTGTCGTGTCCTGTGTGTCGTGTGTGTCGTGTCCTGTGTGTCGTGTCCTGTGTGTCGTGTGTGTCATGTCCTGTGTGTCCTGTGTGTCGTGTGTGTCATGTCCTGTGTGTCGTGTCCTGTGTGTCGTGTGTGTCGTGTCCTGTGTGTCGTGTCCTGTGTGTCCTGTGTGTCGTGTCCTGTGTGTCCTGTGTGTCGTGTCCTGTGTGTCGTGTGTGTCGTGTCCTGTGTGTCGTGTCCTGTGTGTCCTGTGTGTCATGTCCTGTGTGTCGTGTGTGTCATGTCCTGTGTGTCGTGTCCTGTGTGTCGTGTCCTGTGTGTCCTGTGTCGTGTGTGTCGTGTCGTGTGTATCGTGTCCTGTGTGTCGTGTGTGTCGTGTCCTGTGTGTCCTGTGTCGTGTGTGTCGTGTGTGTCGTGTCGTGTGTGTCGTGTCCTGTGTGTCGTGTCCTGTGTCGTGTGTGTCGTGTCCTGTGTGTCGTGTGTGTCGTGTCCTGTGTGTCCTGTGTGTCGTGTCCTGTGTGTCGTGTGTGTTGTGTGTGTCGTGTCCTGTGTGTCGTATGTGTCGTGTCCTGTGTGTCGTGTCCTGTGTGTCCTGTGTCGTGTGTGTCGTGTGTGTCGTGTCGTGTGTGTCGTTTTGACAGCAGGCAAAAAATAAAAATCCAGATGGCTGCAAACGAGTGACCGGGATCCTGTTTTGTGTGTCGTGTCCTGTGTGTCGTGTCCTGTGTGTCGTGTCCTGTGTGTCGTGCCCTGTGTGTCGTGTGTGTCGTGTCCTGTGTGTCCTGTGTATCGTGTCCTGTGTGTCGTGTGTCGTGTCCTGTGTGTGTCGTGTCCTGTGTCCTGTGTGTCGTGTGTGTCGTGTCCTGTGTGTCGTGTCCTGTGTGTCGTGTGTGTCGTGTCCTGTGTGTCGTGTGTCGTGTCCTGTGTCCTGTGTGTCGTGTCCTGTGTGTCGTGTCCTGTGTGTCGTGTGTGTCGTGTCCTGTGTGTCCTGTGTGTCGTGTCCTGTGTGTCGTGTCCTGTGTGTCGTGTCCTGTGTGTCGTGTGTGTCGTGTCCTGTGTGTCGTGTGTGTCGTGTCCTGTGTGTCCTGTGTGTCGTGTCCTGTGTGTCGTGTGTCGTGTCCTGTGTGTCGTGTCCTGTGTGTCGTGTCCTGTGTGTCCTGTGTCGTGTGTGTCGTGTCGTGTGTGTCGTGTGTGTCGTGTCCTGTGTGTCGTGTGTGTCGTGTCCTGTGTGTCCTGTGTCGTGTGTGTCGTGTCGTGTGTGTCGTGTCCTGTGTGTCGTGTGTCGTGTCCTGTGTCGTGTCCTGTGTCGTGTCCTGTGTGTCGTGTGTGTCGTGTCCTGTGTGTCGTGTCCTGTGTGTCGTGTGTGTCGTGTCCTGTGTGTCGTGTCCTGTGTCCTGTGTCGTGTGTGTCCTGTGTGTCGTGTGTGTCGTGTCGTGTGTGTCGTGTCCTGTGTGTCCTGTGTGTCGTGTCGTGTGTGCCGTGTCCTGTGTGTCGTGTGTGTCATGTCCTGTGTGTCCTGTGTGTCGTGTCCTGTGTGTCGTGTGTGTCGTGTCCTGTGTGTCGTGTGTGTCGTGTGTGTCCTGTGTGTCGTGTCGTGTCCTGTGTGTCGTGTCCTGTGTCGTGTGTGTCGTGTCCTGTGTGTCGTGTGTGTCGTGTCCTGTGTGTCCTGTGTCGTGTGTGTCGTGTCCTGTGTGTCGTGTCCTGTGTGTCGTGTGTGTCGTGTCCTGTGTGTCCTGTGTCGTGTGTGTCCTGTGTGTCGTGTGTCGTGTCCTGTGTGTCCTGTGTGTCGTGTCCTGTGTGTCGTGTGTGTCGTGTCCTGTGTGTCCTGTGTCGTGTGTGTCGTGTGTGTCGTGTCCTGTGTGTCGTGTGTGTCGTGTCCTGTGTGTCCTGTGTGTCGTGTCCTGTGTGTCCTGTGTGTCGTGTCCTGTGTGTCATGTCCTGTGTCGTGTGTGTCGTGTCCTGTGTGTCGTGTGTGTCGTGTCCTGTGTGTCGTGTCCTGTGTCCTGTGTGTCGTGTCCTGTGTGTCCTGTGTCATGTCCTGTGTGTCCTGTGTGTCGTGTCCTGTGTCCTGTGTGTCGTGTCCTGTGTGTCCTGTGTGTCGTGTCCTGTTTGTCGTGTGTGTCGTGTCCTGTGTCGTGTCCTGTGTGTCATGTGTGTCCTGTGTGTCGTGTCCTATGTGTCGTGTCCTGTGTGTCGTGTCCTGTGTGTCCTGTGTGTCGTGTCCTGTGTGTCCTGTGTCGTGTGTGTCGTGTGTCGTGTCCTGTGTGTCGTGTCCTGTGTGTCGTGTGTGTCGTGTCCTGTGTCCTGTGTCGTGTGTCGTGTGTGTCGTGTGTCGTGTCCTGTGTGTCGTGTGTGTCGTGTCCTGTGTCCTGTGTGTCGTGTCCTGTGTGTCCTGTGTCGTGTGTGTCCTGTGTGTCGTGTCCTGTGTGTCCTGTGTCGTGTGTCCTGTGTGTCATGTGTGTCGTGTCGTGTGTGTCGTGTCCTGTGTGTCGTGTCCTGTGTCGTGTGTCATGTCCTGTGTCCTGTGTGTCATGTCCTGTGTGTCGTGTGTGTCGTGTCCTGTGTGTCGTGTCCTGTGTGTCCTGTGTGTCGTGTCCTGTGTGTCCTGTGTGTCGTGTCGTGTGTCCTGTGTGTCGTGTGTGTCGTGTCCTGTGTGTCGTGTGTGTCCTGTGTCATGTCCTGTGTGTCGTGTCCTGTGTGTCCTGTGTGTCGTGTCCTGTGTGTCGTGTCCTGTGTGTCCTGTCCTGTGTGTCCTGTGTGTCGTGTGTGTCCTGTGTGTCGTCTGTGTCATGTCCTGTGTGTCGTGTGTGTCCTGTGTGTCGTGTCCTGTGTGTCATGGCCTGTGTCCTGTGTGTCCTGTGTGTCGTGTCGTGTGTGTCGTGTCCTGTGTGTCGTGTCGTGTCCTGTGTGTCGTGTCCTGTGTCGTGTCCTGTGTGTCCTGTGTGGCGTGTCCTGTGTGTCGTGTCCTGTGTGTCCTGTGTGTCGTGTGTGTCCTGTGTGTCGTGTGTGTTGTGTCGTGTGTCGTGTCCTGTGTGTCGTGTGTCGTGTCCTGTGTGTCGTGTCCTGTGTGTCCTGTGTGGCGTGTCCTGTGTGTCCTGTGTGTGTCATGTCCTGTGTGTCGTGTCCTGTGTCGTGTCCTGTGTGTCCTGTGTGACGTGTCCTGTGTGTCCTGTGTGTGTCATGTCCTGTGTGTTACATGAGCCTGGGGTGTGCGGCCAACAGCAGCGTGCTCACAACTCTCACGGGGACCACAGCGTGTCCAATCCAAAGCCACGCACGGTCAGGTTGCAGCAAACACATCGTGACTCCAACAAACCGAACGGCATGGAGGAACGCCACGATTTCAGGAGTGCCAGTCGACGGCTGTGTTTTGAGGCACCGACCCAAGCGAATAACGCGTTCGTTTGTTTCGGCAACTCCACCTTAATGGTGGGGAAAGTGCCGTGCCTAAATTCACATTTACGATCGTCGCTCACGGAAGAAATTGAGGTTATTTTGTTAAATATTCAAAGCGCCTTTATTCATGCCAGCACATCCACATTAAGATCATCACCGCGGCACTTCGCAGCCTCAACCGCATCGCGAGCAGTGGGGGACGCAGCCGTCTGCGGTTTGCGTCGTCTCCTGTACAGTTACAAAACATGTCTCTGTACATCACGACTCCTCTCCAGGTGCGGGACGAGGCTCTGCTCGCCTCACACAAGACGCCCACCGAGAGAGCAAGACGCTGGCTCGCACGTTACGACCGACAGCCAGACTCGCCCCGTACGCACAAGCGAAGTGATTTTCACGTTGGATGAATGCGACTGAATACGACCGACGCAGGGGTGATGGTGTTCACGCCGATGGCTCGCCACGTAGCGGCTCGCGATGGACGTTGTCGTGATGTCCAGCCCTGAAATCACTCGGCGGCTCGTGATCGCTGCACACAAACACCGCGCACGCAGCTCAACGTTGCAGACGCGCAGTGTGGGGGTCTCCCTCGGAGCCTCGCCACGAGAGCCGAGGAGCAGCGCTGTTTGCGAGTGTCCATTTGGACTTGGTGTGGCGGCGGGGAAAACATTGGCAGCGCGTTTGTCTCTCAAATCCCAGCTGTTTGGTGACCACGCAAACAGCATCAGGACAGGGCATTGGGACACCAATTGGCAGTAACGGTGATGAGGTGCGTGGCGAGACTCGAACCAGTGTGGCTGGGATAAGTGCAGCGTAGCACGAACCGGTCACCACAACATAGGTCCATACACGACCGTAGACCCCCTGGCAATCACAATGGCAGATACACACAGATAAAAAGCTCCCCCCATTTAGTCTCGTAGGATGTGGCGTTAGCGAGCACCTCCATGTGCTTACCCAGCACGAGAGGCTGGTTGGAACCAAGCCTTCGCCGAATTGCTTGGACTTCCCAGAGCGAGTAAACGACTCCGCATAGGATGTGGCGGCGACCTTGGGGAGGATGTGGTGACCTTGGGGAGGAGGCTCAGACCACTCGGATGCCACTTTCCGAAGGTACAAAGTGTGCGTGTCCACTTGCTGGGATCGTAGCGCAGTGCGACAGCCGCTTCATCATCGCTCCAAACATACACCGTACACACAACGTAAAACAAACACACCGTACACACAATGTACACACAAGGTACATACGCGCATCGACACACAAACATGACGGACACACACACACAACGTACACCTTCCTTTCCTTCCATATTCGTCCATCAAAGATTGTTGATGACCATGACATGCTTCATTGGGATGAGTCTGGGGTACGGTGACAGCGTAGATGGCTGAAGAGGCCAACATGAGCCCGGGACACTCCGTGGCACACTGGACATGATATGTTGGTAGCAGCCTGCTGCTGGGGGACGGGTCTCTTGATACGGGTCTTGTGCTGTTATCTCCTCACCATGGCATTTTTGGTTCTGCTGGTTTCAGAGGTGGTAGCACCATGCCAGATGAGATTTCGCCAGGTCAGACGAATTTTAGCAAGGATTTCCCATGACTTGATCCATGTTAAAGCTCTTGAGGGAGGCCTTCAGTGTCTTTGAAGTGTTTCTTTCGGCCCACCGTGTGTGCTCGCTTCAATTTCTTCAGCTCTCCAAAGAATATCTGCCTTGGGAGACGAGTGGCAGGCATCCTGGTCACACGGACGGCCCATCCGGGCTGCGTTTTCATCAGGTGCGTGGGAATGCTCGGCATGTCAGCACCTCTGAGGACTTCAGGGTCTGGGATTCTGTCCTGCCGCTGATCCTCAGCAGCTTCCTCACACAGTTGAGGTGAAAGTGATCGAGTTTCCTGGAATGGTGGCGTCAGGTTTCGCACCTATAAGAGTTGGCAGTATGACTGCCTGGTAAACCTTCAGTTCAGTGGCCAACTTGATGCCTTTCCTTTCCCACACTGAATCTCGCAGACAGCCTGATGTTGATCATCAATGTGAACAGCATGTGACAGAGCGCTACCAATGTAGGTGAACTTGTCGACAGCTGACAAGTTTCTGATCTTTCACAGATGGTTGGGTCCACAAGGATTACTGGGGGCAGGTTGGTCTACAACTTCAGTCTTCTTTGTACCGAGTGTGAGGCCGAAGTTGTCACATGCAGCTGAGAACTGGTCCATGAGGGTCTGCAGGTCGGCATGCGAGCCAGCAGCCAGCGCGCAGTCATCTGCAAACAAAAGGTCGCGAAGTCACCTCCTCCACCTTTGTCTTGGCTTGCATCCTCCGCAAGTTGAACAGCGTCCCTGTCAAAGTGGTAGATGAAGCGGATCCCAGTGTGTTCATTTGGGAAGGCATCTAGCAGCATGGCGGTGAACATCATGCTGAAGAGGGCTAGTGCTAGAACACAGCCTTGCTTCACTACATTTGTGACTAAAAACTGTTCAGAGGACCCTTGGTGATCTTGCACACACTTAGCCTTTATGCCATCACGCAACTGTCGCATCATGGTGATACATTTGTCTGGGCATATAAACTTTACTATAATCTTCCAGAGGCACTCGCAGCTGATGGTGTCGAAATCCTTTCTCAAGTCGACAAAGGTGAGGTATAGATCGGAGTTTTGCTCTTGGCATTTTTCTTGGAGTTGGTGGGCTGCAAACACTATGTCACTGGTTCGATGGCTTTTTATTAAGCCACACTGGCTCTCAGGCAGCCGGCCTTGGTCTTGGTGTTCTGTTAAGACGATTCAGGATTCTTGCAAAGATTTTTCCTGCAATGGACAGCAAGGATAGACCTCTGTGATTGTCACAGGCTTGGCGATTGCCCTTCCTCTTGTACAGGTGGATAATCCACGCATCCTTTAACTCCTAAGGGACAGCTCCTTGTCTCCATAATGACTGGAAGAGGCCGGTAAGCTTCTCAACCAAACGAGGCCCTACCACCTTGTAGACTTCCGCTGATATGGCGTCAGCTCCCGGAGCTTTTCCCGATAACAGGAGACTGATGGCTTTTTTAGTTTCCTCTACAGTGGGTGGATATGCAAGTGACAGGTTAATTTCAACTTGAGGCAGCCTTTTGATCGCGTCTTTATTTATGGATGAAGGCTGATTGAGGACTGAATTGAAGTGTTCGGCCCATCTGCCAAGGAATTTGTCTTTTCTCTGTGAGCAGTGTGGCTCCGTCTGCACACAGGAGAGGTGAGATTCCTGAGGGTTGTGGACCATAAACTGACTTGAGTGCATCGTAGAAACCCGTTGTGTTGTTGCTGCCGGCATATGATTGTATCTCCTCTACTTTCTGACTGAGCCAAGCATTCTGCATAGGTCTAAGCTAGAGCTGGACAGTTCTGTGGATGTTGAGAAATGCAGTTTTCTTGGACTCTGAGCTGCTATCATTCAGGTAGGATTTGTTCAGGCAATGTTTCACATCAAGGAGTGCCTGAATCTCTGTATAGTCGAATAAGTCTTGGTGTTTGCGTGTGGTAGCACCGACTATTTGAAGCGCTGCCGAGTGCCTCAGCCTCTTCAGTCAGGCCTTAGGGACTCCAAGCGGTGGTCTCGGGATTCAGCAAAGCACTGCTGGATGCTCTCCTGTTTCAGCTGGGAGATGTTGAGTCACTTAACATTTTGTTTTGCCTTGTGGACTTCTAGGTTTGATCAGGATGTTGAGCTTGGAGATAAGCTCAACATCTAGTCTGTGGTCTGTCCAGCATTCTGCACCGCACATGGCCTTTGACACTTGGACGTCACGCCTGTCTCTCCTCCTGACGACATAGTCAATCGAGTGCCAATGTTTTGACCGTTGTTGCATCCCAGTAGCAAAAGGCCATTGCTGTTGCATTTGCCAACGCCATGTGCACCCTAATGATCCCATTCCATGACTGATGGTCAGTTCCAACTCTGGCAATGAAGTCGCCGAGAATTAGTTTCTCTTTGCTGGGTACAGCAGCAATTGCAGTCTCCAGGCCAGTGCAAAACTAGTTTTTTTACCTCATCCGGGTTAGTCATGGTTGGCGCATAGGCACTGATGATGGTGACCTGCCTTTTTCCTGGTAGATGGAGCTTCAGGGTCATCAAACGGTCGTTGATACCGCTGGGTAAGCTTGACAGTTGGTTGACAGTTGGTTGACCAGGTTAGATTTTGCTGCAAAACCAACACCAGCGATGCATCTCTCCCCTTCTCCACACCGACTCCAAAAGAAGGTGAAACTGGCTCCAACTTCTGCCGTCTGTCCCCTGCCAGCTTGCCGGGTCTCACTCAGGGCGGCAACGTGAATGTTGTATCTGGCAAATTCTCTGCCTACAAGAGCTGTGCGTCTCTCAGGTCTGTTTGGTCCAGCCGGGTCCATAAGTGTGCGCACATCCCGAGCACCAATATTAAGTGGTGTCACTTTGAGGGAGAGTTGCGCAGCTTCGACCTCACTCTCTCGTCCAAACTCATCTGTATCCAGTGGCAAGACTATGTCGAGACGGCTGGAGATGATGCTGGATGCAGTGGATGGTCTGAGGAGACCTTCTGATGGTATTTCCCCCACCAAGGGTTCCACAGACCCAACTCAGATACTGAGTTTGCCCGATTAGTTCACCGCCGCCCGGGGTTCGGCGTTGGCAGCTGCCGGCAGGACCGACTCACCAGGCGCAAGATAGAAATCACGTGGTGTGCACCTACGGTAGCAGCTAGGGTATTCCCAGCAAAGACTGACTGAACACCCAGCTGGCCAGACACACATGACGCACACACACGACGTACACACACACAAGCAAAGTAGATACACACAACGTACACACACACAAGCAAAGTAGATACACACAACGTACACACACACACACAACGTACACACACACACACAACGTACACACACACACACAACGTACACACACACAACGTACAAACACACACACAACGTACGCACACTCACTCGAGCACGCAACACACAAGCTCGCCATGGAGGTCAGATGTTCACCTGCAAGTGTCCACCTGGCCCTGGCACATCAAAGGTCGTCAAAGAGTTATTTTGTTTTGTTTGCGCGTGATTCACCAGCCATATCACTCGCCGTCACACAGCAACCCCAGCCCCAGGATGCAGGCGCATCAAGAAGTCGCGGGGTCACGCCAGGAGGTCAACAGGTCACCGAGACTGAAGAAAAGCAATCATTTTACGTGCCATTTCGTTTATTTTTATTGGCCAATTTGTCTGGATGGGACTATCCAGGGAGAGTCGATGATTGGGCTGGTGCGTGGCGAGGGAGGGGGGCTTGTAGTCATGGAGGGGGGGTAGGGTAGTGGGTAGAGGGAGGTCACGGACGTTCAAGAGCTGTGGAAGAAAAGAGAAACAAAGTTGACATGCTGCCACCAACAGCTTCGAGCCACAGAATCCCAACGGAGGCGAGGGATTAAAATCCTTCGTTTCAATCCAGTGGGTACCAGTCCACATTGGTCCATACCGCTCATACCAACAAATCCCGGGCATCATCATCATCTCACTGGCACCCAGGTCTGTAACGCAGTGAAGCGTGGAGTGCGCCGTGCCCTGGCTTGCTTTACAGTTGCTCTGTTTTCCAGTATTTCCAGTTATAAGTGAGCGAGTCTTAAGAGGAAGCAGAAGCCATAAGCACACAACACACATTGGCAGCCCTACATTGGCTTCCTGTAAGGTTTAGGGTAGATTTTTGAAGTATGCTCATTACTTACTGAGCATTGCGTGGTTGGGACCTTTCAATTTTAAATATTTGAATTCTATAGATCCCTGGATAGCTCCAGTGATCACGGGACGGAGAATTCCTCACCAAGATCCCCTCAAAAAATTAAGCACAGGTGGCCGAGTGTTCGGCTCTCGGACCCCCGAATTATGGAATCGGCTGTTGCACTTTGTAGAACCCGACTGCACAAACTTCTATAACCCATCGATCACATTGTCATGCGCTTAACCTGCATTGTAATGCATTTAAATTGATCTGTGTATTGAATATGTTCATCATTTATATTGCTTTATAATTATCGACTGTTCATGTTGCTTTATTCATTCCAGCACAAGCGCGTTAATTGTGAAGCGCCTTGTGACAATTTATCTTGAAGGGCGCGATGCCATATAAAGATGTGTTGATTCGTTTATATTTTGGTTTTTAGTTGTGGTCTTACCTAGCATTCATTCACTCTTATCGGCATCTATTAAAACAGCACGCGCACCTTCAAAGCATGCGTCTACGTCAACAGATCTCTGCGAGGTCACCCCGAGTGACCTCTGCCCTCTTACCTGGGCGGCTGTGGTGGGGGCGGGGGCGGGGGCTGGTAGGGAGGTGGGAGGTCGTCGTGGCTCGCGCTGGCCGGCCGGCTACGGATCTGGCTCCTCAGCTGCTCGATGAGCTCCGGGTTCTCCTGCTGCATCGTCTGCGCGAACTGCTGCCCTCTGTCACGCGGTCACGTTCATGCCGACTTTAGAATTCCAAGTTCTGGGCCGAAGATGATCCAGCACTTTATTTTACTAGGTTAAGGCCCACTGAACTACGCAGCTCTATTTCAGAAGCGACCTGGCCACAATGGTAGCTCAACGAAGTGGCTTATCACGTGGACATTTATAGCAACCAAATACTCTAAACGTACATTCATTCTAAATGTGGAGGGAAAAACTGGAGGACCCGGAGAAAACTACGTGACCATGGGGGAATAGACATGCAAACTCGAAATATACAGGCGTCACCGTTCGAATCGAACCCACGACCTCCTGTATACCAGGTGAGGTAGTTAACATCTCGCCACCATGGCGTCCCAGTCACTAGCACGCCGACGGTCAGCCACCTCTCCTTATTACTCTTCTATCGCTACTACCATGGTTACGGTTTCTGTGAGCTTTACTCATCAATTGCTCCACCCACGCCGATGACTTGGTCTACCACCAGACACTGTTCAACCACCACACTACAGGTCACAACAACACTAGCACCCACTCACTCACCCATCCACCTCAACTATCCACTCACCACAGTGCAGGTCACCTCACTTCTCTTTCTGCATCTCCCCTCCCACTGCTCAACTTTGGAATTCCCTGATATCATCTCAATTTGCAAACTCTTATAATAATCGTGGTCAATTCAACAAAGGTGTTACACTACTATCTATTACGACATTGAGGGTGCTGCTTGTTGCTGGCTGATTGGCGTTTAGGGGCCTGTGCTGAGCAAGTCTAAGTTGAGTCTGGAACTAGCGTTAGGCCGAGTCAGCCTAGAGAAAGTGATGACCGCATCACTTAAGCGCCCGTCCATTATTGAAGGCCGAGGCAGCCGAGGGGAGGCGTGCTTCAGCCGTGGAAGCTGCGCACGTACGCTTGGATTAGGCCGGCCATGTCGTTGATGCCACCGGTTCCCACACCCGGGACGCCTCCAGAGAAGCCTCCTGACATCATCCCCGACATCCTGAGCAACGACAACAACCACCACCACCACCACCGTCACGGTTCATCACTCGGTGGTGCAGACTCGAAGACAAAGGATGTAGGGACAGTCTCGTGAGTGAGAGGCTGATTGAAAACTCGATGATTTGGAGTTGCGGGACAAACCCCGGTGTTGCAAGGGGAGTTGTAAAAAGGCTCGAGACCACAGAAACATTCACAGGCTTCGTGGTGAGCTGCCTCGATCGAGCAGAGTGGAGCGATTGGTCACCAATTGAGCCCTGCAAGTTGGTATACTTATCATTATAAGTACACGTCGTTTACCCAGGAAAGCCTCACCGAGTCTCAAGACTATTTTGCAAGGTGGTTCTGCTAAGTTGTTGCAGCAGGGAATGACTTATTGCTACGCAGGTTCCCATTCCGTAATTTTCACCTGCATTTCCAAAATTGGCAATTATGGACCATGACACTGGTACACAATAGCCTACTCTTCTTCTCTGAATGATGTCACAGGATCTTTAACGTTCACTGTGAAAGCGGATGGTGCATTCCGTTTCATGGCTAATACAGCCGCAGCATTAAGGCCAGATTCGAACCGCAAACCTTTGCAGCAAGCGAGAGATAAAAACGGAATGAAATAAAGCAAAACGGACAAAAATTGAAAGAGAGAAATGGAAAGAAGGCAGAGCTATAGAGAGAGAGGGCTCCACGGAGCGACGCGTGGTCACCGACTGTGCGTGTACGTGCACTGCTCACCACGACCTCCCGGTGGCGCTGGAGGTGGCATAGTTCTGACTAAGTTCTAAACGTAAAGGAAAACCCAAAAAGTTTGAGACTTTGCTAACGTTTAACAAACGTTTGAACGATTAGCACCTCTACTGGACGTATACTTTACGACAAATTATTGTCCACCACGGGAAGCAAATGGTTTTGTATAATTTTTCTGGTTGTGCTGATCGGGACCCAGTGCTCTTTGCCTTAACATCTGGCAATTGCAGCAGCAGTTGTTTCAATGGGCGTGACTACTGATGAGACCCTGAAAGTCTAAACCAATCCACACTTTACATGTTCAAAGAAATGCCCTCAGAAAACATTGGTCCAGAAGGCCGTCGAGCCGATGGTTAAAAATTACCTTTTATGTTGTCGAGAGACTGACTTCCTGTTAATTTTATATTCAAAATGGACTATCCATCTATTAATTTTAAATGTGTTACCCATTACTCTCTGCCACAATAGGCTGTGTCCATCGCGTGTCCATCGCGTGTGTATCGCAGGTCCATGCGTGTGTCCATGCACGTTTGCAAGCGTGCAAGCACACCCGCAGTGCCACTCACATCTGCTGCAATTGTGGATTCTGCATCATGTTGGCCGCCTGCACACACGCACGCACACACAGCAGCGATCACCACAATGAGAGACGTCGCCCGCCTTCCCACGCGCTAAACACGGCCCCCGAAACGCTGCCGGCACTCGCTGTGGCGCAAAGACGACGCCTCGACCGTTTGGTGGCGCTGCGGCGGTCAACGTTCGGGAACAAACTGGCGCGGGAATGCGTGGAGCTTGGGATGTCGCGCGAGCGACACGCCGCTTGTGTGAACCACGAGGTCGCCGTCACGGCGCCGCCTACCATGGCCATGAATCCCGGGTTGTTGAGGATCCCAGCGAGGTCGAAGCCTCCGGGCGGCGTGGCATTCTGTTGTGACAACGCGCACACAAAATACGCACTCAAAGACGAAGAGAGCCCCGACTGGGCACCCCCCCCGCCAGTGGCGACACCTACAGGGGTACGCGTGCACGCGGTGTATGTTTACGTGTTTCTCTGCACGCGTGTGTGTGTGTGAATGTATATAGGTGCATGTGAACGTGCAAAAGCGACACGACGTTTCAGTCACGATGGGCTGAGTCCAGGGCTGCGATGGCGAACGCCTGCAATCCAGCACCGCAGAGGCAGCGGGGTTGGCGGATCACATTCATGTTGTCAAACTCCCTTCCCACGTGCCATACCCTGGCTCGCCAGGAGAAGGCGGCACAGCAAATGTCGTCTCCACCCATTCCAATAGTAAGGGATCGAGCACCGCCCCTTGCACGCGTGGGTTCTCGCCGGGTGCTCTGGTTTTCTCCCAAACAAACAATCAGGAATTGGCTGAAACACCTTCATATATAGAGGACTGTGGAGCTTGGGGGGTGGGTGCGTGGTGAATGTGGCTCCAGCTTCGTGCCTGGCTGCTGCCCTGCTTACTCGCCTGCGGCTCCTCCGAGTCGTTCTCTCTCTCTCTCTTCGAGAGCAAGCGAATTATTACGCAGCGCGTTCCAAGTTGAGATTATTATTGCTTAGTGACAAACCCTAGGAGCTCAGAATGTCCTGATCCTCCTTTCTTTTGTGACGGTGAAAGCCCTGCAATTGCTGTGACTGAACGCCGCTTTCCTTGCGTACATTCACTGAGGCGTCAACTTTATGCCAAATATAGACAGGGAAAACGTATTTGCACAGACGCAGATTCACGAAAGTGAGTATACATATGTAATGACCGAACGTAAGAGACACTCACGCCAAGCCAATGTGCAGCCAAATTGTAATTCAAAAAGTAGGCGAAGGCCTCCTATTGGTGGAAAGAGGCTCCACGATGATTGGTCGGGAGGCGGGGTTTGAAGAGGTTGAAGGATTTCACAGAGGAGAAAGTGGGACACAGAGTTGAGCCCGGAGATGACGGTTGGCAAGCGTTGGAGGAAAGGGACACGGATTGGCTGCGAACAAACAGACTGAGTGAGGGCAAGTTGGAGAGGGGGGGGGGCTCGAGAAGGCTAAGAGGGGAGGGCTCGAGGGGAAGGGACGAGCTCCAAGAGGAAGAACGAAGCCCGGGCCTGCCATTGTTACTGCATCTACACAAAGAGGCTCCCAGTACACAGTCGTCGGCGTCATTTCACATGTACAGTAGCGTAGTGTACAGTGTAGTGTGTAGTGTATAGTGTAGTGTATAGTGTAGTGTATAGTAGTGTAGTGTATAATAGTGTAGTGTATAGTAGTGTAGTGTATAGTAGTGTAGTGTATAATAGTGTAGTGTATAGTAGTGTAGTGTATAGTAGTGTAGTGTATAGTGGTGTAGTGTATAGTAGTGTAGTGTATAGTGTAGTGTATAGTGGTGTAGTGTATAGTAGTGTAGTGTATAGTAGTGTAGTGTATAGTAGTGTAGTGTATAGTGGTGTAGTGTATAGTAGCGTAGTGTATAGTAGTGTAGTGTATAGTAGTGTAGTGTATAGTAGTGTAGTGTATAATAGTGTAGTGTATAGTAGTGTAGTGTATAGTGGTGTAGTGTATAGTGGTGTAGTGTATAGTGTAGTGTATAGTGGTGTAGTGTATAGTGGTGTAGTGTATAGTAGTGTAGTGTATAGTAGTGTAGTGTATAGTAGTGTAGTGTATAGTGGTGTAGTGTATAGTAGTGTAGTGTATAGTGGTGTAGTGTGTAGTAGTGTAGTGTGTAGTAGTGTAGTGTATAGTGGTGTAGTGTATAGTGTATAGTAGTGTAGTGTATAGTGGTGTAGTGTATAGTGTAGTGTATAGTAGTGTAGTGTATAGTAGTGTATTGTATAGTGGTGTAGTGTATAGTGGTGTAGTGTATAGTGTAGTGTATAGTAGTGTAGTGTATAGTAGTGTAGTGTATAGTGTGGTGTATAGTAGTGTAGTGTATAGTAGTGTAGTGTATAGTGGTGTAGTGTATAGTGGTGTAGTGTATAGTGTAGTGTATAGTAGTGTAGTGTATAGTAGTGTAGTGTATAGTGGTGTAGTGTATAGTGTAGTGTATAGTAGTGTAGTGTATAGTGGTGTAGTGTATAGTGGTGTAGTGTATAGTGGTGTAGTGTATAGTGGTGTAGTGTATAGTAGTGTAGTGTATAGTAGTGTAGTGTATAGTGGTGTAGTGTATAGTGGTGTAGTGTATAGTGGTGTAGTGTATAGTGGTGTAGTGTATAGTGTAGTGTATAGTGTAGTGTATAGTAGTGTAGTGTATAGTGGTGTAGTGTATAGTGTAGTGTATAGTGTAGTGTATAGTGTAGTGTGTAGTGTATAGTGTAGTGTATAGTGTAGTGTATAGTGTAGTGTGTAGTGTATAGTGGTGTAGTGTATAGTGTAGTGTATAGTGGTGTAGTGTATAGTAGTGTAGTGTATAGTGGTGTAGTGTATAGTGGTGTAGTGTATAGTGTAGTGTATAATAGTGTAGTGTATAGTAGTGTAGTGTATAGTAGTGTAGTGTATAGTGTAGTGTATAGTAGTGTAGTATATAGTGGTGTAGTGTATAGTAGTGTAGTGCATAGTAGTGTAGTGTATAGTAGTGTAGTGTATAGTGGTGTAGTGTATAGTAGTGTAGTGTATAGTGGTGTAGTGTATAGTATAGTGTATAGTAGTGTAGTGTATAGTGTAGTGTATAGTGGTGTAGTGTATAGTGTAGTGTATAGTAGTGTAGTGTATAGTGTAGTGTATAGTAGTGTAGTGTATAGTGGTGTAGTGTATAGTGGTGTAGTGTATAGTGTAGTGTATAGTAGTGTAGTGTATAGTGGTGTAGTGTATAGTGTAGTGTATAGTAGTGTAGTGTATAGTGGTGTAGTGTATAGTGGTGTAGTGTATAGTGTAGTGTATAGTAGTGTAGTGTATAGTGGTGTAGTGTATAGTGTAGTGTATAGTGGTGTAGTGTATAGTGGCGTAGTGTATAGTGTAGTGTATAGTAGTGTAGTGTATAGTGGTGTAGTGTATAGTGTAGTGTATAGTAGTGTAGTGTATAGTGGTGTAGTGTATAGTGTAGTGTATAGTAGTGTAGTGTATAGTGGTGTAGTGTATAGTGTAGTGTATAGTAGTGTAGTGTATAGTGGTGTAGTGTATAGTAGTGTAGTGTATAGTGGTGTAGTGTATAGTGGTGTAGTGTATAGTGTAGTGTATAATAGTGTAGTGTATAGTGGTGTAGTGTGTAGTGTAGTGTATAGTGGTGTAGTGTATAGTGGTGTAGTGTATAGTGTAGTGTATAGTAGTGTAGTGTATAGTGGTGTAGTGTATAGTGTAGTGTATAGTAGTGTAGTGTATAGTGGTGTAGTGTATAGTGTAGTGTATAGTGTAGTGTATAGTAGTGTAGTGTATAATAGTGTAGTGTATAGTAGTGTAGTGTATAGTAGTGTAGTGTATAGTGGTGTACTGTATAGTGTAGTGTATAGTAGTGTAGTGTATAATAGTGTAGTGTATAGTAGTGTAGTGTATAGTAGTGTAGTGTATAGTGGTGTAGTGTATAGTGTAGTGTATAGTGTAGTGTATAGTAGTGTAGTGTATAATAGTGTAGTGTATAGTAGTGTAGTGTATAGTAGTGTAGTGTATAGTAGTGTAGTGTATAGTGGTGTAGTATATAGTGTAGTGTATAATAGTGTAGTGTATAGTAGTGTAGTGTATAGTAGTGTATAGTGGTGTAGTGTATAGTGTAGTGTATAATAGTGTAGTGTATAGTAGTGTAGTGTATAATAGTGTAGTGTATAGTAGTGTAGTCTATAGTAGTGTAGTGTATAGTGGTGTAGTGTATAGTGTAGTGTATAGTAGTGTAGTGTATAATAGTGTAGTGTATAGTAGTGTAGTGTATAGTGTAGTGTATAGTAGTGTAGTGTATAATAGTGTAGTGTATAGTAGTGGTGTATAGTAGTGTAGTGTATAGTAGTGTAGTGTATAGTGGTGTAGTATATAGTGTAGTGTATAATAGTGTAGTGTATAGTACTGTAGTGTATAGTAGTGTAGTGTATAGTGGTGTAGTGTATAGTGTAGTGTATAGTGTAGTGTAGAGTAGTGTAGTTTATAGTAGTGTAGTGTATAGTGGTGTAGTGTATAGTGGTGTAGTGTATAGTGTAGTGTATAGTAGTGTAGTGTATAGTGGTGTAGTGTATAGTGGTGTAGTGTATAGTGGTGTAGTGTATAGTGTAGTGTATAGTAGTGTAGTGTATAGTAGTGTAGTGTATAGTAGTGTAGTGTATAGTGTAGTGTATAGTAGTGTATAGTAGTGTAGTGTATAGTGTAGTGTATAGTAGTGTATAGTGTAGTGTATAGTGTAGTGTATAGTGTAGTGTATAGTGTAGTGTATAGTGTAGTGTATAGTGGTGTAGTGTATAGTGTAGTGTATAATGTAGTGTATAATGTAGTGTATAGTGTAGTGTATCGTGGTGTAGTGTATAGTGTAGTGTATAGTGTAGTGTATAGTGTAGTGTATAGTGGTGTAGTGTATAGTGTAGTGTATAGTGTAGTGTATAGTGTAGTGTATAGTGTAGTGTATAGTAGTGTATAGTGTAGTGTATAGTGTAGTGTATAGTGTAGTGTATAGTGGTGTAGTGTATAGTGGTGTAGTGTATAGTGTAGTGTATAGTGTAGTGTATAGTGTAGTGTATAGTGTAGTGTATAGTGTAGTGTATAGTGGTGTAGTGTATAGTGTAGTGTATAGTGTAGTGTATAGTAGTGTATAGTGTAGTGTATAGTAGTGTATAGTGTAGTGTATAGTGTAGTGTATAGTGTAGTGTATAGTGGTGTAGTGTATAGTGTAGTGTATAGTGGTGTAGTGTATAGTGTAGTGTATAGTGTAGTGTATAGTGGTGTAGTGTATAGTGGTGTAGTGTATAGTGGTGTAGTGTATAGTGTAGTGTATAGTGTAGTGTGTAGTGTATAGTGTAGTGTATAGTGTAGTGTATAGTGTAGTGTGTAGTGTATAGTGTAGTGTATAGTGTAGTGTATAGTGGTGTAGTGTATAGTGGTGTAGTGTATAGTGGTGTAGTGTATAGTGTAGTGTATAGTGTAGTGTATAGTGTAGTGTATAGTAGTGTAGTGTATAATAGTGTAGTGTATAGTAGTGTAGTGTATAGTGTAGTGTATAGTGGTGTAGTGTATAGTGTAGTGTATAGTGTAGTGTATAGTGTAGTGTATAGTGTAGTGTATAGCAGAGGTGGGACAAAGTCATTGTTATGCAAGTCCAAGTCGAGTCGCAAGTCATCAAATTCATGACTCGAGTCTGACTCGAGTCCAAGTCACATGACTCGAGTCCACATCTCATAGGTGGGACAAAGTCATTGTTATGCAAGTCCAAGTCGAGTCGCAAGTCATCAAATTCATGACTCGAGTCTGACTCGAGTCCAAGTCACATGACTCGAATCCACACCTCTGATGTATAGTGTAGTGTATAGTGTAGTGTATAGTGGTGTAGAAGCCTCCTTAGAGCCCAATGTATTCGCTTACCGACAATCCCCCTGTTAACGACGGGTTGTTGTAGGTACAGTAAATATGAATTAATGCATTGATTAAGCACATTTCTTTTACCGTTATATGTTTATAATGTTGTTAGTATCTTTATGTATTAATGTCTATTGTTTAAATATAATAAAGTACGTTTTTTAGGTGAAAATTTGAAACTTTTGATGCTATTGGAACGAATTAAGCCTTTGACGTGTATGTCCTATACTCACGTAACGACCAAATCACTTAACAACCGTTTTTGTGGAACCAATTACCGTCGTTAAGAGGGGTTTCTGCTGTATACAAAAGCCAGTGTGCACACATGCAAACAAGAATATGTACACACAGTCATACACCATATACACACACGGAGAGAGAAGGCACACTTCCATCACTGAGGTGTCCACACAGGGCTATTTGTAATATTGGTGATAATTTATTTTCGCCATCGTTCTTACGGCGCAAGGCTGCGTTTCACAGACACAGGCTGCAGTAGACTCACAGTGGGGGGCGATGTTGCTATGTAGAATCTTGATTCCACAAATTGCGGGTAATGTTCCAAATTCGACAAATTTACAACGTTTTGCCGGTACATAATGGTGTACTCTTTACGAATGACATCACGGGATCCTTTGATCGCCCGCTATGAAGCAGACAATGCGTAGTAGTATCTTTTACGGTCATACACCCGCCGTAATAACCAGGTTCGGCTTGCCGGATTCGAACCGAGAAACTTTGCAACAAGTGGTCAACGCAAAACAGCTGGGCCGTGTCGCCGCCCCAAATGAGAACCTATTAAGTCCAGCAAGACACAGGGCTGCTGCAGTAGTAGGGCCGGCACTACGTGCGGCCACCTTTGTTTCCCCAGTGCTAACATCGATCACACCACTCTACTGGCTCATTTTTTTATGCTGGGTAAACCTAGAGGAAGCCCACGATAAAATCAAACACTTGGCAGTGACGTTGCTCATTGTCAGGAATCCTGTGGACGAGTGTGAGTGCACGTATGTGTGTGCGTACACAAAGGCATGCCAGCATGCAAGCAGATGTGGGTACATTAATGCTTGTCTGTGTGTGTGTACATGTATATTGGGGAGCGGTAGCGTAGCAGTTAGCGTGCTGCGCTACAAACCTGGCAACCCGAGTTCGATTCCCACTCACGGCCAACATCAGTGACGATTATCTGAACCGGTCCTGGCCCTCCCGTAGGTCAATTCAGCCTCAAATGAGTAGTTGGTGCGGTGCATAAAAACATCGCCACTAGCGAGACAAAGGCGGCTGGGCGTGGTGCTGGCCACCCACCCCCTCGTGTGCCGATCTGGCCTTCACGGGTGCTCGCTAACAGCACTTGCCCCAACAGTCTGTTCAGGCTATACGGGGGTGATTTGTCTTTGCACGTACAAATGCGTATGCATGCAGGTATGAGTTCGATTCCCGCTCATGGCCAACACCAGTTGGACATGAGCGGGAATCTGAACCGATCCTGGTCAACCAAGCCTCCCTCGTGGCGATGTATAAACATGGCCACTAGGAAGACAAAGGGGGCCAGGCATGGTGCTGAACACATACCCCCAAGTGTGTTGTCTTGGCCTTTATAGGTGCTCGTTAACAGCACTTACCCCAATAGTCTGCTGAAGAGTATACAGGGGATCTGTCTGTCTTGTGTGCGCATGCATGCTTGTATGTCTTTGTATGTGTGCATGCATGCATATATGTGGATGCATGTGTGTGTAGAGGTGTGTTTGTGTGGAGGTGTGTGTGTGTTTGTGTGGAGGTGTGTGTGTGTGTGTGGAGGAGGCTCGTGAAGGACGCTGCTGGGCAGTTGGAGGCAGTCGCCCTCCAGCAACAACGGAGGGCAGAGGAGCGACGCTCACAACAACGAGTGGGGGTACTTCTGGTGCATCTACCAGTCATCTCAGTCAGCCAACCCATGGCACCTGGGTCTGTCCCGAGCACTGGCGGAGCCAGTGGGGGGGTTGGTACGTGCCCCCCCAATGATCCGATCGAAATTAGAGATTTCGATCGGATCATTGGGGTTTATTTGTAATAAATCGGCATTTTGCGACCCCCACTGCCACTGTGTGGCATATTATTACGTGCCAGGGCCTCTATGAGATGATAGGACAATAGTCTGAGTCCATAATTGGCAATAAGTAACGGCAAAACGACTTCCCTGAAGGCATTCACCTTCAGCGAGCGCGATGCCGATCACACACGGTTCGAATTCGACCCTCGATCGATGGCTGCGCCATCGCCGCACACGCATCGATTAAAGAGCAAGGGACTTACTAACAACTTCTATAATTTTTCATTGCTGGAGGGGTTGCCCCCCCTACTTGAAAATCCCGGCTCCGCATTTGGTTCCGAGACCTCCTGTCAGCGAGCCTTCGACACTTCACGTGGCCTCAAAGTGCACCTGGTCTGGCACAGGCGCCGTGGTGATGTCACCATCACTTAGTGGCAAATAGCGGGTATTGGTGTGTGGAGGTGCGTGTTTGTGTGTGGGTGTGGAAGTGTGTGTGGAGGTGCGTGTGTGGAGGTGCGTGCGTGTGTGGAGGTGCGTGCGTGTGTGGAGGTGCGTGTGTGCTCGCTAACAGCACTTGCCCCTACAGTCTGTTAAGTCTATACGGGGGATCTTTTTCTTTTTGCGTGGAGGTGTGTGCGTGTGTGTGGAGGTATGTGTGCGTGAGGTGCACGTATGTGGTGTGTGTGTGGTGTGTGGAGGAGTTTGTGTCCGTGGAGGTGCGTGCATGGCACGTGTGTGTGTGGAAGTGCGTGTGTGGTGGTGCGTGTGTGGAGGTGCGTGCATGGCACGTGTGTGTGTAAGTGCGTGTGTGGAAGTGCGTGTGTGGAAGTGCATGTGTGTGTGTGTGTGGAAGTGCGTGTCTGTGTGTAGGTGCATGTCTGTGTGTAGGTGCATGTCTGTGTGTAGGTGCGTGCGTGCGCACCGGGCTCGTGGCCTCCCTCCCTCTGCTTTCGGCGAGCTCCAGGTTGCCTCGGTAACCCTCGTTGTCCGGATCGAGCTCAACGGCTCGACGGTAAAACTCCACCGCCTCCTCGTGCTTCCCCAGGGAGGTGAGCGCGAGCCTGCGCGGCACGCACACGGCCACGCGCCGACAATCATCGTCACAGCAGCGCCGCCACACGAACCACCGCCACGCAGCACCGCGCAGCAATGCCAACGACCACCGGTCAGGGGCCACAGGGCTTTCCTGCTCTCATTGGTTATCTCTCGTTCACAGCCTTGAGAGTCAGGGGTGGAAATTGCGCATTGCTGTGGCGGGGGGGGCGAGTCTATTTACTGAACAAAAAAAACTGCAGCCAACTTCCTCAGAATGTGGTACAAATTTTATTGACCCCGGTGGCATGATGGGCTGAGACGACCCACCAACTAGGATTTAAACTCGCAAACTTCCAATTGCGAGCCGCTCGCTCCACCGCTGAGCCAGCTGGCTGGTTATTTACCACTTGCCGACCAACTGACTTGGGTTTTAATCGCTTTGTCTTTGTACCGATTGTGCACTAAAGGCACTAATGGCACCTGTCATCAGTATCACATGGCAGCGCACCGCTGGGCATTAGGTAAGGCCCGTGACAGAAGGTATCACAGAACTGCTTGCTGCTGGGATGCAGCCATTAAAACACAAAATCATTCACACATTTGCTATTCGTATGATTCTTGCGAGCGTAAAGCTACCACGAAGGAAGGCGCTGTGTTTTACAGACGGGTAGAGCCTGCAGTGGTTTCGCAGTAGGGGGCGGTGACATGGCTCAGCGGGAGTTCAGCACGGCCCGCGCGTGCGGACGCGTGCAGCGTGTGTGTGCACGTGTGCGCGCACGGCACAGTGCTGCTCACCCCATGCGCCCGTAGGCCTTGCTGTAGTTGGGGTCGATAACGATGGCGCGCTCGCAGTCCTGCACCGCGCCCACGTAGTTGCTCAGTTTGCTGTAGGCGGCCGCCCTGCTCCGCCGCGCGTCCCGGGGTCGTGGCGGAGGGGAGAGCAAAGCGGGGGGGGGGGGTCCGATGGCACAGGCGAGGGAACGGACGCGCGTGTGAGCGCAATGCGTGATGCGTGCGGGCGCAGCAGTGTGATCGTACCACAGGTGTATGTATTTGCAAGTCAGTGTGGGAAAGCTGCGAGGCCCAGGCTATTGTGAGCTCGCCACCGCATCAACGGGAGGCTTATGCCCCCAATGAAGGTGAAGATCGGTGGGGGGATGGAGGCAAGGCTGATAAGTCAGATGCATTCTATGACCTCTTGTCACAGGTGCTGGCAATAGTGTTCCCTTGAGATAGAGTAATCCTGTTGAGTGACTTTAATGCCCGAGTGGGTATGATGTAGGCCGGAGTGATTGGAAGGCATGGGCCAGATCAGCTCAATAATATTGGTAGGAGGCTGCTAGTCTTCTGTGCAGCCCATGGGCTTGTAATCACCAACATGTTGTTTCCAGAATCGGTGCATCCACACAACATCATGGATGCACGATGGGTCCAATGCAAGAACATCTAAGTAAGCAACAACATATTCTTTGGGTCTTTCGGTAAAGTCACGTATATAGGTTCAAAGATCACAAAAAACTCCAACGCTTCGATCACAACACAAGCGAACGTCATCAGGAGGCAGACTTGCAAAAACCGTCTGCCTCAGCAGCTTTCCCCCTCTTTTTTCCTCCTGATGACGACCGCTTGTGTTGTGATCGAAGCGTCGTAGTTTTTTGTGATTTTCTTTGAACCTATATACGTGACTTTTTTACCGAAAGACCCAAATAATATGAATTCCTGCAGTCACGAAAGCTTTAGGTCAAGATTCAAGTCAGAACAATACGAATGCGCATTGATGACACGTTGAAGGCGGCTCTCTGAAACAACTGTTGCGGAACTGGCTCAGACTCTGACCCCGAAACTGCACTGGCCATATCGCAAGAGGTTTACACGCGGGCATAGCAGGACGCCGCGAACCGCGGATCGTGTCGATTTGGGTCTGTTCAAGCTGGTACGCACTGATCGGCGAGATAGGACGGAGCAGACTGATGGAGAGACTCTTGAAGACGAGTCGGCATACTTTATATGCAATACTTTACTTAATAGGTAGCCAGTAAAGCTCATCACGTATCAAACTCGTGGTCGGATCAAATTTCTGTTTCCTCACTATCAGGCGAGCTGCGGCATTTAACACGGACTGGAGTGGCCGTAGGTGAACAGCGCTGGCACAGCCGAAGAAGCTGTTGCAGTAGCCCACGCGGCTGATGGTGAATGCCTGGACGGGCATCCTCGAAGTCTCCACAGTTAAGAGTACGACGGACTGTGCGCAGTTGTCGAAGCTGGTAGAAGCACTGTCCAGCCAGGCACCTGATGTGAGTATAGTGACGGGAGCGGAAAATACGGGTCCCATGTCCTTGACAACAGGACCTACCGTGGAGCTGATCTGCCCACTTCATGATGGTGAGCAGGCCCGGGTAAAGCTGCGCGTATGGGAGTCAGGGGCAAATTTCTGTTCACCTTGGAGTGCGACAGGGATGTCCTCTGGCCCACATAGTTTTAAACATCTTCTTTGACCACGTAGTTCGAGACACTTTCCATAGCTGTAGTGGAAGAATTTCCATCTGCTACAAATACAATGGGAGACTGATTGATACTCAGGTTCTCCCTATTGGTCAACGATGTTGATGATCTGGCAATTGCTGCTCACTCTGAGAAGAAGTTGGAGACGTGACTGCTGAACCCGAGCATGATACTAATAGATGGGGCCTTATCATCAATCACGCAAAAACAAAGCACCTGCCTGGGTATTTTATGTTATAAAATACTCAACAACCTCTGATCTACATGAATAATGGGCCAGTTGTGGAGAGAGTGGAAACGTTTCTGTACCTGGGCAGTGTGCTTATGACCAGCTCCAGTTTGGAAGCGGAGGTCTCACACGGAATCAGTCGAGCTGCAGTGTCTTTTCATCAGCTGCACAATGTTGTGGAAACTACCTGGCTTATCGCTCCATACGAAGCTCAGGGTCTTCTCAGTCATGGTTATGCCCTCCCTTCTTTACGCTTGCACATTGTGGAGCCCTTTAAAGGAACATGTGTCATGTTTAAACATTCAGACTGGCCTTCCTATGATCCATTCTGCCCTTCTGTGAGGAGCTCACAGATTTTTGAAAGATCTGGACACAGACCCATCAGTGATTTCCGATGGTAGGCAAGGCTGCGCTGGCTGGGCCATGTAGCGGGAATGTCCAGAAGGGGCTAAATGGGCACGGCACGGGCTAGAGAAGATGGGCTGATGCGGTACAGAAGGATGTGGGGATGATTGGATTAACCAATGACTGGTACAAGCAGAGTCAAGATTGGTCACTATGGAGGAGGCTCATGAAGGACGCTACTGGGCAGTTAAAGGAAGTTGCCTTCCAGCAACAATGGAGGGCAGAGGAGCGACACGCACAGCAATGAGCGGAGCGCTTGGCGGCTAAAACGCAGCAAGTTGGCTAATTGGGGAGCACAAGTGGTGCATCTGCCAGTCATTTCAGTCAGTCAACCCATGGCACCTGGGTCTGTCCGTGACCTCCTGCTAGGGGCCTTCGACACTTCACAAGGCATCAGGGTGCACCTAGTCAGGCGCAAGCGCCATGGTGACGTCACCACCACTTGGTGGCGAACGGCGGTAGTTGTTGTTGCTGTTGTAGCTGCGTGTGTAGTTCTGTGTAACTGTGTGTTTAGTTCACCGGTTGCAGAAGTAGACGGCGTTCTGCTGGTGCAGCTCGATGGCGTGTGTGTAGCACTCCACGGCCTCGGAATAGCGCTCCTCGCGCATGTACTGGTTCCCTGCACACGGCACAGCACGGCATGACGTCACGATGCATTCACATGCACGGCCGTCACTTAATACTGCATATTTACTACCCAAAAGTCCGCTTCATAGTGGACGTTAAAGTTCCCTTTGACGTTATCCGACAAAGAGTCGGCCACATGTGCTGGTGTCACGGTTCAAATTTGCCAAATTAAATAAAGCGACTTTCAAAGTGTTAAAGCGGTAAAACCACACAGCAACACGGCAGACGGCATCCCCCTGTGAAACACAGCGCATTTAGGATAGCGCTGCACTAAAAGAAAGGTGAGAGCACCACAGGTACTCAATTAAAAAACTACTGACTTTTTATTTTACCAGGTAAGGCCCACTGAGCTATGAGCTATTTTTCAGAAGCGACCTGGTCACAAATGATAGCTCAACGAAGTGGCTTAGCATGTGGACATTTATAGCAGCCAAATACTCTAAAATGCGTGATGTTGATTCTAAATGTGGAGGGAAAAAACCGGAGGACCCAGAGAAAAATCCACGGGGAGAACACGCAAACTCCAAACATACAGCAGGCGTAAGGATCGAGATCGAACCCACGACCTCCTGCATACCAGGCGAGGCAGTTAACATCTCTCCACCGTAGCGCCCCAAATTACATGTATAATTATCAATGAGCGAAAACAAGAGCATTAAGGCAACGCTACATATTGCTGGTAAAGATTGTGAAAGTGAATATTAATGCTTCATAGTGACTTCAACAAGTCCTAGTGGCGTGTTGTGAGCGGTCACCCTCGTTCTTGTATTTGTCAGCGCGAGTTCTATCTTCTTCTGACACCGTGCAGTCGGGGAGGGCCTTCTCTTGACTGAGGGGTGGATTTGATGCCTGAGCCGGTGGGGGAGGGGGGCAAGGGTGGGGGGAGCCGAGGGTCAAAGAGCGGAACTCACGGCATTAACACGCAGCCAACACACCGGCGATTGCCACTTGCTTCAGCAGCAATAATGGCAAAAAGGATCTCCGCTTTGTAAACGTGGCCTTCTCCGACAACGTGGACTGTTTTCTGCATCCAGGACCCATCAAAGAAATCGTAGTCATTATCACGAGCAGCAATCCCCTCAGGTAACAAGATGACAATGGGGAGACAATGCAATTTGTAAGGCGCAGGATTTTTCACAGAGATAAATGACTGTGATTGAGACGAGGAGCCAAGTTTAGTGTCACTCAAACGTCGGGTGAACGAGGCGAGGCTTATTAGTATGGACGTAACATTAAGCAAATACTTTTTATGTATGACTCTTTAGGCCTCGCCTCCTCCGTCTTTATGCCCCACCCCTTACTCATTAGGCCCCACCCCTTCCTCTTTCAGCTCCGCCCCTTTCCTTTATGGAACTTGCCCCCTTCTTCTTCATCAGGCCACGAGGTTGGGCTGGTTTGGGTAGTGGCGAGGGCTTGTTGATGACGTTGGGGGGTTTGCAAGCTTCGGATGGAGCGATAGGGCCAGGTAGTTTCCACAGCGTTATGCAGCCGATGAAAAGACACTGCTCCTCGACTGATTCCGAGCGAGACCTCCGCTGCCAAACTGGAGCTGGTCATAAGTATGCTCCCCAGGTACAGAAACGTTTCCACTCTCTGCACAGCTGCCCCATTATTCATGTAAAGTGGAGGTGGTTGAGTATTTTATAACATAAAAAATACCCAGGCAGGTGCACCCCAACGTGAACATTAAATTGCTCCGACTCCCATCCACGCAGCTTTACCTGGGGCCCACCCACAATCATGAAGGTCTTTAATGATTGCAGGAAGAGGACCAATGACCCTGAAAGCACAAAGAGCCCCGAGTCCTGGCCTATTGATGATATCACAGGCCTTGACCAGGGGTGGGCGGGGGACAGCAGGGGTGCTGGGGCGGCTTCGCGATGACCACCAAGATCCCTCTTAGGGAAATGATAATAAACTGAGTGAGGTGTGGGGGGGGGAAGCCAGGTTGCCCTGAGAAAACCCAACACATCCGCCGGGATAGCGGCTCACTCAGCTGCACAGATGAGTCACCAGAAAATAGGCACGGAGCAATCCACGAGAAGAGCGAGCCAATGCATTGTCACCATCCAGGCGTCACAATTCAATTCTAAATATTTTTTTGTCGATTAAATTTGAAATACTTTATTCTCATAATCATAAGATTATAATATCCACAATTCAATTCAACTATTGTGGGCACAGGAATCAATTTTAATCACTTAGTCTCTGTGATGTCACAGCCTTCATCGGATTGCTACTTTCAGTGCCACCTCGTTGGGCACCAGATGTTTGCTCAGCAGGCGGGTGGGTGGTTGTCTCACTGCTCACTGCACACGAAGGCTCCCTGGGGGGCTGTGGGGGACTCACGGGCTCGTCTTGCGTCGCCTCCACGAAGATGTCGAGCAGCGGTCGCGACACGGCGAGGTGCGAGTCCGCCGCAGTCACCCCAAACGCCGTCTCCAGGCACTGCGTCGCAACTACCGACGTGGATGCACGGGGAGACAGTGAGACGCACGGAGACGCACGGAGACGCACGGAGACGCACGCGGAGACAGTTAGACGCATGGAGACGCAATGGGACACGCGGGGACACAGGGAGACAGGTACACGCACAATGATGCACGGGGACGCATGGAGAGACAGGGAGACGCCCCTGATGCATGGTAACATAATGGAAACGGACGGTGAGACAGGGAGAAGCGCGTGATGCATGAGGACGCACAGGATCGAAGGAACTCACGGGCAGACAGGTCGACGCACGGTGACACATGGGGACACACAGTGGCGCAAGGGGATGCACAGGGAAAATACCAGATGTAAAAAGAAGTACGGGAAAGCAGGAACACAAAGAGACCCACAGAGACACATGGCGATGCACAGAGACATGGGGACACATCATGGCAATAAAAAACGAGGACAAAATCCCCCATATAGCTGATAATAGACTGTTAGGGAAAGTGCTGTTAGTGAGCAACTATGAGGGCTGGCACGGGACACGAGGGGGTGGGTGGGCAGCACAACGCCCGGCCGCCTTTGTCTCCCCAGTGGTAATGTTTACACTCGACCTCAGGGAGGCCCGGGACCGGTTCAGATAATCATCACTGGTGTTGGCCGTGAGCGGGAATTGAACTCGGGTCGCTGTGTTCATAGCGCAGCGAGCTAACCGCTACACGGCCAACACATGGCAACGTACAGGTATGCACGTGAGCACAAGCAAAGCACAGCACTGGAGAGACTGGGAGGGCAAATCCTGCTCACGAGTGTTGGCAGGGTTGTGTGAAATCACGCGGGGAACAGCAACACACGTTCCACATTCGTATATATCCCAATGAGTGGCATTTGCTGACCGTGCAGCACAGCTCAAAAATGTCGGCTGAGCTAACCTAGGGGAGGAAAGCACCAACTGCTTATCCAGAGTTAATAAGTAATTGTTGTTGAACCTCACGAGAAGCCTTTACTGAGAGGGGCCTGGTCACATCAGGCTGCATCATCTCCGAGCACCATCACCGCTACGACCGCCACCAACACAGCCATCAACGCCATCACTGCCACCACCACGTACCTTCCAGACTCTCGGTGGCGTCCTCCGACAGCGTCCCCGCGCGCAGCTGCTCGTTCAGGAAGCCCAGCACAGCCACCGCCAGACGCTGCACGTCCGACATGGCGTCCCGTGTGTGTGCGTCCGTCTGTCTCGTCCCGTCCTGTGTATCCGCGTACCAAGCCTAGTGGAGAAAAACGCGGCCCACGTTACTCCCTCGCTGGAAACCCAAGGCATTCGTCAACAACACCGTAGCCTTAAGGGGGAAAAAAAGGAAAATAGAAATAGGTGACGTTTGGGGCAATGGCTCTTCTTCATAGCACACCGATCACATCGGATCTCCATGTCACCCACCCCAAATGTAACGGAATACGCAAGCCCAAAAAAATCCAGCATCGTTGATGTTGGCGCATTCTTCAGGCACGACAGAGCCAGCACCAGAACAATAATGGTTTCTTAAAATATTTCATCTGGATAATCCTTTGGCATGAAGCATCTCGTTTGCTAGGGTGCCAAGGGTGTCAAGTGACACACAGCAAACATGCCATGATGTGTATATAAACATTTCTACTTGTATGCATGTTGAACTGATTTCACACCATACGTAGCCAACCGTGATAATCTGAGGTGCGGGGGAAGGACAAAAATTAAAACCCGGTCTTAGCAGTGCAAAATCTTCAGACTTTTCGTCAGGAGTGAACACATACACACCCAGCTGCCCCTCTGTCGCTGAGGAGGAACCACCCTTTGCGAAGAGCAACAGCTATAGAACCAAATCTTCCCTTGTAGATAAGAGTGACGTGAGTTTAAAGCCAGATCGGTTTCTAAATGTTTTAAAGAATTGGGAGACATGCTGTAAGATATCAGTGTAAAGTGAATCGTGTTGAATATGCTACCCGGATGACATCACTGGAGCACACGTGAATGGAGCTTTAACGATTTTGTGAAAATCTTCAAACTCATGGCAGACAGCTTGGGGCAAGCGACATACACAACTGACACGTAACCACAAATCTCCCTCTCGCACATTTTAAGGATTATCACTAATTCCGGGGGTAGAATTTGATCCAAGACTCGGGGTCTTTTTCGGCTGTCTCGTTTGTAGAGTGTTGTTTGCCTAAAGGCAACATTTAGTATTCATTGTGTATATAAACAATTCATTATAACACATGATTCAATACATGCATTATGCGATAAGCAATAGATTTTAACGGATGAACAAACGCATCAAATACTCGCCTTCTAATTATACATTTACAACATAAGCGCAATACACCTTTGCGTTGCGTCTTCCTGTAAGGTGATCGCTAAATAAAGTCCAAGTGTCCCCATAGTCCAGGATTCTGCATTGCGAGGCCCGCGGGCCACTGGGCGTCCCTAGTGGCCTTTAGTGCGGCCCCTGACAAGCGGCCTCAGACAATGCACAAAAGTGAAAACACCCCCGTTATCGTGCTGCTGTTAAACCCAATGGTTTCAAATGTGTGGCAGCCCTCACACTGATGATGTCTTATCGGCGAAAATGGCCCCCTCTGAAAATTAGTGAAGAACACTGCCACAGCACAATAAGCATTTGGCAGCACTCATCTTCAGTGCCAGTCCTAAGCCGGAGGTGGAAATTCCACTTACTTACTGTGGCCAGGAGCAGTCTCTCCATTCAACCTCCACTGCCGGCATTATCATTCATAACAATAACGTTTCGTTTTATATATAGCGTCATTGTTCATGCAAATTGCATCTCGCGATTAAGCTGGAACTCAAACAGGCAGTGAGCCAGCACCACCAAGAGTTGCTTGAGCTCTGCAGTCCTATATATATATTAACCCTTTCCCATTCCGATGACGTACGTGTACTTCAGTTTTTCTTCCAGTTCCGTTCCGATATCATAAAAGTACATCATAAAATAACTTTATTGATACCAAGGCACCCACAAGGTCATGCGGGAGGGCGCGTGGTACAGTTTGGCACCAGCTATCATAGAGTGCGGTCGTGTCGCTGCACTTCTCTGCGGTGAGTACAATGTCTATAATAACAGCGGCGCTATGCCTATCTAAATAAAATTAATGCTAACCGCTTGCCCGTCCGAGATTCAGCGGTGTACAGGACACCCACCCTGCAACTTGCAGACGTCTCGGAACGGGAAAGGGTGAAGAGGTTTTCAGCCAATCAATGAGTGTTCATACATATCGGAGGAAACCAGAGCACCCGGAGAGGATCCACGTATGCCAGTGGACAACATTCAATCCCATACAAAAGGGACAGAAAATGTTCGTCCACACTTTGCTGTACCGACTTCTCTTGGTGAGCCAGGGTATGGCACCTCAACATCCACAGAAAAGGAGTTTGAGATTTGTGTGATCCACCGACCCTCGCTGCCTCCAGTGATGGATTATTGGCGTGCGTAGCCACCACCGCCTGGCTAAAACGAGTTAACATGAGTTTGTAATATGTGTGTGTATCTCTGTGTGCAAGCTATACTCCCAGCAATAAATTGGCAAATGTTGACAGCCGTGGTCTCCTTGGAATCAGAATGGTTGTTGGAAGTGGCTCGTTGAGCTTAGAATTTTCGTTAAATAAAAATTAAGCGACGTTGAATTGGTCCGTTACTGAAAATGGGATTCCTACACTCATGATAAATTAATTGAAATGTGCATGCGAGAATCAATTATTTACAATGCGTGATAATTACATGCAAATGATATGCTAATAGTATTCATAGGCTAATGGGGACAACAAAACTGTGCGCTGCTGCTTTGGCTTTCTGCCACCAGTGTAGTCAAAGAAGAGATTCATCATTTCACTTGTTTATCATCATTTCACTTGTTTATAATTATTTCACTTGTTTATCATATTTCACTTGTTTACCGAGAAAGGCCTCACCTGAGCCTCGTGACTCCTTTTCAGGAGGTTCCTGCCAGGTTTTTCACCGCAGGGGGCGATGATTTCTCCGTATATATTCCGATGCGGTGTGATTTTGAAAAGCTTAGACCCCGACGCCGGTTCGCATCGGCCTATGGGTGTACGCTGGAACTTCTGTCGCACCATATGTAGCCAACGGTGCTCATCGTCACGGGATCTTTGACGTCCACAACGAGCGAAGCACGTGACGCACGGCGTTGTTGTACGGTTGATGCAAACCACGGAAATAACCAGAGGACGGGGCTGCTGGATTGGTGATCCTCTGCAACAAGCGGAGAAAACCTGCTACCACTGGACCACATTCATAATAGGCAACCAAGTTCATTGTAATGGGTGGGGGAGGGGGATCCAATATATGTTAACTCATTTCTAAAGGGTCCTCAGCCTAAACCATGCGGACAGCCGCAGTTGTAAAGGATTTTGTGTAACATTGGCCACGGAGATTTTCTTCCGGCGTTCACCCAAACGTTAAAGGTGTGTTGCCCCCTCAAAAAATGTGAACACATAAAATGCATTCCATCATCAGAACCGGAAGCTTATTTCCCACAAAAAAAAGCCCATTGAGCTATAGCTCTTATTCAAGGGCGATTCGACCAGCAATCAAATACCATCACAATATTAGTTCACACTAAGGCTGCAGATTAAATTTACAGGAAAAGCTCTATCCGGCACTTTACCATCCGGAATGTTCCATTCATTGGCGTCTGTCATAAACGGCAACATACAACTTCATCCAGCATCTTGCCATGTGCTTCTCATAGATCTGCTGTTTACGGGAGCTTCAGGACATTGCCGAGTGGTGGTCGCGCGAGCGGTAGCCTGTACATCAAGTTCTGCACCACAGTGTAATGCACATACAGGACTGCACCACTGTGTACTGTACATACAGGACTGTACCACTGTACCACTGTGTACTGCACAGACAGTACTGCAGCACTGTGTACTGTAAACGGCCCCACTGCTCCTCTCCAATCAACTTAGAATGCTCTACAACTGGCTGGTGAGTATCTCTGCAACAGAGGATATTTCACATTTCATAGTTAAAATGTAGGCTTAGTTTCTTCCTTCAAAAGTTGTGCGTACTTGAAAAGTTTGGTGAACCATAAGCATACGGGAGATGATCGATTATCCAGCGGCTTCGGAAGGCGGCGCCGGATTTTCATAAACGCCGGATAACCAATAATCATGTTTAAAATAGCTTTTTCATGCACATCCTTGTATAACATTAAGTTTTTAGGCATTGTGTATGTGTTTGTGGGGGGGTTTTCGATTAGTTTCCGATATAAAATTGGCATAAGTAAAGGTACGAGACGAAAATAAATATCCTACTGCAACAAGTTACTGCATTTACTGTACCGTTCTTCCCACTCCAATCTCGAAGACTCTGCATCATGGGGTGATGCAATATTCATTGTTCTGTGATGTCTCTATACTGCTCACGAACGCAATCGAACACATTGTCTTTTGTTTCAACAACAACAACAGCGACATGGGTTTGGCGATCGCCAGAGTGATGCAGCCTTGAGACCGGTGAACGCTAAATTACACGCACACTTTTCGCCGGATCGCATTGTATATTTTCTGTTTTTCCGAGTTATTAGTTATGAAAAATGTATATATGTGCAGTATTTTCATTGTTTAAGTTGCTGTATGTAGTGTACAATGTACCGTATTTAATAATTGACACTGAAATCAACCATAGCTACTTTTTTTGTCACGCACACGGTGCCGATCGCTGGACTGGTACAGCCTTTGGAGCGGTTTTACAGCAATCGCCAGGTTACATGCTGGTCTCACCCGATCGGCCCAGGACCGCCGGATAATGTTGTATGCCGGATAATTGCGTGCCGGATAATCGATGATAAACTGTAACCGTCAGATAATCAGCATATTTGATTCACTGGCACCATCCATTCCCCATGGATAACAGAGATGTTCCTGTAGTTGTAAGTGGAGTGAGATGAGAGCAGAAATGAGTCCTGAGAGACCCTCCAAGACGGGGAGTACGAGCTTGATCTTGGGGCTGGATTGGGAGCCAGTACAGTGGAGGGATCGGAGTATCGGGGTGACGTGGGGGTGATGTGGGGGTGATGTGGGGGTGACGTGAGGGTGATGTGGGGGTGACGTGAGGGTGATGTGGGGGTGACGTGAGGGTGGTCTCACGGGTCAAGAGTCTGCCAGTGGCGCTTTCCTGTTGTTTAGGGAACTTGTTTACTTTTTGTGTCACACACACCAACCACACAGGGCTTCTGGAATGGACTGACAAATACCAGACACCAAACACAGCAAGCACCATACTCTTAGTTCTTTCGGTAAAGTCACGTAGGTTACCTACGTGACTTTACCGAAAGAACTAAGAGTATGAATCCTTGCAGTTACGAAAGCTTCAAATCTAGAACAGCAAGCACTGTTGTGCCTGCCCTGTGTGGACTATGAAAAGGCGTTTGACTGATGTATCTGAGCTCTCAAACACCAAGGCCTAACTAAAATAGATATAATTAACACAATTTATAGAAACTGGAACAGCTACATTCTACATTTGAAGCTGTCGTGACTGCAAGGATTCATATTTTACCTACGTGACTTTACCGAAAAAACCCAAGAATATGGAACAGCTACAATCTGAGAATGCTTGAAATGACAAAATGCATGAGTAAGGGAGTCGGGATGGGAAACATGCTTCCACGAAAGTTATTCATGGGCGCGGTTAGACTGTTTGTTGAAAATGTAATCAAGGAAATAAGGGCAAAGACGTACGCGGAGAAATGTTTACCAATTTTAGATTTGCTGATACAGTTGTAGAGGAGTAGAAGAGGGTAGTGGCGTCATGTGCGCTGTCCGGTGTGATGGCGTCACGGGACGTGGGATCATGCGCTCTGGACGGCGCACATGACGTCACGGCTCCTCAAGTATAAAGGGGGGACCCCGTGACGTAAGCGGGGTCGTAGCTGGAGTCAAGGGTCGAGAGAGTGTGAAACGGGGAGCCAGGGGCAAGAGGGTAGGGATAGGGGATAGCACAGCGCCAGGGCTGGACGTGGCTGTGCTGCTCGGTCGGCCGTGTTGGCTGATCCCACGGCCGGCTCGGAGGAGACAGCACAGGGCAGCCGGCTGTGCTGGGACCTAGTGGGACCTAGCTCGGGACCCATAACCCCTGGGAAGTTGTTACACACTGGTGTGCTCCCAAACTTTAATAAACCCTTGGCGGAAGCCCTTAACCCTACCTCCGTCTCCGAGTGCGTCCCAGGAACTTCTCAACACAGTTATAAGAACCGACGGAAATGAACTGAAGGGAATGGCTGAGGAACTGAATGAAGACAGCTGGAAAGTTGGACTCGATATACAGGGCGCTTAAAAAAATGTTAACACTTATATGGGACTATCGTTTTTTATGGAAAAAGAACGGATAATAATACACCGTAACATGATAACAAATCTATGTTTATAGCTAAAAAAAGTAAAAGAGTCTCCACTTGTTCGCCAACATTGTCAACGCGTGCCTGGAATCTTCTCCAGGTGGTCTCCAGAGCCCGGAGGCACATTTCTTGTGGTATTGTTGCCAATTCTCGGAAGTGTTAACAATTTTCTGAAGCACCCTGTATATGAACAATCATACAAGCTAATAATTTTATGCAAAAAAAGAACACATTGTGATTTATGGAGCTCTTAAACCCACCCCCCCCCCAAAGTCATGCCCCAAGTACCGGTCCCCCTTTCTGAGACAAGGCCAAATCCCTCGACGCGAGCTCCTTCCGCCCAGATGAACGGCGGTGGGCATCAGTGAGCACACTGAACCACTGTCATCAACAAGGAGCTCATTACCGACCCCTCACAGGAGCTTCCTGGGATCGACCTCTCACCCAGGCAACATTGGTCAGCCCTAAATTGCTGCAGAACAGGGCACGGCAAATGTAGTCACCTCCTTCATCATCTACGGAATATAAAGAACAGTCGGCATCGTGACTGCTGCGGTCACCAGAGCCGGATCATGGGCCAAATTATCATTCCCCCGCACCTCCGATTAGCACGGTTGGCTACGTATTGTGCGAAAGAAGTTCAACAAACATACAAAGATCCTACACTGCCCCCTGCCCCGCCGGTTCACAGGCAACATTACCGACATTCACTGGAGCCTCTACAGAGGCTATCGATTAGCTTAATAACCTCAATATTCACACAGATAACGCCGCTAATTTGACCTCACCATAGAAAAAAAATAAGATTGTGATTAAAACACAGAGGGCATCGGAGAAGCCATTTCAGACGCTAGAAAGATTGGAGAAGGGGGCTGCTTCCTATTGCACAAGACAGTGGTGAGAGGCAGGGAGAGTGACAGGTTTATTTATTAATTGGGCTTGGGCACGAAATATCACGAGGAGAGATGATGGAAGATGGTCAAGAAAAATTACGAGTGGCAATGAACGGAAAGTGTCTGAGAGTCCATCCACCGAGGGGATGGACCGATGAAGTCGGCCCACATGCGAGGTGAATGATTACATCGCAGCACCGTGGAAGCTGGCGGGGGCTTGGGAAAGAAACCTTCATCCAGCAGTGGATTGACCATGGCTGATGCTGATGAGGATGATGGGCAGAAGGCTTGGATGTGAACTGTGGCTCAGCGATCTGACACGAGGATTAGTTAGCATCAGAGTCCCGGGCCACCCGGCCACCTCCACATTTTATGGAGTTCAACTTTTAACGTTTTTATTTTAGGTCCTCCTTGTGACGAAGCAAGGTCAGATTTCAATGACAACCCCCAATGACACTGGAGACATTCCATTCCGGCATGAGATCTACAGCGGCTGCAAGCACCAGCATGAACAGCCGTCTCTGCCCAGAACCCTTAACGAGCTGGACTAAGAAAACAGTACAAACATTTTAAGCGAATCAAAATCGCCTCGCGCTTAATCATTAAGACGTAAGAATTACATTGTAATGGAAATGAAATAAACTCGTGGACGAGCAGAAAAATGAGGCATCACTGTATTCGCACGAGTGTGTGCGCACACTATTAGGAGTCATTAGCGAAGGAGCGCGGGGAAATGATGCGTGCAGAAGCCAGCCGCGGGCTGTGGCCCCGCCGATTGATCGCGATGCAAATGACTGAAACCCTGCACCTCGACGCAGTGTCTAATGAAGGCACCTAGCTCTTGTAAAACAAGTATTGTTACATTGACTATCAGTGCCATATATATTGTGTGCCTACAGTGCCGCACTGCCTGCTAAGACACATGCTTCAGAAACACGTGGTCATGAATGCGGAAATATAGAACTGAAAAGTGTGCAAAGAATCACAGAGAGATGCATGCTTGAAATTACACTGAGAGGAAGACATGGATTAGAGAACAAATGGACATTGGCGGTACACCGATGCAGCACAACACACGAGTCCTCATAAAACAGTTGGACAATGTCGCCGTTGCCCTTGAATGAGCTGCAGACTCTCCATCGGAAGTTGCCTTAGATTGAGCGGCTGCTTTCCCATTCGAACGTGACATGATTCATCGTCTTTTGATGCCAACGTCCGCCAAGAAATAATTCTGGAAATTAACAGAGGAATCGTCCAACCAAATCTAGTGCACGAGTGAAATCTGCCTTTGGAACATGGCGTTAGCCAATCGTCATCAGGCTGGGTGCTGCTATACGGCAACAGACTCTGAAGCTTCGTGTTCAGCTGCTCATAACATTGGTCTTCCGACTGCTTCGACATCATGAGAACTGATTTTGACGCACCTCGCAAGATTTTTTGACCGGGGTTGTGAATCGCAGGAAAATAAATAATGTTTGCGAAAATGCTTTTGTTATATACTGCGCCACTCCGGTATACCGCCAATACCTTCACATGCAGGCTAATGATAGCATCCAAACTATTAAGGAGTGTAAGTGTGGCTTGCGCAGGACGCGAAATGGCTAGGAGACATGATGGTCAAGAATAATAGCGGAGTGGCAGCCAAGGAAAAGAACGCATCTGAGCGGACGTCCAACGAGCAGACGGAGTGATGAGATCAGTTCATGCGCAGGCACGAGGTAGATTGTTGCATTGCAGGATCGTGAGAGGTGGCGGACGATTCGGGAGGCCTTCCTCCAGCAGTGAATTGATAATGACTAATGAGGACAATCAATGTTTTCTTATAATCCTACACAATCGGCAACACCATATAGATTAAGATGTTTTCAGTCAAATAAAGAGTTATTAATAAGTGGGGAGAAACCGGAGCACCCACAGAATACTCCCCGCGTGCGCGAAGGGGCAACAGGTGGAGAAGGGTCCATATTTTGCTGTACCACCTTCACCTGGAAAGCCAGGGTTTGGCACCTCTTCCACAACCACTGAAAGGGAGTTTCGCAATATTTGTGCTATCCACCAAACCTCGCTGCCTCCAGAGCTGGATTACATGAACACATGATATGCAAATATGTGTCAATCAAAATAATAAATTCTAACATGCATGATCCATGCATGTGTCGTGAGCATAAGAATCGATTACATTAATTATATGATACAGCGTTGAATACCTTAAACTACAATCTAGAAACGAATTGTGACTCGAATATTGGAACGAACAATAACTTTGTCACGTGAAACAATTAGTTGTGCATTTTGACATGCCTTCCGTGGATTTTATAAATAAATGTTTACAATAAGGAATAGTAATTATAACCACCATTCGTCACTAAGTGGTGGTGACGTCACCACGGCGCTTGTGCCAGATATGTGCACTTTAAGACCATGTGAAGTGTCGAAGGTTCGCTGGCAGGTCACGGGACAGACCCAGGTGCCATGGGTTGACTCACTGAAATGACTGGCAGATGCACCACCACCTGTGCCAACTTGCTGTGCTTTAGCCACCCGGTTGTTGTGAGCGTCGCTCCTCTGCCCTCTGCTGTTGTTGGAGGGCGACTGCCTCCAACTGCCCAGCAGCATCATTCACGAGCCTCCAAAATTACACCTTCATATAATTATAGATAGCTGATTTTCACCAATTATATTCACCTTGTTACACTATTTAACCCTGTTAATTAAAATCAATCAGCACTCGCCTATAATTATTAAATCCGCTCTCAGGCATGGCTGTTCTGACGATTGCAGAACACTTATTCAAGAACACAGACCAGGAAGCGCATTCACCAGAAATCTCAGCTCTGCAAACACTTGCTGATGCTGGATGTAATCACCAGCAAAACGTCTCATAAACATCTTATAAACATCGTATAAACATAATTAAACTATACTCTTTGGTTCTTTCGGCAAAGTCACGTATATATAAAATTAAAATAATAATAGGTTTTACCCTTTCTGGAAATAAAACAAGTGTTAAGATGTTCAAACACCAAATAGAAACCTTCTGCAAGGAAGCAAGACTGCATTAACCACACACAGTACTTGTGGTGAACATGCAAACAAATATGCTCGAATAATATTTGCAGTGTCTTTGAAACTGATTGGCCTACACTAGCTTTCTTTGGTGTTTGAACATGTTAACAACTCTTTTATTTCCAGAAAGAGTAAAACCAATTCTTATTTTTCATACTTTGATACTTGCAAAAATGTCCCAAGTTTGCTTGCTTTTCAACTTACAGTAATCGGTTTGCTGAAAAATAAAATCGATTGGCTCGTTTGTCCACGTGATAACTTTAATTGTTTGGTGTGTCGGCTTGTGGAGGATGCATGGCTCTGACATTATACTTACATGATCAAACTAAAAAAATACTAATGACTAAATTCAGAGCCAGCACGTCCAGCAACCGAGACATCACTTCCAGCTGAGTTGTACGAATGAGGTTAAACCTTTCTAAAATCGATGCTCAAGAATGCAATAAATCACTTACTCAAATGGTTTTTTTATACCGTTTTCATTTTTAAACTGTCCAAAGAGTAACCTCAAAAACTGGAAGTAAACCCGTCTCATCTGGCTAAGAGTGGTCACCACCGGGCTCTCAGATTGGCCTGGAAGCACACGCTGCAGATACCACACAAAACCTCACCCAAAGCAACCCTCACTGCACAGCGTCGGTACGGCATTGTGACCTGTTCGAAATGAAGTCGTGCGTTGTGCCAAATACGGAACCCAGCAATTTGGAGGAAAAGAGCCGGTGGATCACATATGTATCGACCTCAGGGCGGCTAGTTGGCTGTACGGCTATGAGGTTAATGAATCCATCTGTGCGGCCCTTAAGGAGTGTGATTCCTCGTCCACACAAAGCACTCAGCACGACAGAGACGACCTCTTGATCATCACCAGCGAGAGCTCGGAGAGTGCAAGTCCTCTTCATCAAGGGAGAGAGATGTGCGGTTTCAATACAAAGTGTCCACACATCTCAATGCTGGCGGCCGACAACCTTGACTCAGAGAACGTGTCCGAGGTTAATGACATTCGTGAAAGGCCTCTTCATCGCATTCATTCAGTTACATTCTAATTTTGATTGACGGAGTGACTAAATGAGCCCACATCCCATTGGCGGGGGGCACTGGTTGAGGTTGAGAGTTCTCATCCTGTCAATCTGCAAAGGTGTTCCACGGATTACCACAAAGGAAATAACTTGGTGGCGGCGGGTTTTATTGTCTGTGAGGACGGGAAGCACCTCCACGTGAATTCCCCCTTGCGCATATTAAAACTACAAACATCTTCAAAGAGATACGTTCCTGAGTATAAAGCACATCATTCTCGTCATCATAGTACTTCTTATATCATAGGGCGGGTAGTGTGTAGACGATACGTCGCAGGTTTAAGTTTGTGAGCCGTTTTGGCGCGACGAACGCGGTCAAATTCTCTCCTGCGAGCGAGCGGCTCAGGCGGCCCCCACTGCCGGGTGCGGGTGGCCGCTGCTCACCCCCCTCCCCCCCCCGTGGGTCTCGGCTTTAGTGTCCCACTTGTGGGAGCGAGCGACCAGTCGCCGCTACGACGCGGCTGATGGGAATCGTTCCTACATCACAGTACTGACCGCAGCAGCACGATGACGACTGATGCCCAAACTGATCAGGATGGTCTCCAGCAACAGCAGCAAGGGCATGACGACGACGATGATGATGACCGTCATTTATAAAACCGTCGTCTTATCTGCGCATAGCAGCGATGGCCGTGCCACGCAACTCCCCTCTCTCTGATCGTGATGAACTCAGAGGGAGTCACGGCCACTATCCCCCGGTGACTGCTCAACATCATCAGCAAGGACACGCGGAGGAGGAGAAGGAGGAAGAAGAGGAGGCGACCCGCGGCTGGCGGAGTTTCGGATTCATTCGGGGCCCTTGGCCAATGCGAGGCAGCCGCAGCAGCCACGGACAACAACAACGAGCGGCGGTGACTCAGCGAGACGACGACCCCCGCTGGGATGTAGAACAGCCTCGTCACGACGACGACCTGGCCCCCTCGTCACGGCGAGAGCGGCGGCGGTGTCACGGAGTGACGCGGGCGAGTAACGCGGCGAGTGGGGGGGGGGTGCGAGTAACGAGGTTGAGCCGCGGAGTGACGCGGTCTGAGAGTTGCTGTGGACTCCACTGGGGGGGGGGGGGGGGTTGAGCTGCAGAGGCGCTTATTCAATAGCCACCCGGCCCGGAGCGGTGGAGTGACGAGCAACGCAAAAGTCGAGTGACGTGGAGCCCCCCAGAGTGACGTGGAGCCCCCCAGAGTGAGGCGGAGCCCCCCAGAGCGACGTGGAGTGACTAGTCATGCGGTGGAGTCGCGAACCACTTCCTCCTGGGGGGCCCGACGGCCTCTCCCCGTGACCCCCCGTGACCTCCCCCCCATGACCCCCCCGTGACCTCCCCCTGACCCCTCTCCCCCTCGGGCCCCCTCCCCGGGGCCCCCTCCCCTTTCTTCCCCCGAGTTCTGGAAGATGCCGCCACTCTGGGACAGAGCAGCGGGGAGTGCGCACGTCAGTAGCGCAGCCCTCGCGCTCACCTCACCATCACCACCACCTCACTATCACCACCTCTCCTCACCTCACCACCTCACCACCTCACCACCACCACCACGTCCTCACCTCGTCTCACGCCACCACCACCACACCGCCTGCCTCCTCCTCACCACGACCCGGTTCTTCTCACACGAGATCCGGTTCCTGCCCCACCGGAAGCTGCCCCCTCCCCCACCCTCTTCGCCCCCATCCCACGTGACCCCGCGCGGCTCCACGTGCTGCACGAATGGGGCTCCGCTTGACGTCGTTGGTTCGTTCGTGTCAGTTTAATGTATTAGGTAGAGCCCTGTGAGTCATTCGGCTCTTGAATCGGGTGCAACCGCAACAAACAAAAAACGTGAACAAGAAAACATCTTAAGGTGACTATGCGCAAACAGAGAAATCCAGGAAAAAAACCGCAAAGTCTTCCAGAAAAAAAGCACCTTCCACCAACGCTGTGCTATTAACATACATTTGTTATTAAGTTACAGTGTATTATCCGTTCAAAAATCCCAGTGGGATGCAAGTCAAACAACAACCACAACCTCAAGACAACTTAGATTAAAGCCATCAGTCTAACTGTCTAACTCCGTACTACAACAAACATGGCCAAACCAAAAAACTTTTTGAAATTACCAAAATAAAGCCATAAGCAATGTAACAGTGATCATAGGAACTGTGACTGAAATTTCACAATAAACGACATAAACAACATGTACCACCAAACCCTGTAGCCATAGCTGGCTGCATGAGTCACTCCACAACAGCAAAAGCATAAGTAGGAGTATCAAAAAATGTCAAATGCACCTTTAAAGATCAGCACACTAAATCAGTCCGCGCGTGTCTTGGCGAAGGTTGCGGCGGCAGCGTTGTTGAGTCGGGCGGTGCAGACCTCCCCCCTTTCCCTGGCGATGGACTCCAGCTCTTCCTGGGGAATTCCCAGGCCAGCCTAGCTTCACGTCGTGTTTAGTATCAAGACTAAGCTAAAACACTCAACTCAACTATATTTGATTTGACCGCTTGAAGCCCACTGAGCTATGTAGCTATTTTTCAGAAGCGACCTGGCTATCACAAATGATAGCTCAACGAAGTGGCTTATCACGTGGAAATATACAGCAGCTCTAAATGTAAATGTACAGCAGCCACAATGCTGCAGCACGCAAACTCTAAACGCACGTTGGTTCGAAATGTGGAGGGGAAAACCGGAGGACCCGGAGAAAAAATCCGCGCGACCAAAGGGTGCGAGAGACACGCAAACTCCAGACATACAGCAGGCGTCAGGGTCGGAATCGAACCGACGCGCTCCTGCGTCCCAGGCGAGGTAGTTAACATCTCGCCAACGTGGCCCACGCCAGGTGAACTCAAAAGTAAACATTTGTCTCGTCTAAAATTTAAAAGTCTAAAATTTACCAGAGAGAGCAAGTGCGAGTCTGCCAGTAGGGGCGGTGATTGTTTAACCAAGAGAGGGCTCAGCGTCTCATTGGCAAGAGTAAAGGGGGGGACGTTGCTGTTATAAGCAAGGGGGTGTCTGATGTCTCCGTTGTGTTGAATACCTGTCAACCCGTACGGTTTAGCCGTATTCTTGTGCAGGGAAATAGAGTTTTCAAGTCCATACGGCGTACAGCCGTTTCAATACGGGCACATGTTTCTGTCTATTTGCGTTCCTTGTGATGGGAAGAGCGTTGATATTTAAAATGGCACGGGGTGACCAATACGGTCTGAATTGGTCTGCTATAAGGCAGGGGGCACTGATAGGTGGTTGGCAGGTATGGTGTCGCCTCCTCTCCGCTTAGCTCGCCACGACTCTCCGCATGTCCAGTGGCGCTAGTCCAGCGAGGATGTTACGAGCTGTTGACGTTTGTGGGTTTTGAGGCACCCTTTGATGATGCGGCAGGGAATCATAATCGTAATATGTATTCACACTGGAGGAATCCGAAGCGCTATAAAGCTCTTTTTCGCAGGTGTCTGGAAGGGGCAGGTCAGAACGTCTGTTATCTTGCGTGGACCGATCGTTCCCAGACTTGGCAGGCGCACCACTCTGCGCTGGAGCAGCCGAGGGCGAATGCCGAGGTCTTGGTTGTGGCTGTGCGCGCTCCACGTGTTGAGTTTGCAAGCTTGCGGATGATTTTGCGGGAGCTGACTTCCCCTCCCGTCTTCTTAATGTGGCTGTCATGGGTATACCATTTGGCAAATTGAGTAGAAAAATGCATTAGTTACTGAAGTTGCATTAGGGGGCGTCCATAAATGACGTCACGCACCTAGGGGGGGGGGTCAGACATTTGTGACGAGGGGGGGGGGGGGTTGAGAAATGTGACGTCACATCAAAATGCGCAACTTTAAATAAATATAGACAACACGTTCTACTTAATTAAATATACTTTTTAATGTTTTCTCCTACAACATCAGAGTGCAGCGCCACATGAAATATACACCACAATATGACAATAGTTTAAAGCGATTTGAAGCATGTTTTACTTTGGGGGGGGCAGAGCTTTGTGACTTCATATTTGAGGGGGGTCTGACTTTTTGTGACGCGGTGTGACGAAGGGGGGAGCGGCAAAAATCGGCCAAAATCGCGTGACGTTATTTATGGACGGCCCCTTACGGTTTTTGTATATGTATACGCGTTTTAATTTAAATGAACTTGGCACCACAGGTATGAGTCTAACTTCAATTGCGAGCTGTGTAACAATGCGAGTCGTGTAGATCGGTCTCGAGGTTGACTCGAGATGTGCCGGAGAGACCCCCGACTACTCCAGGTGCTCATTACAGTGATCAGCTGCGCCGCACCATCCGTGCAACACGAGGCCAAACACACACACACACTACCTTTATTTGTGAAACAGGAAGATAGATTGATGACCTACAGGCTGTGGAGGTCCAATTACATTTGTGAGGTCTCCATTGTCTCACGTAAAAAAACTTTTATTTTTCATGGGAAATAAATAATAAATGAAAGAATCTGTATACATTGGTAAATTCATATTATTGAATTCGCACATGCCACAATTGAACTGCGGGCAAACCAGCAGTGGCTACGGCGCTGCTGTGGGGCGCCGTGGTGGCGAGATGTTAACTACCTCGCGTGGTTACATGTTACATGTTGGCCATTGTGAACTGGCCACTCTACGAACTTGGTGGCCAGTTCAAAATGGCCACCGCAGTTATTGTTCGTTTCTCTCTCATTTTATTGAAGTTTCCTTTTGTGCTGTTTATCTGGTGATTCGCCATGTTCAAGAATTTGTCGTACTGCTGTCTAGTTTGCTGTGACGTTGTGGTGTTGTGCTGCTCCCTGTGGGTCGTTACTCAGTGCTGTGATTGTGGACCATGCTTTCTTGCTATTGTGCGTCATGTTTGTGTTTTCAATCAGCTCCTGTCATGACTTGCATTGTTCTTCTGCCAATCCAACAGCGAGCTCTTCCCCAGCCGCCACGGGGATTAACCAGGTGAGAACTAAAGAGACCAGGATGAGTCTCGTTTGCTGGAGTGATCACATAGGACATTAGTCGACCAGTAGGGGGCGATGATCACCATGTAAAACCACAAATTAGTAGAAACCAGTGGCTCGTCGCTATAACAGTGGGGACCATAGTCCCACGTGACGGGTCGGAAGGTGCCCTTGTCTTGATTGCTGGTGGAAACAAGCCAGAGCACCGCACCACACCACACTTGCATTAGATGGAGTCGACCAGGAGAAGGTCCGTATATGAACTGCCACAGGATATGTGAATGATGGTGAGGAATCGAACCCCAATAACCAATGTACACAACACAACATGCTCCAAGATGGGATAGCACACACACATATTGGTACCCTCATCTTCAAACAGTGGTCGTTACTGCTGGCTTGACACAATGACAATATTCCATGGTAGGGACCAGTCTCAAAGGACAAGATTCCATTTCTAGTATATGGTCTCGTTTCATTGATCACAGGACGACTGGGCAAGCTGATGACGCTGTTTCAACCTCCCAGGAGTGGAATCATAAAAACAAGTTGAAAGAGCGCCATTTACACCAGGGCGTCCCAGAAGGCTGCGATAAGCAACTTGCATAACATCACAACTCAAACAATTTAAAGGGCACCCCCAGTGGCAGCTCTGCCTGTGTGGCACAAGGTAAGTCAGCGCGTGGCCTTCAAGCGGACATTGGTCTGCCAGTAGGGGGGGGGGGGTGGAGACGATGATTGCAGTGTAATCCAATTGAGTCCACTGGGTCAAATTTGGACCATGCTGCCGGCACACAATGGCCTTTCTCTTTTCGAATGAAGTGACAGGAACTTTCACTCTTAATTTTTGGAGCTTTCGTGACTGCAGGAATTATTCTTTGGTTCTTTCGGTTAAGTCACGTCTAAAGATAAAATAATGAATTAAAATAATAGCGACGTTTCGATTGCAACACAAGCAATCATCATCAGGCATAAGAGAAATAGCAACAAAAATCTAACTAGAAGACTATAGACAGACATACAAGCAGACAGACATCACAAGGACACACAGAGAGAGGACACATATCGGCACAGAGAGGGGTCGTTTCTGTGACGGTCCCTTAAATATAGGGAGGGGGGGCGGGGACGGAGAGAGGGAGGGGGCAGAGAAAATTAGCATATCAATGAGTGGACGGCAACGTGTTGCTGCTGCGCAAGTAAGATGACGACGTGGCACGGCACGCAAGCTTGAAAATTAGGAGAAAGACACACTAAAATTAAATAACCTCGCAAAATATCGAAATGTGATGTAATGCAACACAGAGAGTCGGTGTTGCATTACATCACATTTCGATATTTCTTCTTAATCCTCGAGCCCAAACCACATCCTGCAATTCACTTGCCGCTCCCGCCTGGTGGCATACGTTTCGCAGTTCCAATGTATGATGCCAAACACTGAATCATGCGAATACCATTTGATACACTGGGGTGTTTACAAAACATGTACTCTTATTAGCCGTACGAATACATTGGAACGACTAAAGTTTCGTGGTTCCAGAGTCTGCTCTGGCCCATGAAACAACGAGCTGCATCCCAGCGGTACACGCGGTGCCATCACAGTAAGGAGACGCACACAAGCCAGCCCAACCCACCCACCCAAAGAGTGGCATCAACTTTGCAAGAATAATCTTTATTATTGCTTGTATTTGCATATTCAATAAAGATAAATACATAACGGGGGTTCCTTTTGTGCCATGTGTTCACAAACACTGACGGCACGCAGCGCTGCGTTAATCTTTGTCGCACGTGTGTGTACACCTATCTTTGCACATCTGTGTGTGTAAATTGCCTCTGAGGGAATACACGGATGTGTGTAGTGTACGTGCCTGTGTGTGGGGGTAATATACCATCCAAAAAATACAAGTGATTCAAACTATAATAAAATGCTTTTGCAACTCAAATTTGTTAAACCCTATTCATAACACTAACTCTATCCCTCTTACTAGCAGTTACATGAACAATGTCCGAACATCCGACACCTATTAATTGTATCCATTCCGAACCCTAGCCCTCATCTGGTCAAACAATTTCACTTTACTAATGCTGACATTAACCATAACCCCCATCTATACGTAACTTTAATCTCATCACTAACTCTACCATTTACCTAACCCTAACCTTACCTTGGAACGAACACGAATTGTCTCTTACAGTGACCCTCTTCTACAGTGGGACCAGAAGTCTCGTTAGAACAGAGAAGGCGGGGGGGAGGCGAGGGGGCACGGGGGTGAGGGCATGAGGGTGATGGGGGTGGGCACAGTGAAGTTAATAATATCAAGATTCGGACAAGATGGAGCTAGTTGGAGAAGCCCTGCCATTGGGCAGAGGGCTACAGTCATCCTGATCAACAGATAATTCCCACCATAAGCAAAATTACGTTTTCCAATTGCTCTATAACACGAATACTTCCAACATGTAAAACATCCCCTTAGATCTCGAAATTGAATCTCAATGACATAAGAATGATTTTCTTGCCGGCAGTCTGTTTGCTCCATCATAGCTCCAAGCACCCACGTCTGTCTTGGTTGCGGAAAAAGTGCGTGTCTGCTGCACATCGTTCTGCTCCCGCCTAATAATGCTGCTCATGATATTCTGAAGTTAAACCTAGCAGCCTTTCATATTACGGTCTTGTATTTTGCGGAAGCATGGGCTAAGTATCAGAGGACTATTCTAAACTGCCACGGAGCACATTTGAATTGCGACATAGAGTTTCAACGGCCTATAGACCCCACACCCCCTTGCTTTCCTAGACGCTCCAACCTAAACACTGGCAGGATATCTAGGTAAGAAAGTGCAGTCCTGCTCAGACATATTTCAGCGGAGGGAATTTTCTTGTTGTTGAGAATTTCAGAATGAAAACACAAAGTGAAAACAATGAATACTGTACTCGTTAAAACTGCTCAGAAGTGTGCATCATCCCCTCTGACATTACATATATTTTCATGAAAACTATACACCACAAAAAGCTAGCCACCATGTTCACGTATATTGACCTTGACACTGATGTCAATTTTTCAAACTGGTCATGACCAACAGTGTCAAGTTACACACCCTGAATGTGTCTCAATTTCCCAACTACAGCCTTATTAGGCTGCATTTGGAGCAATGCAGCGCTGAAACATGACAGTCCTCTTATCCGCGGTAATATCGGGACTGATATCGCGGATACAATTATCCGAAGGGTTATCTGCAATTTGACTCTCATTTGCGGGGTACATAACTCGAGGTTAACCCGTGGACAATAGGATGAATCCCCCACAAAAAATCACGAGTATGAGGAGGCCCCATCGCTATGCATTATGGGCAAAATCGTGGATAACCGCGGATGGATATCGGGCCGGGGGATAATAAATAGGTGCTTTCATGGAGCCTACAGCTGCCGCAGGTAATGAGTAGAGGGTAACAGGCCGCGGATAAGAGGAGTTCTGTATTGCATTCAGGCTGCACACTTTACTACGATGCTAGGTGTGTGTGCGTGCGTCAATGTCATATGCTGCTGTGCGCTGTGGATGATGCCAATTGCTACAAAACAACTCCATCGGACACTATTGAACGATAAAATAAACATTGCAATGCCTGGGATAAAGGGGGGGGGGGGGGTGTCATCATTCGCTGTGACGAGTAAGTTTTGACGAGAGCAGCCAAAGCGCGTTGGCCAGCGAGTCGGTTTCTACCGAGGCAAACCCATTACCACCACAATGCCGCCAGTCTGATGATTTCCGCAGTGCGATTAAACAAGTCAAGCCACCCGTTTTTAAAGGAACTTCAAAGCTCTACAACGCATCTCAACCAGCGCCTTGTGCCAAAGGCGAAACGTTAACCTTGAGAGTTGGCTGGTACTACACAAAGCCCTTTTCTTTTAGGGCCAATGTCAGCCGTATATAGATGGTTTATATATATAGGCAGTGTAAATCGTGAGTGTGGAAGTTTGATTTGTCCCATGTCCCGTGCTTACCCAGCTATGCCTCTGCAATCAGGATCAATAATTTGATCGGCCCTTTAGTTAACCCCCTGCTGGATGAGGCTCTCCCTATGCCATGTGGGTTGTGGGGGTTGTCTGACCATACTTCACCACCCTGTTTCAGTGTGGCCTATTGAAGGGGGGAAAGGGGAGGGTAGCAGAGACTGGGATCATATTAGTGCAGTACAACGCTGGCGTTGTCTGCACCACCCGTGCTATCCAGAGCAGAGCCCCCGCAGCTCCATTGGCAACATGCTTGTTCAGGGTCGCTACTCGTCCCAGCCACTGCCCAGGCTCATCCCCGCTTAGCTTTACGAGAATATCTGTCGAAGTCGGGTGCATTGCTGGCGACTCAGCGGGCGTGGATACCTGGCACGGTCGAAAGCTGATCCTCGAGAATGGACACCGTGTCAACCCACACGGGTTATTCGTATTGTTGTGCAGGAGAATTGAGTTTTTAGGTCTATACGGCCGTTTCAATACGGGAAAACAATGTTTTATCTATTATTTGTTTGTGTTTCTCCCTTGTGATGGGGACTTTGTAGGATGAACGTTGAGATTTATAAGGGCACGGGGTGACCGATAAGGTCTGAATTTGTCTGTAATAAGGTAGGGCACTGATCAGGGGTTGACAGGTATGAGAATGACGCGCGAGAGCTTAGACAGGGCAATGGATGCACCCACTGAGATTCACCGCGGTGTTCCCACGAACCCAGATGTGAGTCAATATTCCAGACGCCCCATAGACAAGAGTTGTAAAGGGATGCGAACATCGCTTCAGAGTTCGGCCGTGGGTCACTTTCGCATGTGGGACTCTAGCTAAAACGGCGGCACATGGTCTCATCTGCATCGCACGTGACCAAATAGGGTGCTTAATATAAAACAGGCGACGTTCTGGACCATGGCCCTTATTCACAGCACACCGATTGAAGGACCATTGCCCGAAACGTTTCCCATTTTTTTCTCCTTTTAACGCAGCGATATTAACGAGCGTGTGGTGCGCGTCCGTTGTGCTCGTGCATCACTGCCAACGCAGAGTATCGCCAATTAATGCGATCTTTCATGTGCGCGTGAAAAGTTGACAGGATGCGTTGGCAGCTCATCCTTAGAAATGAGCAAGTTGTTACCATCAATTAACCATCGATGTGGAGCTAACCGGCTGATATGCGAGCACCCTCCTCCCCACTCGTATAATCTCATCGGGCTCTCGCCTGGTGAACGAAACTCTTACAAGTTGTGGGAAGAGAGCGCACAGCCTGGCACGTGCCATGCAGAGATCCCGCCCGTCTCAACGAGGTTCTCAATGAGTGAGCGCCCCAGGGTGATCCAGACTCCAGGCTACTTGTAAATAATGCTGCTTCTGCTGCCGATGGGAGGTGGTGGGACGGACGGGGGATAATGGGCCACACGACTGCAGGGTGATGTAAGTCGTAAAGAGTGAATGAAAAACATTTCACGCATTCCCTGCCCAAAGAGGGTGCAGGAAGATGAGATCGTGCAAAAACCACATCGTCAACACAGTATTGATTTGTATACATTATTCGTCGGCACTTGCAAATCCTTCACATCGTCGTCGGTAATGGAAGACTGCGCAGTGATAAAATGGTTTTCGGTCGTCGTCACATCACGCGCTGCGCCTCACAGTCCCTGCGTCACAACTCTGCGGCCCTGCGCCACTTTGCCCTGGGTTTGAATCCTGGACTCCCACCAACCAACGATAACAAAAAAACCAACATCTCAATCAAGCCACAAGTAACTGGGCATGCCACCATCGGGCTTTTGGTGTTTACACTCAGGTAAGCAGATCCTCTTAAGGGCTTCTGCATGAAGTTGGACACGTGAACTGCTCTGCATACAAAGCCAAAACAAAAGCGACGGAGCGACTGTGTAAAAGCTCGACCCTGAAAGAACACCGAATGAAAAGTGATGTCGTTTGAGGGGTAATATGGAATTGATCGTTTGGATGCCCGTGCCTAGGCGCCAACAGAGCAACTGGGTTTTCATTTCTCCAGAATGCAAAAGCCGAAATTGACATTTGGGGTTGCCGCTGGAGTGGAGGGTTATAAAACAGTGGATTGTTTATTTGGTTCGTGTCCCTTTAAAAAAAAAAAGCAATCGCGCAAGTCTGAGCTGAAGTAAAGCCCAATACACGTGCACATAATTCGTCTTCCCGGATGCAGGCGCTGATGACAATGCAGAGACCACGGCCTCATTGAAGGCGTAACCCAAAAATACTGAAGCTGTTGTTTGGTGGTGGCCACCGAGGAAGGAGGCGGATCTAGAAACTCCCCTGGAGAGGCAGCGGTCCCAACATGTTAAGCTGTTTAATAAATAGAGTTCTACGTAAACTACAAATATCCAATGTGTTTCCTGTGGTAAATGTTAATAAAATACCAATTTCTCTGGGTGTCAACGAGGGGGGGGGGAGCGATTTCCCACATTGCCTCCTTCCTTGGAGCCACCACGAACCCAGGGCTCTCTGGGCTCTGCACGTACGGAGAGAGCTTCTTTCGCACCGTACGTGGTCAACCGGCAAATCCGCGGTGGACTTGTGAGCGTCGTTACCGAGGAACGATAATCGAAAGCCACAGCGACACGACTACCTGGCGCACAGCGGCAGCGTCCTCGGGCGCCGTCACAGCCAAGGCAGTCTCGCTTCCCATCGGGAGGTGCGAGGAGCCCATGAGGCCCGGTTGACACGACGACGCACGGTGCATGCCGGGAGCTGCTGCGTTACTCGATGGGACACCAGCGCAGAGGTGAACGTGAAACGCCTCATGGCGGCTCACTGTCGCGTCGATGGGTGCCACGATTTGAGGTAAATAAGCAATTCTTTTTTTTTTAACAGCTTTCAACAGATAGTTTTGATAACGAAATTAAATAAAAACCCAGGTATATTTTGTTTTGCGTGTTCATTTACGGGTACAGACTACCAACAATCTCTGTATGGTCGACATTATACACATTTATTTACATCTGTGCCACTGGTTATAGTAATGGGCAGCCCTAATTCTAACACCAATCCATCCGAGCACATGGCAGTGCCCTCCTTCATAAAGAGCTACGGCAAATACAGAGCCACCTCCCACTTCACAAGATGGAGCCCCGACGTTCTTTATGTTGAACCTCTTTCTCGCCGTACGTAGCCAACCGTGCAAATCGGAGGTGCGGGGGAAGGACAAGAAACTGAACACAAAAAGCTGTTCTGAAGAAATGAGTTTTCAATCAAGATTTAAAAGTGCATAGCTCCACGGTGTCATCAACCTGCACGAGACACTAGCACCGGATATTGCGAGCATATCAAAAGCTTCATCCGAAGAACCACATGCGGTGGGAGGGGACTTTCATCTCGCGACGTGGGAGGTGGGGTTGGTGGTTGCCGCAGCGATGGGAGTTTGCGCGAGGCATCCACGAAGGTCAGATGAGGTGCCGGAAGGACGTCCGTTGGGGTTTGAGCGCTCTTCTCTTTGCGCTCGGGTTTTCTCCAGGCACTCTGGTTTCTTCCCACGAATTTGGCCAAACATTACGACGCCCGTTAGAACTAGCGACTCAGCGAGACTTTCCTGAGTAAACATACGAAACGAGAGATCAATGACAGTAGCAAGGCATCGGGGGGCGGCGGGTGGTGGAGGGGCTGCACGCCAACATTGCTCGTCAAGACTTCGCGCGGCTGCCACAGCGCCGGTGACAACCTGCAACCTCTGTTGCCGAGCGACGCTGCCAACTGGAAAGCACCTGCCAATGGGGCAGCCGCCTCAATGCTGCGACTCACGATGAAAAGCGGGTCACGTGCGAGCGAATCACGTTCTGGCTAAAAATTCACATCAACGCTTTTTAAAGCAAGCCCCAGTGTTTTTAACGTGCACTTTTTAGTTTTTTTACAATTCATACAACAGGATTTAGTGTTTTGACGCTCAGGTCGACAGTGCTTAGGCCTCTCCCTCCGGACCCTCCGCTTGCTCGTCAACCTGGATGACAACGGCGCCACGCTCATCGCACGCGATCGCGAGTCGCGTTCGATGATGCGAGTCTAGCAATGGCTGCCGCATTGAGAGGGTCGTGGTTCTGTTGAATAAAGTCGGCGAATGAGAACGAGCAGCAGCAGCATTCCGACTGGTGGCTTTTCAGGCGTGGTCCACACACTAACATTGTGAACAAGAAAGCCCCGCTGATTATAACACAAAATTAGTTGGTGTCAGCGTAATGCATTTTATGTGGTATGCAGAATGCTCACTTTCACTGGATTCCTGCGCAAATTGAGGCCGGGACACCGCTCAAAGTATCGACGAGGAAGGCAGGGAGCCCGTGTCCGCGAACAGCCCGAGTGGCCAGCACGCTCGCCACCGAGCCACTTTGCGTGGACACAATGGTTTTATTCCCACGGCAATCTCCCGGTAACTTTAGCATCAAATTATCATGATTCTTATTAAAGTGCTCTGAGTAAAGAGGGCGTTAAATACTGCGGAATAAACCCCAAACTTTTGAGTAACCTGCCAATTATAAATATTTTTTAAAAGCTGGTAGTGCGCAACTAGTCAAGACAGCTGTTGGCTTCACTGGGCTCACAGCCGATACAATTTCAGACGTATTGTTTCCAGGTCTCCTTTGCAAGATAAATATCAATTTAGCTTGTCAGCCAGCCTCGTTGGGCTCTTGCCCAGATAAATAAAGGAGAGCGACTGGGCTTCAATGACAGCACAAGGCACTGCCGAGGGGCGGCTGCGTGGCTAAGGGGATTCGTAATGGCCATATCGGTCGATGAGCCTGCACCGATTAAACACGGGTGCAAATCTAGGTGGCCGGTCCTGATGAAACTAAACGTTTGAGTGTAGTGAGCTGATCGTCTTAACCCAGGTCGCTAATACGCGTACGCAAATATATCTCGTAATAAACTAGACTCTTCTCAATTCCGAGGGCTGAAATAAAATATGGTGAGCGACGTGTGGACCACTCTTTACAAGAGTATCCAGGCGAGACGCCCCACGTTGGGAAACGGCGACGCTTCGAGTGACGAGGTGGAGCTCTGCGGACCATTTGTGAAGACATTTTTTCCATATCAGAACGCGATTCCAATAGCGCCGACTGGGTATCATCAGTGCCGAGACCTTTTAAATGGTTTTGCTGTTAATGCATTTCATCAGTGAGAGGAGGCTGAACCGCGGGAGAAAGGATGTGCTATGGGTGCGTTGCATGTGTCAGTTGAAGCCTGGTATGTTTTGTACGACCGTCTCGGTGCGTCTGCTGTCGACTGGCGCTGGCGGGAGTGGTGCGGTGCCCATGCCAAGCGGGCGGGGCTGCCGTTGTCCCAAGTTCTGGTGAGCGGCGCTCTCCTCGCGTCCCGAGCGTCCGCGTGTCCACGTGCGTGCGCACGTTCCGAAGTCCCCACCGTAAAATTACACTCATGCGTACAAAGTGAAAATGCACAGTTCACTCTCGGACAGTTCTTCCCGGCACAATCGGCAACTGGACGTCGAGACGTTTTTTTTTGGTAGAAATCAAAGCGGCTTGAAAAGTAACGAAACAGAGAAAGACGCGGGCCGCTAACGAGCATGGCTCGTTCTAAAATATATGACATCCATTCAATTCGCAAGGACCCTCGCAGCATCAAAATGGACGGAGGCGCCGTGGCAGCAACTCGGTTTTCGCGGAGCGCCGCTTCGTCGCCGTCGCCACAGCAACAGCAGCCTCGTGCCGGCGACGGTCCGCTGCGTCGCTAGGAGACGTTCTCCATGATGGAGAAGACGAGCTCCATGCGCACGGCGCCATCGCCCGGGCCGCCCCCTCCTCCACCGCCGTGCATTATGGGTATGAGTGCGCAGTCCAGCTCGTTCATGTACTGCACAGGGAGCGGCTGCCCATTTCCTCCGGCCTGGTAACCGACCTGGTCACAGAACGCGCACGCAGAGGGCAACGATCCCCAAGTTAGCTTGAGATAGGGTTAGCGGCGTCTGCCGTCAGCGGTGGCTGCCTTATGGAGAGGCATTCAAGAGCGTGGGGAATTTCTAAATGCTGGTTCGGGGCTGTCAACAGAAATGAGCACTCCCAGCCACTCCTTCGAGCAGGAAGCTCACCGATTCTCTTGACTAGCCTTGTCCGACGTGTGTCCTCAAAGTCCCGGGCTAATTCAGGGCTGGGATGCCCCGGAAAATCTGTTTTCTTCAACCCCGTTATTTCCACGAGACCAATGTTATCCCATTAACGACATGCGTTTGTTATTTATATTGCTTTTCTATAATATAAAGCATCAAATGCATTTAAAATTCTGATAATAATTATAACGATTAATAATGCGAGCTTATTAGCTGTGAAGTACAGGACTCAACCAGCCCTGCCACGTGATGTTGCCGCGCAGCGTGAAGATGCATCACACAACAAGTTAGCACCGCTTTGCTCGCCGTTCAAACTTTCTAGCTTTGGGAGCGCCTCCGATGAGCACTGTTGGCTACATACGGTGCGAAAGAAGTTGACCATACACAGGTACAGCGCGGTTTTATATCTATGACCAAATTTGTTTTTTAATTAAATGCATCTCTTTAAAATCCCCGTGACACGAGGGCCGCAGTGGCGAATCCACCCGCTGTTCTCTGCCGAAACCGCCCGCGATTCCGCCGTCAGCAACTGTCACCGCGAGTGCAGGGCGGGGGGGGGGGGCGACGGGAGGAGTAGCTCCCGTGCAGCACCTGCTCAGAGTGCAGGGTGAGGCGTAGCCCCAGCTGCGTGAGTCCATCCTCGCGCAGCTCCTTGAGGCGAGGCGCCAGCGCCACGCAAAACGCGCGCGCCACCGCCTCCGCCACGCGGCTGTGGTCCGCGGGGTCGAAGGTCGACGTGCCGCCCTCCCGACTCCCACCCTCACCGACGCCTTCCTCCTCCTTCTGAAGGAAGAACACCTGCGCTCGCAGACCGCAATGAACGCACACGCACACACTTCAATAAACACACACTCACGTAAACTCCCCATCAAGACTGAACACGTAGATTTATGAAGACAATATAACTGTTCAGAATAGATTTTTTTTCGGTTAGGCCACGTAATGATCTGGGCAGATTTGCGTGCAATGACCCTCCACCACTCGACTCAACCAAACCAATTTAACTGTCACATTTACAAGCATTCTAATGCACTGGATTTTATTCGAAATTCCTGGACGATTTTGTACCAGTGTTCGAAATCTGAGTGAGCGTAAACGATAATGATTGGCGTGTCTGGTGGTGGAGGGTTTTTCAACACAAATCTGGTCAGATCATTACGTGGCCTTACTGAAATAAATGAATTAGAAACCCCTATTAAGATAACTATGGACACAACTGCGATGAAAAAGGGTCTGATACAGACAAAATTTAAATTGCACACGCACATCTAGATATTCACACATGCTTGTCAAGGCCGTCACAGTACTTAAATGGGTCTCATGTTTATATTTCTGTTGACATAGTTTACTTATCAACACCGGGTGCGGCTTGTAGGCCGGGCCAGCCACGCAGAGGGACGAGACAGGCTCAGACATCACGTGCATGGCTGGCAACCACTTCACCACTGCTCCCCACATGTACACGTACACGTGTGCACACAGAGACATAAATCCCCCGTGCAGCCAGAACAGACTTGGGCAAGTGCTGTTAGTGCCAGCATCACGCCCGACTGCCTTTGCCTTCCTTTGTGGCGATGTTTAAACCCTGCACCAGGTACTTATTTGAAGCCGAGTCGACCGAGAGAAGGCCCAGGACAGGGTCAGATAATCATTACGGGTGTTGGCCATGATTAGGAATCGAACTCGGGTCGCCGGGTTTGGAGTGCAGTGCGCTAAACACTAAGCCACCGCTCCCCAACTGTGCACGCACACACACACACACGTGCACATCACTTGGTGTATACGGACCTCCGTCCACCTGATGATCTTCCCGCTGCCTTTGAACTCTGACCCCTGGAAGATCTTCACGCTGGGAACTCCCTCCATGGAGCGCCCATCGATGGGGCTCGTTACCCTGGAAACCACAGGGAAGAGGGTGGCGGAACGGAAGTCGTTGGAGGCGGCGTTCAGCCACAGCACGTTTCTTACATTTTGCGTCAAATCCGAGTTTTATAAACGTTTTACAGCATTCCCTGTGACGGAGACTCCCTCCCACGAGGAGCGGGTTCCAGGGCACGCCCGCGTCGCTCCGCTGCAAGAGTGAACGTGAGATGATGGGCCAGCCCTGCCTCCTGGGCCTCTCTCTGCGAGCAATGCTTCGTTGCCTCTCTTGCATCTCGCGCCGATACCGCTGTGGTCGGTGCTCCTCGTTACTGAACCTGTCTGACTGTGTCGGGCCCTCTCGTAGCGCTCATCTCACAGTGCCGTTCGTCACTGCTCGCCGACGCTGTCGCACATGTGTGCGCGCGCATGCGGCAGTATGCATGCAAGTGTGTGTGCATCAGAGTGCATACGCACGTGCGTCAGTATGCGTGCGTGCGTGCTTACGGGCGTGTCAGTATGCGTACACGTGTCGTTACGCGTGTATGTGTGTGTCAGTACGCGAGTACGTGTGTACATACGTGTTAGTACGCGTGTGTCCATACATGCATGCGTACGCGTGTCGGTACATGCAAATCTGCACGTGTGCGTGCGTGTGTGCGTGCGTGCCCACCCGCGGTTGAAGGCGGCGTCGTCGGCGACCCAGCGTGCGTGCACGTGCTCGCGAGGGGGCTCCCCGTCGGCACGGCCGCACACCAGCGTGTGGTCGCGCATCTCACGCAGCGCCGAGCGCAGCGCCTCCATCCCCTCCGCCGTGATCTGCACCATGAGCCCGTCTGCACAACAAAGACAAAGATCCCCCGTGTATAGCCTTTAACAGGCTGTTGGGGAAAGTGCTGTTACTGAGCACCTATGAAAGCCAGCACGGCACACGAGGGGGTGGGTGGACAGGACCACGCCCGGCCGTCTTTGTCTCCCCAGTGGCGATGTCTACACACCGCACCAGGTACTCAATGAGGCTGAGTCGACCTAGGGGATGCCCAGGATAGGTTCAGATCATCATTACTGGTGATGGCGGCGAGCGGGAATCGAACCCGGGTCGCCAGGCTCTTAGCGCAGCACGCTGAACGCTACATCACTGCTCCATACATGTACGCACACACACAGACACCTGCCTGAATTCTACCGCTAATCCTAACCCATTAGCCAACCAACCAGCTGCTAGCACTGGCCCTAACCAGCTAGCCGACCGGACACTAGCACTGACTCAACCCCTAACTCGAAGCAAACAGCTGCTAGGACTGCCTCTATCCCTAACCCTAAACAAATAGCCAATCTGGTGTTAGCACCACCACTACCCCTAACTCTAACTCGCCAACTAGAGAATAGCACTCCAACCCTACCCTAACCCCACTCTTCCGTTGCCTTTGTACACGGGGACGCTCACTTTGTCAATTTACCACTGATGCAGCACACCATCGCCAGCGGGCACATGGCCGGGGGGGCGGGGGCTGGGGGGGCTTTAATGGGGGTGCCCTGCAGGAGGGGAAGGCACTTCAATGGGGGGCCCCCCTATGGATGGACACGGCATGTAAACTTAACTTAAATTTTTTTCGACCGTTTTGTAAGTTTCATCATCATCGCTGTTATCAGCCATGTGACACGCGCTTGGACACTGCATCTCCTGAGAGCAAATCCTCGCGTTGTCATTTCACATAAGCCGGCTTGGGCAAGTACCCTCCACGATGCTCGACTTGGCCAGGAACCCCGAGGAAGACTTCAGGGCACCGTTAAACACCACGAAGCTGGCTCCCGTCACTGTGGGCACAACGCAAAGCCAACAGACGGCCATCTTAAATAGACGATTTACACACACAGGCAGACAGAGAAACGAGCACTGGGGAGAGAGATACAATAAGCGTCGGGGTCGGGATCAAACTCGCAACCTCCTGTATACCAGGCGAGGTAGTTAACATCTCCTCGCCACCGTGGCGTTATACTCCCTCCTTGCCCCCCCCATACCCCTACTGAGCATGGGGGGGGGGGGGGGATGCTCGGAGTGTAAAGCACGACGAGTCGGAGGCGCCGCCAAGCACCTTTTCGCGGCGTCGCGTGGATGTTGATGGCCTGCGTCTGGTAGTTGCCGTCGTCGTTCTGGACGCACACCAAGTGCGAGTCGGCGGCGGAGTTGAAGACGGCACCGAACGCCAGCACGTGCTCGTTGGCGCCGTTCAGCACTTTCACCATCTGCGGCGCACGGCGGCGGTAGATGGGTTCGATGTGGGGACCGAGGCCAGAGGGCGGGCGTGGAAAGATGGTAACGAGAATTTTCAAATGTAATCCGAAATCCTAAAATGCTTATTTCTTTGGTTCTTTCAGTAAAGTCACATCGATAGAAAAATAATAATAAAACAATGCTACTTCCAGAAGCGTAGAGAGTGTAATGTTTCCTTGAGCTAGGTATGGGCCCTCCCAACATAATTTACTTCTGCCATGTGTTTAAATGGCATTTAAAGTGCCATATGTGGTCGTTTATTAGCCATATTATATCAAATATCCCTGCATTTGTTCTAACCAACCCCTGTAAACCCTCCATTCCCATGTAACGATCTTGCTACCACATCTTAGCTCTGTGGGATCTTTTCCCAAAACAAATCGACTGACTTCCCACTCTCAAAAAGGTTCCCGCTTTGAAAGGGATCTCAGGTGATGCATCACCAACACAAGTGCCAACGTTGCATCGATTCTTCAACAAACGTTTGACTCTTAAGCTCAGGATTACCAGCTTCAGAGGCAAATCGTCTCAGGCTCTCATTGTCGTGTCACGAACTAAGAGTCCCCCCGTCGTCACAAGTCCCCCGTTCACATGGTCTGCAGAGATCCCCCTTCCCCCCCAACCTGCGTCTCGCGTCTCTCGCATTGGGCCGCGATGATGTGAGCTCCCCCACCTGGTTGTAGCGGTTGCTGGGGATGTCGATCCAGGTGTGGCCCATCTCCATGCTCACGACGAGGCCCGGCACGGTGGGCAGGCTGTACTGATAGTTTCTGAAGTCCTACCACACGAAAACCACAAGGCAAGGCTCCGCGTGCAGAAACGTACGTCTGCATTTCGCTTCACGGCGCCAGCGGCGTTGCAGCCAGCGGCGCCACAGCGCGCCTAAGAGTAAACGCTTCAAATGTTTCATTATTATTATGAACAGAACTCTGGATGCCAGTATCGCATTGCGATACTTAAATATTTTTTTTCTAATTTTTTTTATTCTACCAGGTAAGCAGTAAACTGCTCGCCACCGCTTTACCACATCCAACAGAAAACATCAGACCCTAGTTTTGCTTTATAGTAAGTGGAGATGATCACTGTTTGGGAGAGCCCATCAAGGGCAGCACAGCACATCACAGTGGCATAAGCTCCACAGGTTGCACCTCATGCTTCTCCATTGCAGATGTCCACACACCACAGCGGGTACTCAGTGCTACCGAGTTGACTACGGAGAGGGCCAGGATAGTACACTTGCTGCTGATGTTGCACATGACCATTGCATTTCTACATAGACACTTCATTTATTTTTCATTGAGTTACTTGCTTAACTTTAACTTTGCACTCTGATCTGTTTTATTTGTTTGTTCTAACTTTTTGACATCTGTGAAAAAGAGCTTCCATAGCTCATCGGATTTTTCCAGTATAAACCAAGATTCTGATTCTGAAGTCGCTGGAATATAATGTTCATCATAGTAACAAATACAATGATCCCACATATAGCCTTGAACAGACTGGTTGGGGCAAGTGATGTGAGCGAGCATGTGTCATAATAAGACGCGCTCACATGTGCGCAGGGACCGGGCGACTCACCGCCAGTAGGTTCATGATGGTGTGCCCGGTTTCTCCGAACAGCGGCTTCCGGAACCGCACGCTGAACAAGGGGCAGGGGTAGACTGCGGTGGCGTGGGCGACAGAGGGGAGTGTGGAATGGAGGAGAGCGCACATTGTTTATATACTACTTCTCCCGTTACAGCTGCAGTATATTCAACTCCGCATTATCCCTCAATAGATAATACATTGGTACCATTTGCAGGAGGTCCACAGTGGTTGTCCCCTGCCATGGGAATGAGGAATTGCAGCAGTGCTCAGGGATGCTAAGATGGAGGAGGGCTGCTCAACAGGGAGACACCGTGACTACTTTGTTAAACTCAACAACTACAGAACCCCACCCTCAACACCAACCCTGGCCGTGTGTGCGTGCATCCATGATCTTGCCCTTGTGCAAATGTGTGTGTGGACCTGGCCTGGCACAAGTACCGTGGTGACGTAACCGCTACTTAGTGGTGAATGGCGGCTGTGTTTGAGTATGTAGGCATTTGTGTGTGGGTAAGAAAATTAATGGGAGTGAGTGTGTGTGTGCATGTTTGAACAGGTGTGTTTGCATGTTTGAACAGGTGTGTGTGGGCATGTGCGAGCATGTGTGGCGTCAAGGTGCACCGTGCCTGGCACATGCGCTATTGTGATGTTACCGCCACTTAGTGGCGAATGGCAGTTATTGTTGGATGAGTGAGAGCGTCAGCCTAAATATGTGCAAGAATGTGTGTGTGTGTGCACGTGCGAGTGCGTCAGTGTAAGCGCATGTGTGGGTGCGTGCGAGAGTGTTCACGTGTACGCATGTGTGATAGCGCGAGCGTGAGCACGCCCCCCCAACTCCCTCCCTCACATCTGAACTCTGCCCCGAGCCGTAGCATCAGACGGATGGGGAAGACCTTGGCCCAGGGAGCCTCCCACTTCTGGATGAGCAGCGCGAAGAGCAGCGGCTGCGGGGGCAGCTCGCACGCGGGCAGCGCCTGCATGGCCGGCGACACGAACAAGAAGCCTCCATGCTCGCGGCTGCCCAGGAAGCCGCGGCCCAGGAATGAGTGGCCCAGGTGTCCCACCGGCTTGCCTGCTCGGTGACGCGCACGGAAACGCACGTGCGTACAAGGTCAAGCATCCCCCGTGTCGCATTAACAGACTGTTGGGGCAAGTGCGGTTAGCGAACACCTATGAAGGCTGGCACAGCACATGAGGGGGTGGAGTGGCCATGTCGACTTTGTCTCCCCTTAGTGGTGACGTTTACACATCACACCAAATATTAAACTGAGGCCGAGTCGACCTAGGGGAGGACTAGGACCAGTTCATTGTGCTAACTACTGCGAGATGGTAATAAAGCAAGCGGGTTAGTGACCTCTTCTGCATCGACATTTTGAGTGTCATCCCTTCATATGCATGGGCTTCCTCTGGTTTACTCCAAATTAACAAAACACTGTTAAAAAGTATTGTGACACTTATCAACTCGTTCCATGTTCTTTGAACCATCTACGATGACCTGCTCCCCGATCCACGTGAACACTCCCTACTCGTGTACTTGCGCCATCTCACACTGACGACACAGGTTGTGTGAATACGTGCCTCTGTTTTTGTTTGCGTCTTAAGCTCCGCTTGCGCATTTGGCGAGTGGCTGTGCGTATTAATGCTGAATAAAAGAATGTATTTGACAAAAATACATTATCCGAATATTGCAATGCACAACCCTCACTGCAAAAGTCGGTGGTGAATTTGCGTGATCGTTAGGAGTTATTTAAATGGCCACACAAGAGTGGGTTTTGTGCACGCGCACGCACGCACCCTTGTAGGCGTCCGTGTAGACATGCAGCAGCGAGTGGAAGACATCCTTGGGGACGGTCTTCTCGTCGGGCAGACACTGCAGCAGCACCACCACCTCGGCCTGCCCCACCGCGTGCATGCCCCGCGTCGCAAACACCCAGCACCGCCGGTTCACATCTGCAAGTGCGCACAAAGACAAAGATCCCCCGTGTAGCCTTAACAGACTGCTGGGGCAAGTACTGTGAGTGAATTTTTTCGATTTAAAGCTTTCGTGACTGCAGGGATTCATCTTCTTGGTTCTTTCGGTAAAGTCACGTAGAAGGGAAATAATAAAATAAAAATAACATATAATAAAATCAAATTCTCACGACGTTTCGGCCACAACACAAGCAGCCTCAGGTGAAGACAAAGCTGTCTAATAGACAGTGCTCTGTGAGTGAGTAGCACCTCTGAGGGCTGGCACGGCACACGAGGGGGTGGGTGGCCAACACCACACCCGGCCGCATTTGTCTAGATTATGACTGAAACTATTCCTGCCTCAAACACCCATCTCTTAACACCAGAGTAGATGTCTCTACTCCGACAAAGAGATTGACATTGTAAATTCAATCAAGAGCCAAGTATTTTCATGATCTTGTCCTGAAGATACCTGTCGCCATTTCAAGTGAAAAGCCAGATCGTCTTGTGAGAATTGTTCTTCATCTCACCTGATGAGCAAGCCAAAACAATAATTGGCTTGTCCTTAAACACTTCTACACACGACAATTGAATGTGTGTCACCATGTCGCATGGTGGAAGGTCTTAAGGACACACATTTGGCCAGGTCAATGCGTGACCTAACCCAGAAATCAATTATGAATCAATCAAGGGGTAGAAGTCTTGAATATGAAGCGAGAGACGTCACAGGACAGACGCAGGTGATATGAATTCTACGGTTGGAGCAGTGCAGAAGCACCGACAGACCAGGTGTTGTGGGTGGAGTAGTGCGGGCCGCAACCGCAAGCGGCCACAAGGAGTGTCAGCTGCGATGAGTGGGTGGCGGGGGTTGGGTGGCTGTGACGTCACTCACAGTTGATGATCCTCAGGGAGACCAGCAGGTTAGCGTTGAGCACAAACACGACGGGAGCGACGTCCGCCCCTCCTCCTCCTCGGGTCTCCGCCTCTTCCAGCACGGCGACGAGGAGGCCCGGCGATGGCCTCTCCTCCACCGAGTAGTCTACGGGACCCGCACGGCACGCACGTCAAACACACAGACACGGCTACGGCTCGCTCACCAACTGCTGCTAACAGCTCAACGAAACACAGCGTGAGACTATTCTAGACATCTAACAATTGGCCCTTCTTGCATTGCGATTGGACTTTCGTGATTTTATTCAAGAATAAATTCATTTTTGAACAATGAGGTGAATCGAGCAGATCTATTGGCCGCAGAGGTCACTTGAACCCATTACATACAATGTACGTACATCGAAAAAATTTGATTTCCACATGTACAATTTTTATGTATTTACCATAATACATTTTTTCTATTTTAAATCAATGAATCGATGCACCATTACATGTGCAGCATCCATTACAGACACAACTGCCACAATTATTACAACTACCACCACTTCCACTTCTACAGCCCATACAACGTATAACGACGCAATACCCGATGCACAAATACAACGGAGATTACATAGCGATACAGTCCGCTGCTCCTGACGCGTTTGTCTGGCTTCACCACCGACATGTGAAATTGTAGTTGTTGCTCTCCAGTTATTGCCATACAAAAGAAGAAGACTTACATGTGCAGCATCTATTACAGCCACCAATGCCACCGTTACCACCACTGCCATCACGCTCAGCAGCTCTCAGTGCCAAGGGCTGGGCCAAGGAGACGACGCACCTCCTTTGACGCCGGATGAGATGAGGATGGGGGGCAGTCCCTCGTCGTCGTCCGGGATGAGGTTCAGACCCTTTCCCACGGGGCTGCCGGTGGGTGCCGGGAGGACACGGTGACCTCCTCCGGGAGCTGCCGGAGGGCCCAACGAGGCCGCAAGAGCCGCGGGGACCATGGGGACCACGGCGGTCACGGGGACCGCAGGGGCCGCCGTTGGCGGGAGCGGCTCCGGCTGGGAGAAACACCCACATGTGGTGACGATGAGTGAGGACGCGTGCATGCGTGTCAAAAACACAACTCACGGTGACATCCTGCTGCTGCTGCTCAATGAGCATTGAGGCTTGGGCGCATTGGTGGCGAGATGTTAACTACCTTGCCTGGTATGCAGGAGGTCGTGGGTCCGACCCCGACCCTGACGCCGATGTAAAGACAGTGCGGAGCAATAGCGGGACAGTATGGTTCTCCGGTTACTTGTTGAGTTGTCAGTTGACTTCATTCATAATAGATATACTCAAGACAAGACGGTGTCTCCAAGAGCTACATTACACCTGGATAATTGGGAGTTTGCATGTCTGACCCTGCGGTTGTGTGGATTTTTCTCCGGGGCCTCCGGTTTTTCCCTTCACATTTAGAACCATGCATTTAAATTATCTGGCTGCTATAAATGTACACATTATAAGCCACTTCGTTGAGCTATCATTTGTGGCCAGGTCGCTTAAGAAAATGAGCTATGTAGCTCAGCGGACCTTCACTGTTAAAATAAAAATAATTGTTTAGTTCACAGTTTAGTTTCCTGTTTACAGCCCTGAGCCAGTAGTCGAAATTACATTTTCCTATGACACTCATAAAAGTCGATCCATTGGGCAACCACTTTTGACTTCCCTATAAAGTGGTCCTGATTTTATTGACACCCAACCAAGATTTTAACTTTCAAGCCTCCGACTGCGAGCCGCTCAATCTACCAGTGAGGCACCTGGACAGATTTGTTTAAACAAAAGACTAATTTCTTGAATCTAAGGATGGCGCCGTGCCGTCTAAGTCAGGAGCATACTATAAATGAAAGAGTACAGGATTCCCTGGCTATACACATTGCTGTATTATGGCGTTGCTTTACCTATACAGTGCCGATTACTTCGGGAACATATTTCATTATACAATTATTTTACTAGGAACATACACAGTGAAAACGGACTATTTTGCAATGTAATACCATACAGCACACAAAACTTAACTATAAACTAAACTGTTTTATTTACCAGATAAGGCCCACTGAACTATATAGTTATTTTTCAGAAGCAACCTGGCCACAAATATAGCTCAACGAAGTGGATTGTCGTGTGGAAATTTATAGCAGCCAAATATTCTAACCGCACGTTTATAAATGTGGAGGTAAAAATCTGAGGACCTGGAGAAAAATCCACGTGCAAACTCCAAATATACAGTAGGCATCAAGGTCGGGATCGTACCCCCGACCTCCTGTATACCAGGTGAGGTAGTTAACTGCTCACCACCGTTTTACCACATCCAACGGAAAACGTCAGACCCTGTTATTGCTGTCCAATAAGTGGAGATGATAACCGTTTTGGAGAGCTCATCAAGGGCAGCGCAACACATCACAGCGGCATGCAGCTTATTTTTCCCCTTTGCAGAAAAATCCACGCGACCACAGGGAGAATATGCAAACCCCAATTATACAGGCGTCAGGGTCAGAATCAAACCCACGACCTCCTGCATACGTGACGAGGGAGTTAACATCTCGCCACCGTGGCGCCCCTCTCGCCACTGCGGCATGTACCACCAAAAACCCCTCCGCCACGTGGAGAGGTTCCTCTGCGTGGCGGAGGGAAGCTGACTCGACAATGCAGATAAAGTACGAGGAGCTGTACCCGCAGAAGAAGGGAAATGCTGTCCAGCTGTCTTTGGAATGATTTTTTGTTTAATGTTCTGCAACCAAGCCGAAAAATCCAGAGGAGAGCCCGGAAGAAGACAGCCAGCTTCTTCTGGTGAGCAATCCCATGGCTGCAACTTCATCGTCAGATGAAGAGGCAGGTGATCATGCCCTTCATCTGCATAACCCCATCACTGCTCACCCCAAGAGACCTCAATCGGCAAGCTCTTCAAACATCTCTCGTGATATGTATATCTAATTGTACCTATTTATTATTAGTTGAAATGTATGTTACCTTATAATAATACGTATTTTTGTACACTTCATGGCATTTCGTCACGCATTTTTTTTTCTTCCAAAAATGTCGGCTTGGAACGCAACCCCCGATTTTAACATGATGTATGTGGGAAATTAGAGTTAGCTTCAAGTAATTTAGAGTTAAGTAGCATTTCCCAAGAACACATCCTATATGCATAGTGGGGGATTCTTGCATAACAGCGCACAGTGCGCTGAAAGTGGTACACAAGCACAACTATTTAAAAAATATCGTCAAATAAATAATTTACATGCTATGAAGGGCCATTACTCAAAATGTCACCTATTATAATGTTTTTTTCTCAAGGCCATCATTACCGAAGATCTTGAGCTTTTTGTTGTTAATGAAGAACAGCTCAGTTCTGGAAATTAGAAAATTACTCAATAAGCCACATTTTGTTTCCCTCCTGCTTCCTACTGGAAACCACACAGCATGGTGTGTGAAGGTATGTACATTCATTGTATTTCATAACTTATTAACAATCAGGAAATAAACAGATGTTCTACTGTAGGTTGATTATAAAAAGGCATAAATTGCAAATGTTGGTTATTCTGAAGCAGCGTTTGGCTAACGGTGGAGTCGGTTACTCAAATTAATTGTGACGAGTGAATTTGGTTTTGCGCATAATTTGGAATTTTCCTGTTTAAAGGTTTATTTGGCCTAAAATACGGGGTGAACAAGGCAGACCATACTCTTTGGTTCTTTTGATAAAGTCACATAGGTATAAAATAAAATAAATCACGACGTTTCGGGCGCAACACAAGCATTCGTCATCAGGTGGGAAAGCATGGTCTGCTGCTGAGGCAGACTGTTTTAAAAGGTTTGAAATGGGTGTAGCCCAAGGGTTATAGAGAAGTGGCCGGGGCGAGTGATGTTAATGTGAGAAATTAGCATGTAACTGTAAGATAGAAGAGTGGCCTCCTAAACGAGGGCACAGAAGTGGCTATGTTAATGTGAGGGATTAGCATGATGTTAATGTGAGAAATTAGAGGGCACGGAAGTTGCTATGTTAATGCGAGAGATTAGCAAGTAACTGATAAGTTCAAGGTTAATTTAACATGAATTGCAATTCAATACACAAAGTGATCATGAGCAGAGTCGGAAAGAATCAACAACAGCATTACGTAAACTTAAACTAAGCGGCAACTAAGCGTCATTACAAGTTTACGATAAAAGGAATTAATTGCAGGCACCTCACTGAGCGATACGGGCAATCCAGGGTCCTGGGCTGCTGCAGCAGCAGCAGCAGGTGGAGGGGTGGGTGGCGGTGAGGACCCCGGCACGGGCGTCCCCGGTGTGCCCGACAGGATCGCGGCGTCTGCCACCTCTCCGTTGGGCAGGATTCCATCGGCAAACCACACGCGTCTCGGCTCCCGCTGGGACCCTGCGTCAAGCACAGCCACACACTACTGAGATGGCTACGCGTGCTCCGTGAACGATAATAATTGGCGTGTTAAACGTTTGTACATGCGACAATGCGTTTGGCAATGTCGGGTGGTGGAGGGCCTTTAGTAGGAAATTTGGCCAGATCATTAAGTGACTGAACCCAAAAACAAAAATAAAACAAACTCAGCATTATCAACCACAACCACACCAGACAGTATTAACAATCGAACACGCACTACTTCCACCACTAAACGCTATCAATCACCATCATCTTATTTTGTAAGGCCTATGACGAGTAACTATTAAGAGATTCGGATCAAACTCACCCCATCACTCACCTAGCCAACCACTGCCTTCACACGTATAGCTGGGGCAGAGTGAGGTTATATGCTCCATGGTTTAGAATTTGTAAACAGTCACATACAGGAAGGTGTCTCATTTTCAGGTGTCCACATCTCCCGTAGTTAGTGCGAATCCGATGAAGCTACATACTATTAACATTCCTTTCCTTTGTTAATGCTACTCCCTGCACCCACCCTTGGTGCTGCTGATCCTGCATAATGCATGGGCATAATATGACTTTGAAACCCCCCGCCCACCTCCTACGCATTTCCCATGAATATGCTAAATTCCTCTTCATATGCACATTCTTTTTGTTAAGGCGCTCTTCCACCTCCAACCCAGCTTATATATAAGCTCCTAGCTTGGTAGTGTCTCATTCTTCACCTAAAGACGGCTGCTTGCGTTGTAGCCGAAACGTCGTGAGAATTATTTTATTATGTTTTATTTTTATTATTTTATTACTTCCCTTCTACGTGACTTTACCGAAAGAACCAAGAAGATGAAGCAATGACCGTTGTTTCCATGGAAGACTGAAGCTAGGCAGTGGTGCTGGTCATGGTGTGCTCACTTATCAGGTGATTACCACTCCCAACCGCCACCACCAACACCACCACACTACCCACGATTACCACATGACACACATTCACGAATCTGGTGAAACAATAACCATTTTGCCTTGGAAGACCGAAACCGGGCAGTAGTGGTGGTGTGCTTGCTAATCAGGTGATTACCACTCCCAACCACCACCACGACCGTACACGACGCTCATTCACCACTGCAAGGTGAAACGGTGCAAACGGTGCAAACGGTGCGGCGTGTGCGGCGTGCATGGTGCGTGCGCCCACCGTCCTGTCCCGGGTGCTTGAGCGCCGACACGGGCACCATGACGGTGGGTGGCGGCGAGGCCAGGGTGCCGGCGGCGCGGGCCTGCTGCAGGGGCGGCAGCGTGGAGCAGTACTCGGCCGGGTTGTTGGGGTTGGGGCTCCCGCTGGGCGGCGCCGACATCGATGTCGGTGACGGCGGCGCCGGCGGCGGAGATGGCGCCAGGGCAACCATTCTGTCCACCGCCTCGGCTGCTACAGACGAAGAGGAGACACGGAGGCGATCGCGCAAACCACATCAACGTTTGATGGAAGAATGCGAGTGAACAAGCGGGCAGGCGGGCGGGAGGGAGGGCGGACGGTGCTAGCGCTGGGCCACGCCGCCTCCCCGACCGCCCTCATTGCCTGGACACCGGATTTGAGAGGAGTACGTGCGGCTTTCTTTATTTAACTGCCATGGATCAATATCGTGTTGATAACCGAGTAAAGTAACAACCATTTAGCTCTTTGTGTTGCATCGTGCTTTAAGCTGTGCTGACAGAAAACTTGTCACAAACAGGATTTGCCTCGTCTCGACAGCTCAATGTTGTCGATTGGCAATACGTGTACGCTATGCAGGAAAGTCTTACCTCGTCCCAAAATTATTTTCTAGGAAGGTGCCGCTTGGAATGCAACTTGAATCTTTGTTTTATGACATTAAGCACACATTGGCCTCGACCTTGGCAATTAAGTCACAAAGTCTTTCCACTCTACAGCACACGCCTCAGAGGTTTGGCAATCACACCGAATGTATTCAACAAACATCTTTAATGGGAATTGAGCAGTCGATTCATGCAACCAGTGCTTGATGTTGATCATTCAATGCCATGACATATCAAGGCAATGTAATAATCTAGCATCAAATATAATTTACAGCCCTTTAAATTTAATTTAAAAAAAACAAAATGCCACGAGAATATTCCATGTTGGTTAGGGTGGACTGCTGTAGGGCTACCAAATGAACGGTGCAAAGTGCACTTAAAAAGTTCCTTATCTTGGCTCAAAGCTGCACAGCAAAGTGCATACAAAGCACAACATATATTTCAGAATGAAACAAGATCTCGCTGCTGTGAAAACGTCCTTGGAATTAGATTTTTTTTTAATAAGACGAGGGCATAGCACTGATGATGATAATCAGGCCGCTCTCGCGTGCACTCATCGGCGAGCGTCGCGTTTTGGTGCAATGAGCTCGCAAGTCTAGGCGCGGGTGCGCGTACGTCTGCACGTGTGTGCCTGCCACAGTGCACGCACACACACGCACACTTAAGAAGCACTGCTCTTTTGCTGGTACGGGCTGTTCTCTTCAAATGAATTCCACCAACGGGGCCAGACTACATCATCTCATGCTAACCGGCACAGTCAGGTAATGGAGGGCAAGGAAACAAGCTTGAAGGTGATTCGTTTGCGATTTTTTTTTTTACATAACCATGCGCATGCATCTGGGCAGACAAGGTAGCCTCTTTGTCCATTCCAGATCCGCGTACAGTGGAACGACACGGACATTATCAATCCTTCAAGGGTGGATCTTTGAGAAAAGGACTCGAGCCCACTGCTTTGCGCTGCGGGGGTACGAGCGCAGGTGGCGTTCGCATGTCCCCTGGTGGCCTCCAGCCCGTGGTAGAAGTTCACAATCCAGTCTCTCCAAATGTACGACCACTGTTAACATCCCACAAAGCAGTGCCCGTTGTTCTCATTTCCCAAGGGTTAAGGGGCTGCGATGACCACCCGACTGGAATATTAAGTTGTAAACTTTCGGAGTGCTCTAACACAGCACCTGGATGCTATCCTGACGTTTTTACTTCCTCCACATTTTGAACACCTACGAACCCTCGGAATTATTTTTTTACCCTTGCACTTATCCAGATGTCGATTACAGCAACAAAAAGGACAACAAGGGACTGTTTTTAGTTTTCGGCATTCATTCTTTGTGCAATCCCCAGTGACCGAGCGAGCGGTGACCGTCAAGCACGCTGGGTTTGAGAGGGCACGATGTTATCTCAAGTGGGAGGTTGGCGTGCGGTTGCACTGCAGCACTTCAGCAGTGCTGGCTCCGTGCCACCGCAAAGACCAACGAGCCCCCCCCCCGAAGCCACCTCGACTGAGAAAACATTCCTGACATTCTCTTCCTGCGACATGCACGTTGAACTTCTGTGGCACCCGCACGTAGCCAACCGTGCTAATCGGAGGTGCGAGATCAATATTTCTCACCTGATACAGCCAGACCAGGGCGGTCCTCGCACACCACCCAAACATTTCAACAACACTGCTACAAGACGTTTTATGTGTACATGCGCACAATTGTGTAAATGGCTCACACACATGCAGAGGCACTCATAAAGTTAATATACGTGCACGGCAGGGGTGGCATGCCAGTAACGCGGCACTGTGGCAGTAAGCGGTTGGTGGAATGCACAAATGTTGTGAAACTCTCTTCCTGTGGGCGTAGAGGAGGAGCCATACCCTGGCTTGCCAGAAGGTGGTTCAGAAGAATGCAGACTCATATCATCAGCCCCTTGTGCACTGGATACAGTGTTGCTCCCTTGCAACCGGGGGCTTTGCCCGGGTGCTCCGGTTTCCTCCCACGTGTATAAACACTCATTCGTTGGCTGAAAATATCTTCATACACAGAGGGCTGCAGAGCTTGAGCAATTGTTGGCGCCGGTTCACCGCCTGCCTGCCTGCCTTCCAGCTAGACCTGCGGTTCTCCAGCTAGGTCAGCTTTCACTTCCCAACGTGCCACTGTGCGGTGCCCATGCCGAGTGGTGGTGGCTGCGCACACACCGAGAATCCGGCACTGTGGAGGCGAGGGTTGGTGGATCGCACAAATGTTGTCAAATTCCCTTCCCGTGGGCGTCGAGGAGGTTCCGTAACTTCGGCTCGCCAGAAGAAGGCAATACGCGGACTCTTGCTTGTTCCGTTTAAATGGTAAAGAGTGTTTTCCCCGAGCACACGTGGGTTTTCTCTGGGTGCTTCCATAGGTCAACACTCATTTCACATTATATAAAGAGGACCACAGAGCTTGGGAAATTGCAGCCACCAGCTAACCGACTGGCTGCCTTCCCGCGCTGCCTGGAATTCCCCATGCCCCCCGCGTTGTTCTCTCTCGGAGAGCGAGCAAATCCTGTACGGCTAGTGTTTTTAATTGCAGTGACTTTTGTAAACATTCTTCACGGTCTTGCCCCTGCCTGCCTCTCCTCTCTCGTCTCGCTTTACTCTCCAGCTCAGCACCTCCGGATCCTTGTCACAAAGCCTTCGTTTGACGGGAGGTCGCTCCTTCTCGGCTTGTGTTCCCGATGTCTGGGATTCTCTTCTACGTGAACCGCTAAGCGCAGTTGAGACCTTGTGCGAGCCAAATACTTGAGGCACGTCTGTTTGCATGCGCACGTGGCTAAAATTGATTTTATTTTTAAAAATGTTTTATTTCATTTGTCGTCTCCATCAGCCTGGTTTTTTTTTACCCAACTATGAATAGTTTGTTTCCTGCGAAGCGCCTGGAGATGGCAATTGCGTTTCGCCCCTGCGTTCACGTAAATTGCGCCGCAATCGCATTGGTGTACGCGTGCGTGTGGTCCGTGTGGCATGCGTCCGTCATTCCCTCACCTTTGTCGATGTGAGTGTGGCAGCGAATGCACACGCGAGCCTCCTTGTTCTCCATGTACCTCAGCCGGCTCTTCTGCGAGCAGCAGGGGGCACAGAACACCTGCGCGCGGGGCATGTGGAACGGACACCAAACACAACCGAGGCCTGTTAAGGGATTTATGTATTGAGGGACACCGACCAGCATTTTTTTTAAAATAGCAACGTCCATGTTCACATCCAACAGCACGATTCGTGATTCATGTTTGGGTAAAGACCACGTGATGATCTCACCAATTCTTACAACCAAATTTAGCAATTAAGAAACTAATTTTGGCTGTGAGAATTTCCCATCACCTCACCATTGAGTGAGCTAAAATGATAATAAATGGCGCATTGTTAAACCCTTGCATACAGGACTCTGTTTAACACACACATTTAAAACCTACGCATATATATTTTGGGTCTTAACATACACTGAAGTTGTATCCATTTGTCTTCTATTATATCGCAATATTTTACACCACTCCTTTAATTCAACATGTGCATTATCGTGTTTTGATAACTAGAGCTGCGTTTTTTTACTTGCTTTCTACTTTCAGTTCCCCTTAAGGCATCATTTTAGTGACTTCATTATTTAAATCAATAACATAAAATTAATCAGTTTGCGGAATTCTCCAGCCTCCTGGACAACATTTTCTAAGTAAACCGTATTGTTTTTGTCCTGTTATTAACTGGGTGTCCTCGTTGGCTATGCTAAGTGCAACCTGCATGGCATGAGCCCGTGACAACTTCATGTGTTGAATTTGCTGAAGACGGAGACCTACGTAACAATATTGTGGTGCATGTTCACCATGAGTACGTGTGGCTAATGCAGACTTGATTCCTTGCAAAAGGTATTTTGTGTTTCAACATCTCAACACTTGCTGTATTGGAAGAAAGGGTAATACCTATTATTATTTCTCATACTTTGATTCTGGCAAATAAGGTCCCATGATATAGCTGCTTACCCTGAGCGATAAATGCGCTAATACGTGCACTGTCTTTGTACTGTCCGCCTCTTGGCACTCTTTGTCTGACACTGGTGAGACAAGGCCATGAAGGATATTTCTCGGGTTCGATAATCAGCTTCAAAGACAATGCATATATTATCTATATATATAAAAGGGAAATTTGTGAATGTGTGTCTGTCTGAAATGTTTAGCATACTTCTCGAAATGCAACAAACTTGAAATTTGGCATGTGGCTAGCTTCCATACTGTACACAATGTGAATTTGGCGGGGGGGGGGGGCGCACTAATGGATATATTTTGCACGACAAGTGAGCGGTGACGTCACATCTGTGATGTCATCCGCATGCGGCAGCGTCACGCAGTGTGCCTGCTGACATCACGCATCCCCCCCCCACCCTCCGCGTAGGCCGTGTATTAATCCAAGACAAGAATCCAAGTCCCGGGCGAGGCCGGGTAGTAAAGCTAGTTATAATATATAATATACTGTATAATATATGCATAATTATCAGAGAATGTGTGTTCATGACAAGTGTGTGTGGTTAATGCAGACTTGATTCCTTGAAGAAGGGATCTGTTTGGTGTTTGAACATCTTAACGCCTCCTGTTGTATTGCCAAAAAGGGTAAAACCGATTATTATTATTTCTCAAAATTGGGGTGGGGGGGGTCGGTGAGAATCAAGTCTGTGACCTTTCTAATATCTCCATGCAAAAGGCCACAAATCATTTTGACATGTGGTTCACGTAGCTTAAGGCAGAGAGCCGAGGACTTCAAGTCGTTAACTCATTGCTCGCGGCTGTGTTACCAAGCCACTGTCCAAGTTTAAAATAAACTTCACACATCTGAAACAAACCTCAGCATCAATGGATAACCCGATCACATAAGCACAATGCTAACAATGGTAGACATGTGGAACTTACACAGTTTATAATTAAATGGGGCACCCAGTAGCAGATATATTTAAAAAATGCCCCCTTTATCCTCAAATCTCATCGGGCTGCAAACTCCAAAAAAACTCTCCTCTTCTGTTACTAATTCCTCAGCCAAATGTACCACCCACCCGATCACCCCTGCACCTTTTACCCCGATTAATTAGAAACAGAAGCAGTTAGCCATGCTGTCACCAACTCAAAACCTTGATAAAGAAGAATAATATAAGAGACTAATCAAAACCATTTATGATGGAACAGTTGCACAAGATAACCTGGAGAAAACAACACTATACAAATAATAAGGGGACGTCAGACACCGAGAGACACTGAGAGACACTCTCTCTCACCAAGGCTACTCATAGCAATGCTAGAAGACAATCTCTGGGATTCATGGTTGGAAACATAACAGCGCAAATGTGCGTGAAGTGTAAACCATTTAATATTTGCCAACGACGGTCGTCTTATCAACCAATAGAAAATGATCGACAGGAAACGATTGAGGATCTAGAAAAAGAAGGTGCACACATGGACGACAGATACACGAGCCGAAACCTAAGTTGCGGACAGCAAGTTCACTGAACAAACAACAACAATAATAGCTATTACTGAAGCAATGCTACTGGACATCCCAAGAATACACAAACCTAGCAAAAAGCCTTTTGTGAATCCTGAGTACATAAACCTCGGGTAATTACACTATGTAACACGATTTTAGTTCCTAGATAGTGAGTGTTATTTTCTAATTGCTTATGCCTCAAAAGTAAAGAAAATGGATATTCCCCACAAACTTTGCTTTTGTGACTGGGACTTTATGTGATGGAATGACACATATGCACACGCTTTCTCATTGAAAATAGGTACATTTCAAAATATCACTATCCTGGTCACAAAAGCAAAGTTTGTGGGGAATAATAGCCACTTTCTGTACTTTTGAGGCATAAGCAATTAGAAAATAACACTAACTACCCAGGAACAATTTTTTTTGTTACATATTGTTATTGAATGCAGACTGGGATCCAAATGTTGAAATAAAGAGAGGAGTGCGAGCAGGATAGAGCGATTTCAGGAAATTACATTCGGTGCCGAGTAGCTAGCGACGCATCGACGGGTAAGCAACAGAACGTTTTCCAACATCGCTTATTGCCCGCTACGACCGAGATCAGAAACGTGATGACCGGCAAAGAAAGTGCAGGAGGAACTGCCAAGTACACAAAAGAAAAATGGAGGGGAGATGTACATGCTGGAAGTTACACCAACGCAAAGTACAGGCATCACATCGACTGTTAATCCTTTCCGATTCCGAGACATCTGCAACTTATAGGGTGGGTCCCGTTCACCGTTGAATCTTGGACAGCACAAGCGGACAGCGTAAATTTAATTTAGAAAGGTGTAGCGCCACTGTTTTTAAAGATATTGTACTCACCGCAGAGAACCGTCGCAACATGACTGCACTCTACGATATCTAGCGCCAAAATGTGCCACACGCCCTCCCCCATGGCCCCTTACTTTTGATTCTGTTACGATGACGTGTGTCTTGTGGAGGTACGTCAGCCCGAGAGGACGACAAAACATTACCTGCAAATGACCAAATTGGGATCCCCGCACAGAAACGATGGCCCCCAACTGCGAAACAAAAAGCTCGGCAGGACCCTCCTGAAAAAGGGTCACGAGAATCACGATGCTTTCCTCGCTAAACGAGCAGAATAATAATAATAATGTCTCTCGTCTCCCGCAAGCAACGAATCTCAGAGGTCAGACACCTCTTTGCTTTGTGAGGGTACAAAATATCTGCTTCAAACACCTGTCACTAAACACTAAATCCTATGTTTTGAATGAATGGGTCTATGTAATACAGCAGTAAAAGAACTGATTACTCAGGGTACGAGGGCAGCATGCTATGTGTCAGCGGAAAATGTTTTTGCATATTTGCAACTCGCCCTTTCTTCTCTGTGGGATATGTCTTGCAAGCTTTTGTGAAGCCCTGTGATGAACGTGGACGGTTGTAAATGGAAAAAGTCTCTAAGGGCAGCAGCAAGACTACACCACAGGTTGGTTTATTTTGGATCGTCGTCATGAGAGTGAGCTTGCAATGCCCACCCGTTACGGACAGGTCGACGGACCTAATGCACAAACGCATTCATCTTCAGCTGGAAAGCATTGAAAAGATAACACCCAACCGTTCTCTCTTCTGTCCCGCCTTCCGTTAAAACGACGCAAACCAAAAATTCACAAACGGCAGCGCAGAAAGGCAAGAACGCGTCCGTCCCCTCACCTTGCCACACGCGCGGCAGTGGTGTCGTCGGCGCGTGAAGGTGAACCGTGTCGTGCACCGCATGCAGTTGGGCGCCTCGGCGTCGGGCACCCACATGGGAGCGCTCATCCCGGGGCCCTCCCTTCCCTGGGTGCCCCCTGCCGGGCGCTCCCCTCCCGCCCGGGCCCTGCTGGCGCCACCGGGGCCGTGCGACCACGCCCGCTCCTCTTCCTCCTCCTCTTCCTGCGTCGTCTCCTCGTCCTCATCGTCCTCCCCCTCCTCGGCCGGCGCCATTGCCGTCACGTGGTTCTCCGTGGCGGAGGAGGGCGACGCGTGGGCCTCGGGTGGCTCGCGCCCGTCGGCCTCCTCGCGGCTGCCCAGGAGGTTGCTCGCCGGCCGCGGCAGCTGCAGGCGGAGCGGCTGCTTGGGGCGAGCACCGCCCGGCGGGGGCCGTGCAGCCCCCGGCGTATCGGTGCCGTTGTGCGCTGGCGCCGCGTGACGAGGCAGCAGAGGCGCCATGGCAGGGGAGCCGGAGTCAGCTCCGCCGCCTTCAAAATACACGACCACCCCGAGGACGTGGATAAGAGTACAGAAGCAGCACTTGCTCTCGACATCTGAATAACGGTCGAGCTGCGAGTTTTATTACTTTTCAGTCTTTGTATTATGTGGATTTCATCACCCGACATCAGAGTCATCGCGCAACGTAAAGAAACGTCCTTTCAGAACCGCCACCGTCAGCAGAACCTCGCGTCACTTCAGGGAGTGGCCCTGCATGATGACACCACAGAACTACACTCGAGTGAATTCAATAGACGTCTCTACCCAGCACTGGGCATGGCTCAGTTCAGTGATAAACTCAATTAGCTGGTAAGCCAAATACATAGAACACTGTTTAGTGCAGCCTGTGGTGGCTGGGCTACTGGAGCGACTCCAATCGATGTTTCTGTGGTGTGGTCCCTTTAGGCTGTTCTCCGTCAGCTATGAACGCCAAAAGAACATTCCTCAAATGTGGTGACCAGATCAAACGGCACAGATGGCAAGACGAAACTGGTTAATCTGAAATTACAGGCCTTTATTTAACACTAGTTCATGAAGCCTGTCTTCGCTAGGCAAAAGTTTTCAATATATAATAATTCACCTGTGGCTTTTTTGTTAGCTAAGATTTGAATTTTTAGTTAAGATCAGACACTAACTACTCCAAAAATTTGTATTTTTCCACAAACGACTTCATTCTACTTTTTATATTTTAAGACGTACCCATCGGACACCGCTCAATTTAAAGATTCCATCATTTTTTTATGAGAAATAACAAAAATGTATTAACTTAATACTCTATGAGAGGAAGCTCCTATCTCTACAGTTGTTAAATAATTCGGATTTGAACATCATAAAATGCGTATTTTTTCGTTCAAAACCGCTTGAATCTAAAATATCTCACAAACAATAAAGGAACAATGGGAAGTACCGTAGAGGTTTTTGAGACACACAGATTAAGGTATTTTTTATAACGATTCCTTTACATCGTGGTGTGGTGCTGTGGTTAGAAGCAACAATCGGGGGTTGACTAAATCCACCATCCCTCTTTGGTAATACAACTTTGTGGTGAGCTCACGGTGGTTGTTCTACGGAGACAACTGGTCCCTGACATGGGAATGTAGTACGTGTACGTTGGTTCGTGGTTACGGTGGTGAAGACTTGTTTGCCTTTGAATGAAAAAACAAAGCGGCGACAGAGAGAGAGAGAAAGGAGGAGGACTGACCGCGCAGCGGGGAAACGCTGTCGCCGCTCGTGTCTGACTTGCTGTCCTCCACCTCCTTCTCCTCGGTCACGCGGTCCTCCTTGAGGGAGGGGGCCGGGGAAGCCGGGGGGGAGTCGGCGCTGGCCTCGAGCGAGCTCAGGAAGGCCTCCAGCTCGGCATCGCTCTCCGACACGTCCGCAGCTCCATTAGTTCGCGGGGCAGTGCCCTCCTCCTCCTCCTTCACCGTGACGCTTGCTCCCGGCTCCTCCTCTCGCTCCTCCAACTCCTCCAGAAACTCCTCCCGCGCCTTCTTCGGCTCCTCGGTGCCGAGGGTGGGCATGGCGACTTCCTCTTCGTTGACGAGCGAGGGCAGCGCCTCCCGCTCGGCGCCGCGATAGAGCGGCGGTCGAACGACATCGGCGCCGTCTCCGGGGATGGGCGGCCAGTGCCGCAGGGAGTCCCCGGCGGGCGGCTCGCTTGGGGGTTCGCTCGCCTCCGAGTCCACCCCCCGACGGCAATCGTCCAGCGCCGTTGGCTGATCGATGGCAACACCGCCACCGCTATTCTCGCCCTCGCCGCAACTCCTATCAGCGTCGTCAAACTCACCGCCCTCTGCGAACATCTCCACTCCGGTTGCAGCAAGAGCCTCTACGGAGAGGGGTGGCTCCGGAGAGTCGTCCCGGGACGCGTCGGCTCGCACGCTTTCCGCCTCGAACATCGCGCTCGCGTCGTTTTCCGACGACATTTCAGCCGCCGAGCCCGAGTTCCGCCACGTCTCGTCCGAGAGGTCCCGGTCAGGTGACCGTGGTTCATCCGCCACGCACACCACAGCGAGCCGCTCGCCTCCCACGCTCGTCGAGCAGCTTCCGTCCCCGTTCGTTTCCCCGCCCTCCGCCCGGCCTCCTCTGAACGGCGTTCGGTCCACGTCGCTCGCAAGAGACGTATCCGCCGCGATGGCGTCGCGCGGCCGCTGCTCATCGTTGCGTGGCCGCTGCTCGTTGTCGTGCGTCCCCGAAAGCAGGTCGCAGAGCGGCGGCCCGCGCTGCGGGGCCAGCGTCTCGGCACCAGGGCCCGCCGACAGGAGGTCGAACGTCACCAGCGGTGGCCGACACGCATTGCGCGCCGCACTTTCATCTTCTCCGCCGCCGGCAGCCAAACAATCTTGCAGCCGCGCCGCCTCAAAATGTCGCGTGAACTGCGGCTGTTGCGACGAGCGCGGGGGCGACGGCGTCACGGTCTCGTCCGACGAGGTCACGGCCGGGGAGACGAGGCCCACGTCGAGAGCGTCGGCAAGGTCCGAGCGACGCGTTGTCGCAAATGGATCGATCGGCGCGGTACCGCGAGCATCGTCGGTGGGTAGGGAGGCCCACGGAGATGCCACCCGCGATGGCGGCGACGTTGAAGGCAGATTTTCCGGTGGCGACGCCGGCGAACCGGGGGCGGCGGCGGGCGGGTGCACGGGGAAAGACGGCGAAGGAAGAGGCGATTCCACCGAAGACGCCGACGACGAAAACGATTGGGAAGGCGGCGACCCCGGTTTCTCCGCAATGAAGTTCGAGGGCAAGCTCAGGAAGGGGCGATCGCGCTCACCGCCCTGCCCATCCACCAACGGCGCCAACGGAGGCGAGATCAGCGCGGGCAGGGAGGAGCGCTTCTCCGAGAGCGCGTCCGTGCCAACGGGCGGCGGGCGTGGTGGCGGTGGCAGCGGCTCTGGGGCAGCGAGTCCGGCACGCCGGGTGCCGTCCTGGCTCGAGAACATCTCGGAGCCGCGGGCGGCGGGCACGAGCCCAAAATAATCCACGTCATCTGCGACAAGCAAACGCAACAGCGGTTAATTTCATACCCGCCCTGCGCCCAGATTTTCCGTGTGGTAACTGCCGCTATGTATACACGGCATTGGAGGATGCTCGTGTTGTGCGTTTGTCGGTTTCGTTTCTGGTTGTATTGTTGGTGGTTTGTGTTCCTGGTTGATTTATGTTGGTGGTTGTACTGTGTTGGTGGTTTTATTGCCTATTGGTCTGGTTGTGTTTCAGGTTTGTTTGTGTTGCTGGTTGGTTTGTCAGTCCTTGTACTGTGTTGATGGTTGTGTTTCCAGTTATTTATATAGTGATATTGCTGGTTGTGGTTGTGTTGGTGGTTGGTTTGTGTTGCTGTTTGGTTTGTGTTGGTGGTTGGTTTGTGTTGCTGTTTGCTTTGTGTTGCTGTTTGGTTTGTGTTGGTGGTTGGGGTTGTGTTGGTGGTTGGTTTGTGTTGGTGGTTGGTTTGTGTTGCTGGTGGGGGTTGTGTTGCTGGTTGGTTTGTGTGGTTCGTTTCTGTTGCTGGTTAGTTTGTGTTGCTGGTTTGTTTGTGTTGCTTGTTAGTTTGTGTTGCTCATGGCGGTTGTGTTGGTGGCTGTGTGCCACGTGCGCTCCGCTCACCCTCTGTCTGCTCAAAGTCGTCGAGGACTTTGTCCAGAGCACACGCAGCCGCCTGGAAAAAACTCTCCATCCTCACGAGTGGCGACCGCCTGCCACAACCACCAGTCACAGCCAGACAACGCAACACCACACAACAACCGCTCCGTTAGCAAGGCCCACACGTGCCAATGTAAACACGCGTTGGCGTGCTCTCAGCACCACCGCACTACCCACAACCGCACAAGTTGGTATTACCGTGGAACATAACAACACAGGGTGTTGCACTGCCATTGGAAAAAGTTGTGAATGGACGTCCTTCTTCCCTGGACACGACGCCGATTAGCATGCTCAGCATAAAAAGAGACAAACAGAAGCACTGACAAAAGACAGTTCGGAGTGCGCCTCCCTATCCATCTCCCTGTCAGACAGGCAGTGAGGGAAGACTGTCAGCTTGTAATGTGTTGGTCCGCATCTATAGATTGCTTGAAACTTGTCAATTCTAGTGTCTTCATCGACCCGTCCATGTAATAGGGAAGTAAGCAGAGAAGTGGTAATAAGTGATGACAATGATATGCTTCCGGCCGCATACAATGCCGGTGACATCAGGTATCAATCTGCATCAGGACGGTGAACCCGTTTAGCTTGATTCTGCGTAAAACGCGTGGTATGTTGCATTGTCAATGGACAAAGGTGGCTGCGCATGGCCTGCACACGACTGCTCGTACCAACTGTTTTACATGCCGACATTAAAGTGTGCTTACTAACAGCACTTATCCCATCAGTCGGTGAGGCCACACCGGGAAGGAGTTTGCCCGAGTGTAAAGGTCTAAAAAAGCCGCGTGTTGCACGTACAGTGCCAGAGAGCCGTTACAGACGTAAGTTTTAACAACATCGCAGTTCCGTCCGGTATCAGCAATAATAAAAAATCAGAAAGTAAAAGAAACGCCCCAACATGAACACAGCGGTGCAGGAGGGAAAGGAGGGGAGGGCCGCGAGTGGGGGGGGGCAACGGAAGGCTGGGAGACTGTCACCGCCGCGTGAAGCTGCACTTGGCTTGGGCCTTCACTCGGTGCGATAAACATCAAAGTGGCAGAAGCTGCGCGACTCGGCCGGGAAGCCTGGAAGTGGCCGACGGCCCTTGCCACTGACCCAACTTGTTTCCTTCAAGACAATTTTGCCCTGAAGAGACCGGTTTTCCAGTACCGGTTCTATTGCTGTATACCCGAGACATACGAGTAATTTCACCGTGACAGCGGCAGAAAGATTTAGACAAACAACAATGTGCACAAGAGTAAATTCCACGCTGTGGATATGCAAGCTAATATGTGGCACGGCAAGCGGCCACGGCATGGCCCGCGTGTTGCGATGTGTCACCCGCTTCTCGTCGTTGCAAGCGAGCGTGCAACGACGAGTAGCGGGTGACACACTCGTTTGAGCAGGAAGTCACACTGTGACTTTCGACTTGACAATCGTGGGTGCTCGCAGCACAAGTCTCCCATATTGCTTGTGAAAGTTTGCCAAAAGTTATCAGCTGTGGTGAGAGGTGTATTTTGTTGTGAGTGGAAGCTTTTATGATTTCTGCAAACTATAGCGGGTAAATCAATATTAGTTTCGGAGCTAATCTCAAACGTGAAGTTGACCCGTAACTTTATTTTTTTTTATGTATCGCTGCCTCAAAGTGACTGAAGTTTTTTTGCAATTAAAAAACAGACAATCTGATTGGGTACTCAACTGCTTTAAAAAAGCACACGAATGGAATCAACAAGTATCCGAATGTGTTTAGCTTAATGATCTCCCAATATTTACCGGCCGCTCGACTGAGTTGAGGAATGCATTACAGTCAATACACAGAATCACAGTGTAGAGGCACAGATGCAGAGAAGAGGAGGGGATCGTGAGCACTTGGAAATATTAAAAGGCTAGAACGACACTCAGATGTTGACTTTCAAACCAAATGTAACAAATTGAGAGGGTGTGATTTGAGAAAACTGAAAATTAACTGTTCCCGTATAAACTAAACCTATAAACGAAACTATTTTTATTTTACCATGTAAGGCCCACCGAGCTATGTAGCTCTTTTTCAGAAGCGACCTGGCCACAAATGATAGCTCAACAAAGTGGCTTATCACGTGGAAATGTATTGCAACCAAATACTGTACTCTAAACGCATGTTTCTAAATGTAGAGGGAAAAATCAAAGGACCCGTAGAAATATCCACGTGATCACGGGGAGGGTTTTCTTCAGGTTGCTCTGGATATACCCTGAATATGCTCTGCTCTGTGCCTAGACGCTGGCCAAACAATTTGGATGCCACTGGTAAAAACTAAATGCAAAATAAACATAAACATCCCCCAGTAAAGAAATAATAATGGTTTATTTTCAAATAAATCACACCAATCGTTAACCCTGATCCAAACTGTTCCGTCATTACCATGTTCAAGTGTGACTGCCACCGTGAAAGCTTTGAAAACTTCCATCTCAGCAACCAACTCAATATCCACAAGGATACGTGTTGAAAGGAGGATAATGAAAGCAAATATCACAAACCATAAACCATCAGCTGACTCAGGGAAAAAACTAACGCTTTACCAAACTCATACTGCCGCGTTAAAGTAAAAAAGTCGAAAATTTACGGATGGCTAGAGCACTAACGACAACAACGTGACCCCGTTTTTTTTCAAGCCCTTGAATGTTTCAAACAAATTACTTAAGCAAAGTCTTTTCAAGCTGGCCACATGCCAACTGAAGAAACGGACAAGCAAAACACAACAAGGCAGTTCCATTAAGTGAGAACACAGTTTAACTTTCATGAGTTCAATCTTGATTTGAAGCTTTCGTGACTGCAGGAATCCACTCTTTGGTTCTGTCGGTAAAGTCACGTAGGTAGAAAAAAAAATCACGCCGTTTCGGGCACAACACAAGCGTCCGTCATCAGGTGGGAAAGCATGGTCTGCTGCTGCTGAGGCAGACTGTTTTCAAAGGTTTGAAATGGGTGTAGCCCAAGGGTTATAAAGAAGTGGCCGGGGCTAGTGATGTTAATGTGTGGAAATTAGCATGTAACTGGAAGATTGGAGAGCCGCCTCCTCGACGAGGTCACAGAATTCTAGATTTGAAGCTTTCGTGACTGCAAGGATTCATATTCTTAGGTTTTTTCGGTAAAGTCACGTAGGTAAAACATTAAGTGGCTATGTTAATGTGAGAGATTAGCATGTTAGTGTAAAATCTAAGAGTGGTGCAATCCAAAAGCATGAGTGCAACCCAAAGGGTGCAATCCAAAGGACATGTGAGCATGAAAGTGCAATCCAAAGGCATGAGAGTGCAATGCAAAGGACATGTGAGCATGAGAGATCTAAGAGAGAGGCATAGAGAGAGACACGGAGAGTCGGAAATAACAGCTGACATAGGCAGGTAGGATGGAAACATCACCATCAGTTAAGACTTTACCTGGTTAATAATGTCCTTCCAATGATTGCTCAGTTGGTACCCCATCCTCTCGTTTGAAGTTGTGTCTGTTTTTATATATCTGGATGCCTTCATGAACAAATCTCTGAAGGTTTTCAGAGTACCTCCGTCTTAGAAAAAGCTATTTCGTGTGAGCCCACAGCGTTAAAACAATGATCGGCAACGGCAGAAGTATTGGTCCTACCGTGTTTCAAATCCGCCTTGTGTTCATGAATGCGGTCCGAGACATGTTGTTTCGTTTCCCCAATGTAACTGCTGCCACAACCACAACTCAGTTTGTAGATACCAGGGTATTGCATGTCAGGAATCACATCCTTTACAGATGGGATTAAATAACGGATTTTGTGTACTGTGTTGAAACGAACCTGGATCTTGTGTTTGTTTAAGAGTTTGGAAATATTTTTGGTAAGCCCTGCTATGTACGGTAAAGTGATAGTTTTGGTTGGATCCTCAGAAGGCTGTCTCCGCATGGCTGGGGAGACAGCTTTGCGGATTGTATGGTCCAAGTATCCCTTCATCCTGAGGGCTTGGTGTATGTACTCCAAGTCACTGGCTAAGTGGTGCTGGTCGGAGATGCAACGGGCCCTATGGTGTAGTGTTTTGATGAGGGAATTCTTCTGGGCTGGATGGTGGTGGGAGTCAGGCTTTTTAGATAGGCATCCGTGTTGGTGGCTTTCCTGTAGACCGAATGTCCGCCGTACAATCCGCAAAGCTGTCTACCCAGCCATGCGGAGACAACCTTCTGAGGATCTGAAACACAGTAGGACCAATTTCTCTGCCGTTGCTGGTCATTGTTTTAACACTGTGGGCTCACACGAAATAGATTTTTCCAAGACGGAGGTACTCTGCAAACCTACCGGCTACCTTCAGAGATTTGTTCATGAAGCCATCCAGATATATAAACACAGACACAACTTCAACCGAGATGATGAGTACAAACTGAGTAATCATTGGAAAGACGTTATTAACCAGGTAAAGTCTTAACTGACAGTGATGTTTCCATCCTACCTGCCTATGTCAGCTGTTATTTCTGACTCTCTGTGTGTCTCTCTCTCTATGCCTCTCTCTTAGATCTCTCATGCTCACGTGTCATTTGCATTGCACTCTCATGCCTTTGGATTGCACTCTCATGCTCACATGTCCTTTGGATTTCACTCTCATACTCACATGCCCTTTGGATTGCACCCTTTGGGTTGCAATCATGCCTTTGGATTGCACCACTCTTCGATTTTACGTTAACATGCTAATCTCTCACATTAACATGCTAATCTCTCACATCAACATAGCCACTTCCGTGCCCTCGTCGAGGAGGCCGCTCTCCTATCTTACTTTTACATGCTAATTTCTCACATTGACATCACTAGCCCCAGCCACTTCTTCATGACCCTTGGGCTACACCCATTTCAAACCTTTTAAAACAGTCTGCCTCAGCAGCAGACCATGCTTTCCCACCTGATGACGGACGCTTGTGTTGCGCCTGAAACGTCGTGATTTATTTTATTTTATACCTCCGTGACTTACCGAAATAAACTTTCATGAGCTTAATGTTGAACCATGCTATCTCCAACAACTGCAAACGTCACCAGTTCACAAGTCACAAAACATTAACATTTGAATTTGCAGTAACTCAGTCATACCCGCGTGTCTTAATATTATTTTAATGTGACCTTGTAATGCACTGCCGCCGCTATTAAGAAACCACTGGAGCTATGCATTTTTAAATCTAGATTGAAAACTCATTTCTTTAGAACTGCTTTTTGTGCTTAGATTGTTGTCCTTTCCCCCGCACCTCAAAATAGCACGGTTGGCTACGTACGGTGCGAAACACGTTCAACATACATATACAACATTCACTCCTCACTTTGGAAAGAGAGGACAACTCAGAGGCGCGAGGAGGAACCACAGACGGGTGGGAAAGCAGCCACGCGGGGAGCCGACACCAAATTGCCTCAAAAGCTTTGTGGTCCTCTCTATACTTGAAGGTGTCATTGGCCAATGAATAACTGTTTACATGCAGGAGGTAACTAGAGTACTCAGAGAAAACCCACATGTGCGAGAGAGCAACACTCTATCCCGTACAACTCTAAAAGGTTGGGTGCAGATATGCTGGGCATGGCACCCCGATGCCCACGGGAAGGGTGTTGCACACTGCGTGATCCACTAACCCTCGCCTCTACAGTGCTAAATGATAGGCATGTGCCGCTACCACCACCGCCCTGCTAAACATTACCAATCTTAGAACATGAGATGTTTATTGTATATTCAAATATGAGTAATAACTGTCTTCTCTCCAAGAAAATCCATACAGGAAGTCCCTTGTTCTCCCATGCTGTGCCTTACAATGTGATATGGCTTCTAAACTTGTCTGTGCATTTCTGACTCCCACTGTTTTAATCCAGGCTACAGATGTCAGCCATCTCTGTTGTTTGCGTGGGAAAATTACACAATTCCATTTACCCTGGCACCTTGCATTTTTCCTTCCTCATCCATTGTGTTGTTGCCCTGTCTCTGTATTTTGAGAATACATGAATGTACAGCCTTTGTCAAGCCACACATGGATTTGGGGCATCCCCATGCCAAACAGGTCGTAAGGGTTATTTGACCATACTTCACGACGTGGGGGGTTGGTGAAGACGCGGAGCAAGAACGTGGGAACAAAGTACAATAAAACAATCCATTTTGCTGCACTGCTTCCCACCACAGAGGCCTACAAAGCACTATGGCGACCTGTTTGTGCATGGTGGTGGTCACTCATCAAAGCACCATCTAGACTCAAACCTACTTAGCTTCCGAGATCCAATGAGAGCGGGCTTAGGTGCTGGAATAAAATATAAAGAAAGTGTGGCTGCACCAGGCCGTGATGTTCGCACACCGGGAAACTAGGAAATGCATGCGCACGTGAGCCTGGGTGGACTGGTTGCGCATAATTGCCCCCAAGGCATAAGCTCTATAACCGACACGTTTACCTGCACAGCCTGTTTGCAGCAGCAGCTCGCCACTCACACACTGAAACCATGTGCAGCACCACTGCACTGTGGTGCAGCACCACTGCACTGTGGTGCAGCATGCACGAAACGCTCACCTTTAATGTGCACTCGCCGTGTTTCTACTGTGGAGCCAAGTCTGCCCGTTCACGAGCAGTCCAGCCGCACCAAGTGATGTTCGTTATACCAACGTATCGTTGTTAGCCAAACATCCCATTGCAGGACCATCCTTAAAAATTGTCTCTGGACTCAGTCTGGCTTGGCCAGGTAAATAAGTAATTATTGTTATACACCAGCCTGGGCATATTGGTGAGTCTGGACCGAGTAGACCATGACTTGGGGTTGAATTTGGGACATTACAATCAGGAGCCCAGTGGCTAAAAGACACGGAATTTAAAGCACAGACAAGTGAGAGGAAACATCACTTCAGGTGTTTTATACAAATGACCAAAGCACTCTAAGGAAGTAACTATTTTTACAGCACATACATTGAAGCCAAGTACTTCATCAGGCATTAACTCTACTTATACACTTTAGGTTAATGGTTCACAACCTTTGAATGCGGAACTTTGACAGCCGCAGTAAAAATCTAAAGCACCCACCATAAGTCGAGGAGCTCTTTCGCTATACCACTGGCTGCAGGCAGCCCAGTGTTGGGATTACGAATTAGCATTCCGAAGAACTTTACACAGCCATGTGTGTCCTACAGCCGACTGCACACACCTCAAATGCTCATGCAGCCACCCAGAGGTATACTCACCCACCCTTAACAATTCCGACTACGGACAGTCAAGCACGATGCTACTTGGCTCATCATACGAGCTCACAAAGCGAACCGCGTCACACCCACATATCATCCTTCAACGCGTGTGCTTCAGCTCGACAATGTTTCATTATCCCCTTCAAAAAAGTTTGTGACCTTTCTCCTGCTTTCCTATCTGATCTCACTTCCACCAACGTTTTTCATTGTCTCACCACTCCTCCTGCCTTTCATTGCCACTAATGTCCGTATTAAGGGGATATTACGCCTCCTCTTATGCTATTCCTCGGGTCTATCTGTTATCTTATTCATGTTTCTTACTTAAAATGTCCGTAAGTCTAAAAGCAGTACACGTGCACTTGTGTTGACAGTTCTGTTCCGGCATACATTATTCTGGTAATTTGTAACAAAAAATACCCATGTGAGAAATGTACTCTGGAGAAAACAAAGGCCCTTTGCAATAATTTACAAATGTGGACCATCACGTGCCAGTGTCAAAGAAAACATTTAATATTACTCCAACGAGATGACAGTGGCAGTCCCTACGTGGCAATACCGTCGTTACACAGCTTGCCTCGCAAATGAGATAATGGATCTCAATGGACTGCCATACGCACTAATTACATAATTATCTGGCAATGCGTGAATGGTTTAGTTTAGCACTAAGCTGTTCAGATTAATCAAAGCAAAAAATGTACTACAGCTAGTGTTGCAAAATGTGCTAAAAATATTCCCTGCGCTTTAAAAAGAAAATCCACCAATTAACGAAATCATGTTAACAAACAAATCATAACAACAAAATCAGCACGCTGCAGCAGGGAACGAATTGGACATTAACGGCAGCGCTGAGGGAAAGCGAATGAATTGTGCTGCTTTGTCTAAAGTTTACGCGCTATAAACCACAAGAATGTAGTGGGAACACGGACAAGGGCTGGGTGTCGCATGTTTTGTAAATGAGGATGCCATACGGCACGGAGTCAGACACCACCAGCCACGTGAGCGGATTAAGCGAGGTAACTGGGCGTACTAAGTACGATCATTTCGGACCCAGTCTGTGACACATTTATTTAGTTTTTTGCACATGCAGCATCCACGTCTGTCCGAGCACTGGGAAGTTATTAAACTGGACATTGGTTTAGAGAAGCATGCAATCACTGACCCACACACTTCAGAGTATACAGAAGGTCTGGCTTGTACACAGTGCTGTGCTTGTATTGACAAGAGGCCTATCACGTGTACAACTAAACTGCACTACGTGATTTCTCCTCCGTCTCTTACAGGGACATTCCCCAAAGTGACAACGGGAGGCTCTATTTGTTGCGGGTTACCTGAAAGGACACTTAGCCTCATATAACAGATGTCTTCTGAATCGTAAACATTGTATTTTCATCTTCTGAATCGTAAACATTGTATTTTCAAGGTGCTGACAGAATACACATATAGCTTATATTCGCTAAGTGTTGTGTTAATCAATACTGTGGAGTTGTAAATATATACCATGCTAAGTACAGCGTTAACCAATGCAATGGTGTATATCTTATCGGCAGAAATCTTGGACACCGGCCGTGCCTTACAATGGGATCAGAAGATTAGTGCAGCTCAGAATAAGCAGGTCTCTACTATCATAGACAATGACGACCCAACGCAACACGCCAGAGTTCACCACGGTGAGAGCGCTCGCAACTCAATGCACTTATGGTATGGCTGGGATAATGGAAGCGATGCAAACACTGGCATGTGTAGCAAAGCCTGTCTAATTTAGACACTAAATTGTACAAAAACAACCATACACAGATGGAGGTAAAAGGTCAAAGGTCACTTTGATGTTGATGAGGCATTGTACACACCATACACATTTACTTCGTCGTGCGATTCTACAAAGCGGCTTGAGCCGCTTTAAATCTTCACGGGCAACACAACACGGAAGATGAGAGAATGAGAGTAAGACCACATTGAGCACTGCAACAGGAATACTGTATTAGCGTTAACATCAGTGTTCGGCATGTTAAGAACCTCAGTGTTATCCATGTTGGCACGAGTGATTTGTTAACCTTAGTATTATCATTGCTATCAGCAGTGTTATCCGCGTTAATCAGATATCAGTGTTAAGTGTAACCCCACCGTGTTGGTAAGTTACCCCTGTTAAACTCACCGTTACCCCTGATAAGCGGTAACCTCACTGCTACCCATGGTAAGTGGTAACCTCACTATAATCCCTGGTAAGTGGTAACCCCAAAGTGGTAACTTCGTCGTTTCTAAGGTTAGTGGTGGCCTCTTATCCATGGTAAATGATAACCCGTTATAACTGGTACGTGTTAAACTCACTGTTCCCACTGGTCAGTTACCCTTGGTAACAATTAACCTCACCGTCACCACTGGTCGGTGATAACCTCACCGCTACCACTGATGAGTACGAACGTCACTGTTACCCCTGTTAAGCGTTGACCTCACCGTCACCACCGGTAGGTGGTAACCTCACCGTTACCACTGGTAGGTGGTAACCTCACCAATTTCCGTGTAAACTCCACTCGGGCCTTGCTTAGGAACGCAGCCCCCCCGCCTCGCCTGCGAGCTCTGCCGTTGATCGGGCGCCAAAGCCCGCAGGCAACGCGGGGTGCGTGCGGCGACAAGCAGCGAGCGCTCACCTGCGCTCATCCTAGGCGCGCCGTCCCCGCAGGCGTCACGGGTGCGGGAGAGGCCCCGCGACTCGCGAACGAGAAATCACCCCGAGTGCGGTGTCGGGATAGGGGGGTAACGGGGGGGGAGCAAGAGAGAGCCGCCTTCTCAAAAGCCTCCACTCGGGGCCGCCTCTCGAAGGCCTCCACTCGGGGCCGCCTCTACGGCAACGCAGGTAGCCCCTCCTCCTCACACGGGCTCCATAGGAGGCTCCCCATTGGCTGGCCGGCGGCACAGCCCCGCCCCCTCTAGCCCACGTGACGGAAGAACGACGCGTCTCATTTGTCGAGGTTTGGGCGGCATCCAATCGCGCAGAAGGTGATTCCTCGTCGATTCCTCGTCGATTCCGGTCGCGCGAACGAGGAATCGATTCTCGAGGGTTCTCTGTGAATATGATCCTTGGACCTTTAAATCAAATTCTAAGGTACCGCAGAGAGGTGACTTCGGTTTTTATAAATATTGTTGATGGGATAAGTACGGTGCGAAAGAAGTTCAGTATACATACACAAGCGAACCTAGGATGAGCGCAGGTAATTCAATACAGCGCTTCCGAAGAGAAACGCACGAGGTAACGTGCTGAGTAGGAGGAATCCATGCGTGTGCATGATTATTTTCCCAGGTCGTTCTTTTGGTGTAGCGAGACACAGCAAAAGCACACATACGCGATCTAACACCCCAAAAAACCTGTATTGTGGATGATATTGGTCCACGTGTCAGACAGCGCGACATCAGCGGCTTAGTCACGGCATCAAGAGCTCAGGGGGTGCGGCAAGCGACGTCGATGCGCTCACGGTCTCCAACATTTAGCGGTGCAGGGGCGAACAAAAAACACAACTCTGATCATGGATATGCACTGTCCTTGAAATTGATTGATCCACACCCGAGACAGCTTTCCTTAGAGCATAGTCTCACATGGTGTTGGACCAGATGACGCCAAAAGGCGTTCCAACTGCAGGTGTAGAGGAGTAGAGAAGAGTGGTGGCATCGTGTGCGCTGTCCGGTGCGGTGACATCACGGGACGTGGGGTCGCACGCGCTGGGCAGTGCACGTGACGTCACCCCTCCTAGGGTATTTAAGGGAGACCCCATGACGTAAGCGGGGTCACTGGAGGAACGGGGATAGTAGAAGGGGTAAAGAGGGAACCAGGGATAGTGATATGTGTTAATAAACCCTGGCGGAAGCCCCAAACTCACCTCCGTCTCCGAGTACCTCCGTCTACTACTCAACAACTGGCGTCAAAAGTTTACACCGTCGCCAACATGTATAAAGCGGGCGCACGGCGTAAGAACCCACCGGCACATGACTTGGAGGGTGCCGAAGGCGGAGAGGAGGCTCCAGCAGTGACCCCGGAGCCCGGGACCCCGGTGACGGTCCCCATGGAGTTGAGCGGACCGGAGCGGGAGGAGTCGGCTGCAGGGAGTGCCAGCTCACCGCCGCCGCCAGAGACGGAGAGCGTCCCCGCAGCTCTGCTGCAGCAGCTCCTGCAGGCGGTGGGGCAGCTGACCGTCAGGTTGGCCGAGGTGGAGGCACGGACGCAGCCAACCGGCTCGCACTCGGGACGGGAGCAACTGTCAACTGCCAACGTTGAAAGCGCCGCCGTTTTCCCAGCGACCGCTCCACCGGAAATGGCCGCCATGTTGGCTGCGACGCAATCCGCGGCGGCCATGTTGGCTCGGGAGCCGTATGCGGCCGCTGCTACGGCTGCGACGCGGCGGCCGGCGGACATTGTTGCTGCGACACCGCAAGTCGGCGCCATGGCTGCCATGGCGACCGCGACGCCGCGTCTCTCCACCGACGCGGCCGGGGTTTCTCGGCACGCCGCTCCTGCGGGACCAGCCGCCGGCGACGACGCGGCTCTACATCAAGCTGCGCCCGCCGGGGGGGCTCCGGGTAAGTATGCGCGTGCCGTCCTCGCCGGGCCGCCGGGGTGGGCAGCGGCGGCTGCCGCTGCCCCGTACATCGCCGTGCCGCCGGAATGGGCCGCGGGTGCTGCCGCGGCTCAACCTGTCGCCACGCTCACGGGGCCGGCCACCGGCGATGCCGCGGCTCTGCACCTCGCCGTGCCTGCGTCCCTTGTCATGGATGACGCCGCGGCTCCGTGTTATACCGCCGCGTCTTCGGTGTGGCCCATGGAGGCTGCAACGCCGTGGTGCCTCGCCGCGTCGCGAGAGGTTGCCGCGGCTGCGGCCGCTGTCCCGCACCTCGCTGCGCCGGCGGGGTGGGCCGCGGGGGCCGCCGCGGCTCCATGTTATACCGCCGCGTCTTCGGCGTGGCCCGGGGAGGCCGCAACGCCGTGGTGCCTCGCCGCGTCGCGAGAGGTTGCCGCGGCTACGGCCGCTGTCCCGCACCTCGCTGCGCCGGCGGGGTGGGCCGCGGGGGCCGCTGCAGGCCCGAATTATACCGCCGCGTCTTCGGCGTGGCCCGTTGAGGCTGCAACGCCGTGGTCCCTCGCCGCATCGCGGGACGACGCCGTGGCTTTGTACGCCGCCGCTGACAGGTGGGTCGCGAAAGCGCAGGCGCCTTCACACCTCGCTGCATTTACGGCGTGGCCCATGGGGGCCGCAACTCAGCCGCACTTCGCTGCATCTACGGCGTGGCCCATGGGGGCCGCAACTCAGCCGCACTTCGCTGCGTCTATGGCGTGGCCCATGGGGGCCGCAACTCAGCCGCACTTCGCTGCGCCTACGGCGTGGCCCATGGGGGCCGCAACTCAGCCACAATTCGCTGCGCCTACGGCGTGGCCCATGGGGGCCGCAGCACCACCGCACCTTTCCGCGTCTTCGGCGTGGCCCGCGGGAGCCGCAATGCTGCCACCGCCGCACCACGTCGCGTCCGCCGGGTGGCCCGCAGGTGCCGCTTGGCTTCCACACCTCGCGGCGCCGTGCGGCCAATGGCAGCGCCGGTTACCCGACGTTGCGCCGTTTGTCGCGCAAGGGGGCGACTGGTCGGCCTTCCAGGACCGGTTCGATGCGGCATACATGTCGGTCGGCTGGTCCATGGAGGAGGCCTTGCCGGCGCTTCCGACCTGCTTGAACGAAAGGGCTCTGCAGGCCTTCAAGTCCATCCATCCGGCCAATCGGGCTACACTCCCGGCGGCCTATATCCAAATGGCCAACGTTTTTGAGCAGCCGTCCACCGCGCAGCTAAAGTTTTCATTGCGGCGGCGGGAGGAGGGGGAACTGCCGCTGGCCTTCCGCTGCTCGCTCCTGGCCCTGGCGCAGGCTGCATACCCTGACTTGTACGGCAGGGCACTTGATTCTATGGCCTTGGGGAAGCTGCTTGACCTGGCAAGGGAGCTAGGAATTGCTCTGTCGATCAACAATGATCGGTAGATCACATCCTTGGCGGTCGCCGAAAACATTCAGGCGCACCTCTCCCTCCGCCAACGGCCTCAGATGGCGGCGTGTGCGGGGGTCCCGGCGCCGGACGGGGGGGCCACCTCTCAGGGGGTGGACACCCTCGCGGCCCTGGCGATGCCCGATCGTCGAGGAAGGGGGGCGGGTGGTCGCCGTCTGGAGCAGCGGGGGCGGCCGAGACCTTCCCGTTCACAGGAGGCGGACACGGTGGCCTGCTTCCGCTGTGGTCAGCGGGGCCACATTGAGCGGGGCTGACAGAATGCCCCGGGGGCCTTTGGAAAAGGGACTCCACCTTCTCCCAGACCCTCCTTGGCATCGGGTCCGGGCCCCCAGGCGAGTCGCGACGCATCATCTCCGCGGCCGCTCCCTTCACCTCATGCATCTAGCGGGGCTAGGGCCCATCGTCATGGGGTTGTCCTCGAAGGGTCGGGTGCACCATCGTCATCACCCCCTCAATGGCCCAGACAGACCCGCCACTGGGATGCGCTTGCGCATAGGATGGTGGCGGCAGCTGCCGGCTCCTCAGCGGTGGCAGGATATGTGCAAGGGGTGCACGTTCGCCTCCTGGTGGATACGGGGGCGTCAGCCACCATTATTTCTGGGGCCATTTTTGGGCTGCTACCCCGCAGCGTGGGTCCGTTAAGGCCGGTTCGCGGGGCTTGTGTCGCCGCGAACGGCGGCAGTTTGGGCATCTTGGGCCACGTTGTAGCGTCGGTTCGGGTTGACGAGATTGAGTTGGCCGGGCCGATTTTGGTCTCCAGGACCTTGGCAGTGCCATGCCTCTTGGGGACCGACTTTTTGTCTAGGATGCCCATCCGAATTCTCGTTGACCAGGGCTGTGTGGAAATGCCGTCAGGGAGGCGGCTGCAATTCCTACAATCGCCTACCGTCCTGTCTCCCTTGGTCGCCGGTGTACGGCCCTTGAATAAAGTGCCGGTGACCGTACCACCGGCGTCACAAATCCTGATACCCCTTAGGTTGCGCAAACCGCTCGAAATGGGCTCCACGGAGACGGGTATCCTCCTGTCCCCGTCAAGCTACTTTTCAAGGACGAAGGGGTTGGTGGGCGCCTTGACAGCCGTGTCGGGGGGCCAGGACCTTTTTTTGCAGGTCCTCAATTCGGGACCCTTGCCGGTCGTAGTCCCGGCCGGCGCCGTCCTGGCACACGCGACCCCGGCTCCTCCACCCGAGAGCGCTGCCCCGGATGGAGGGGTCGTGGCGGGCGTGATGCGCACGGGGGACCCCGACGCATCATGGATCGCCACGTTGTGCGACGAGAATGCCTCGTTGTCCTCCGGGGAACGTTGGCAACTCCGCGACCTCATCGAGCGGTTCACCGATGTGTTCAGCCAAAGTAAGTTTGATCTGGGTCGCACTACTCTTTTGGACCACCACATAGACACGGGCGACGCGGCCCCTATTCGACTTAATTCCCACCGCTTTAGCCCAGCGGAAAAAGATCATGTCCGCTCGGCTGTCGAGGAAATGTTGGCGGCGGACATCATCTCCTCATCTACTAGCCCTTGGGGTGCCCCCATTGTGCTAGTCAAGAAACGGGACGGGAGTCTCCGGTTCTGCGTCGATTTTCGTAGATTGAACAAGATCTCGGTGGCTGATGCATATCCATTGCCTCGCATGGATGATTCCCTGGACGCCCTCTCGGGCGCGCAGTTCTTTTCGACTTTAGATTTGCTCTCCGGCTTCTGGCAATTGCCACTGGATGAGGCCTCTAGACCCAAAACAGCGTTCCGCACGCCCCAGGGTTTGTTCGAGTTCAATCGGCTTCCTATGGGTCTCCATTCGGCCCCGGCCACCTTCCAGCGTCTCATGGAGATGGTCTTGGCGGGGCTGCAGTGGGAGTCTTGTCTAATCTACTTGGATGACGTTATTGTTTTGGCCGTACGTTTGGTGAGCACTTGCAACGCCTTGAGGTGGTGTTCGTCAAAGTGCGTGCTGCTGGCTTAAAATTCAAACCCCAGAAATGCCACTTGCTACAACCATCGGTGAGGTATTTGGGACACATTGTTAGCACGTCAGGTGTCGCCACGGACCCGGATAAAACGGCTTGTGTCCGGACGTGGCCGACTCCCACATCTGTCGCGGAGGTGCGTAGCTTTGTTGGCTTCGCATCGTACTATCGCCGGTTTGTCCGCGATTTTGCGACAATTGCGAAGCCACTGCACGCCCTTTCCGCCAAAGGCCAAAGGTTTCACTGGGGCGCGGAGGAGGAGGCGGCTTTTGCGGCGCTTCGCACGGCCTTGGCGGATGCGCCGCCCTTGGGGTACCCGGATTTTACGAAACCCTTCCTGCTCGATACCGATGCCAGCGACACGGGAATTGGGGCTGTCCTGGCCCAGGTGGTCGACGGGGTTGAGAGGGTGGTAGCCTATGGCAGTCGCGTTCTGTCCTCGACGGAACAGCGATATTGTGTGACCCGGAGGGAGCTTTTGGCCATAGTTTATTTTGTTCAGTTGTATAGACCATATTTGTACGGTAGGCTGTTTACGGTCCGAACCGACCACGCGGCTCTAGAATATTCGCTGAAGATTAGTCAGCCCTCGGGTCAGCTGTCTCGCTGGCTCGAAGTGCTCCAGGGTTACCCCTTTGATGTAATCCACAGGAAGGGGACACAGCATGGAAATGCGGACGGTTTATCCCGATTGCCGGCAGGCGGCGGGTGTGCTTGCGCCCTGGGCTCTAGCCGTTGCAAGGCCCCAGGGGACGCCGCGGCCCAGTTGGTCGCGTCGGCCGAGACGGACACCCCTCCAGGTGCGGCGTCGCCCGCGGATTTCGGCCTTGGACTTCCCCGGGAGGTATGGTCCGGCTTGCAGATGGAGGATTCCTCTCTGCTGAAGCTACGGCGCCGTGTCGGACATAAGGCCCGGAGCTCAGCTTCGTCGGCTGCCCCGGCGATCGCCGTGCATGACGGACTACTCATGCGTTGGGATGCCCAATTGGAACGCTATTGTGTGGTTGTGCCCACTAGCCTGCGTGGTAAATTAACCCGAGCCATTCACGAGAAGCTTATGCACCTTGGCTACCACAAGACCTTATTAACCCTTAAGTGGGACTATTACTGGCCGGGTGTTGAGGGTGACGTGGCACTGATTTTGAAGGGTTGCCACGACTGCGCGCGGAGGAAGGCCCCAGTTGTCCGGGACTGGGCCCCGCTGCAGTCCATCCGGGTTTCTCGCGTTAATGAGCTCGTGGCGCTCGACATTTTGGGGCCATTCCCTGCATCCCAACGGGGCCACAAATACCTCTTGGTGGGCGTTGAGTACCTCACACGTTGGCTCATGGCATGGCCTTTGGTCGATCAGTTGGCCTCTTCTATCACCGAGGCCTTCGTCCAGGGGTACGTGTTTGACAAGGGCGTGCCGGAACAATTGTAGACTGACCAGGGGCGGAATTTCTCGTCTAGGTTGCTCAAGGAGGTGTGTGACCTCCTTGGCACCAAGAAAATCCACACCTCGCCCTACCACCCCCAGTCAGACGGGATGGTAGAGCGCTTGAACCGCACCCTTACGTCCATGCTGTGCCACCAGGTGAACACGTCCCAGTCAGACTGGGACCTGTTCGTCCCGGGGGTCTTGGCGGCGTATCGGTTGGCCCCTCATGCCTCCACGGGATTTTCGCCTTTTTATTTGATGTACGGTAGGGAACCGGAGCCCCCTGTGCACGTCCAGATGGACGTTGGCTCCTCCAAGAAGGGGTCGGCGGTGCCGACCCCTTTGAAGGTCGCGCTTGACCGGCTGCGCGAGGCGCGACAGGCCGCTGACGAGAATTCCGCAAGCCGGCAGGCGGCTAATGAGCGGCTGCCCAAACACCAGGCAGCTGGCCTCCCGTGGGTAGCGGGTCAAAAAGCGTGGCTGCATTGTCCCCAGGTCCCCGTTGGCACATCGGCCAAATTGCATCGCGACCCCCCGGTCACCGGAGGCCACGGCGGTGGGCCTGTTGCCCGCTGACGGGCCACCTGCACGGGTGGCGGACACCGTACGGGGGAGCGGGCCAGCAGCGCATACCCGCTCGAGGGGGATGCGGCTCCGGTGACGGCCCTGATGGCCGTTCAGCGGGCCCAGCCCCTGGCGCCCGTTCGGCGCTATCCGGCGGATGAGGCCTTCGGGCTCTTTGTTTTGTTTTTTTGTTGTTGTGGTTGTTGTTGCTGTTGTAGGGGTGTTAGAGAGAGAGCCGTTATGCATGGCAGCTTATGGGAAACAAACACAGTGGACGGGGCTACGTGAGTGCACGGGGGGGGTGCTCTCAACGACGTCCGCACCAGGCAGCCCGGGGCCCCACCCCTCAGCGGGGGTTGAGTATAAAGGGGGATGTGTCAGAGGGCTCGGGGCAGAATGTTAAAGCTAAACCAGTGAAGACCGAAGATCGTCTAGCTAGAGCCCTGGACTCCCCTGGGACGCCGCCCTTGTCAGGGCCGCGCAGGACCGAGCCAGCGGCGTGGTTCCGAGAACCAGAGCTAGTGCTCTGGGACTCCGGGTACCGTAGCGCGACTTACCAGTGTCGGGCCAGACAGCCTCCCCTAGCCCGTTAGTGGAGGACTAGGAGGTAGGTCAGAGATAGCTAGCAGTGTATTCCCAGCTAGCCGGGTGAGGGGGCCGACCCCCTCCAGTATTGTATGTCCGCGGTTGTGACAACTGTTGCGGAATAAATACGTGTGCCTCAACCCCGGGTGTCCAAGAGTCCTCAACGGTATTACATCTGGTGTCAGAAGTAAAAATCTATGAACATGGACACGCGCCGGTCAGCTCGGGTCAGGATACCGGGGGCGGAGGACACCGCTGCAGTCGGAGAGCCCGGGACGGGTGAAGAGAGCACGGAGCAGTCGGGGCCAGATACGGCTACGCCGCAGCAACAGGAGGGTGGAGAGGTGTCGGCAGAGGGGCTGAGGCAGGCGCACGCCAAGCTGATGGAGCTGCTGCACGCCGCTGCCAGCATGCTGGACCACATCACTCAGCTGGGGGCTGCTGGACCGCCACGGGGCGACGAAAGCCGACGACCACAGCGCCTTCCCGCCATTTCGGCGGAACACCAATTTGAAAATCCCGCCATCACCGCAGCTGCAGTTGAGGGCGTGGCCGGCCTGAGCATCGCGTCCAACGGCGGGCATACAGTACCTGCCGCGTCATCGCCAACGGACGGGACGTCACCACGGGTGCGACCGGCGATGCCATTGGTCGTGCGCGCCGAAGCAGAGCCGGGTGAGGGGGACGAGGAAGGGCGACCTTCTGCGGCAGCCGCTGCGCTACATCAGCGACTGCCTCCACTCAAAGAATTTGTGGGCGAGGAAGGCGACTGGGGCGGCTTCCAGCGGCGCTTCCTCGCTCACCAGGAGATGGCGAAGTGGACGGACGCCGAGGCTCTCCGCGCGCTGCCAGCACTCCTCAACAGCGACGCCCTCGCCACTTTAACATCGGCACCGAAGGAGAGGCGCTCTACGCTGCAGATGCAGGTGCTGGCTGCAGTTTACGGTCCGCCGTCAGACTGTCGCCAACTCTTCTACGATCGCCAGCGGGGGGCAAAAGAGTCGCCTCTGGCGTACCGCACAAGCCTCCTGGCACTGGCAAAGGCGGCCTTTCCACGGATGGACAACGAAGGTGTCGACGCCATGGTTACAGAGAAGATACTCCTGCTGGCGGACGACTTGGAGATCGTCATCGTCGCACAGGATGACGCGGAGATGTGCTCCCTCCAAGCAGCACGACTCCTCCACGCAAACCTGCTCGCGCAACGACGCAAGGCCAGCAAGGCGGCGAGCGGGCGTACCGTGGCCGCAGCCACCCTCCCGGCGGAGGAGATCTGCGCCATCGACCATCATCCGTCGTCGTCACCAGCGCTCCCGCGCTGCTACAACTGCGGCATCCGGGGCCATGTCGCCTCGGGGTGCCGCTCTCCTCGGCAGCGCGGGACGACACCTCGACGGGACGCCGGCCCTCTTCCCAAGCTCCATCATCATAACCCGGCGAGTCGAGGCACCTCACATGTTTGGCCCACGCACACACCCGCCACACACTCATACACCGCACCGATTGGGGGGCCAATATCGCGCACCATCGCACCAACACGCACCGCTCTGGGTACTCAGATTGAACCCAGCCAGTGGTCCGTGTTGGCCCATCGTGTTGTAGCCGCGTCGTCGGGGTCGTCGGCCGTTGTGGGGCACATCGACGGGGTCGAGGTGCGCATCCTGGTCGATACGGGAGCATCGGCGACCATTATTTCGGAGTTAATTTAAACAATATTCTCCCTGCCCAGAGCCGTCCTTTGATGCCTGTTAACGTGCCATTCTTTGCTGCTAACGGGGGCTCACTTGGCATCATCGGACAGATTCGAGCCCTAATTTGTATCGGGGATATTAAATTGTCTGGGCCGATTTTTGCTTCCTCCTCGCTGGCGGTTCCGTGCCTGCTGGGGACGGACTTCCTGGCCAAAATGCCGATTAGGATATTAATCGACCAGGGATGCATTGAGCTCCCGTCGGGCCGACGCATGGCGTTTCTGCCATCCCCCGGTACGAGTCGGACGGCGTTCGCAACGGTGCCGGCGTTTGTAGATAGAACGGTGCGCGTTCCTCCGGGGGCACAAATGTTGGTTCCTTTGAAACTTCAGCGGCCCTTCGCTAAGGGCATTGGGGCCCAAGGGGTTCTGCTGGGGCCATCTAGGGCCAGGGTTAGTGGACCTCATTTACTTCCGGCCCAGACCATAGTAAGAGGGGACGGAGACCCCTTCATCGCGGTCCTCAATGTGGGCTCGCAGACGGTGGTGGTCCCGCAGGGGACCGTGCTTGCTCACGCGACGCCGGTGCCCTGTGAGGAACCCGTCGCGAATCACGTGAGTGCTGTCCCTGCGCCGCGACCACATTCGGACAGCGATGAAGGGTGGCTCGAGGCGCTTTGTGCGGGATCGACGGACCTGTCAAATTCAGAGCGTCAACAGCTTAAAACGCTACTGCGGGAATTTTCCGACGTTTTCAGTCGGGACAAATACGATTTGGGTTGCACTCATCTGCTGCGTCACCATATTGATACGGGTGACAGCGCGCCAATACGCCAGAATCCGTTTCGGCTAAGTCCCGCCGAAAAGGACCATGTCAAATCGGCTATTGATGACATGTTAGCCGCCGACATCATTTCTCCTTCCACCAGCCCTTGGGGAGCGCCGATCGTCCTGGTTAAAAAGCAGGATGGCTCGTTGCGGTTTTGCGTTGATTTTCGGTGCCTTAACAAAATTTCGGTTGCCGACGCATACCCGCTCCCACGGATGGACGAATCGCTGGACGCCTTGGCGGGAGCGCGATTCTTCTCCACATTGGATTTACTTTCGGGATTCTGGCAGCTTCCTCTGGACAATGATTCAAAGCCTAAAACTGCTTTCCGTACACCGCACGGCCTGTTCCAATTCAACCGGTTGCCGATGGGACTCCACTCAGCGCCGGCAACCTTCCAGCGGTTGATGGAATTGGTTTTGGCTGGATTGCAATGGGATTCGTGCCTGATTTATTTGGATGACGTTATCGTCTTTAGTAAAACTTTTGACGAACATCTCCAGAGGTTGCGGGCGGTTTTCCTAAAGATGCGGGCTGCTAATTTGAAATTCAAACCCCAAAAATGTCATCTGTTACGCGATTCGGTGCGTTATTTGGGACACATCGTGGGGCGCTCAGGTATTGCTACCCATCCCGCCAAAACGCAGTGCGTCAGCTCCTGGCCGACTCCCACCTCGGTGGGAGAGGTCAGGAGTTTTATTGGCTTCGCGTTGTATTATCAACGTTTCGTCGCAGATTTTGCGACGATTGCGAAACCCCTACATGCTTTAACATCAAAAGGGGTTCGGTTCCACTGGGGTCAAGAGGAGGAGGCTGCTTTCTGCTCCCTTCGGGACGCCCTGGTAAAAGCTCCTCCCTTGAGTTACCCCGATTTTTCTAAGCCTTTTTTGCTCGACACCGATGCGAGCAACACAGGTATTGGGGGCGTGCTTTCCCAGGTGGTTGACGGCGTGGAACGGGTGGTTGCGTACGGCAGTCGGGTGTTGTCTCCGGCGGAGCAAAGATATTGTGTCACCCGTCGGGAACTGTTGGCAATTGTTTATTTCATCCAACAGTATCGCCCATATCTGTACGGTCGGCATTTCACCGTCCGCACAGATCATGCGGCACTGCAGTACGCCCTGCGAGTTCAACAGCCATCGGGACAATTGTCCCGATGGTTGGAGATCCTCCAGGATTTTGATTTTGAAACCACCTACCGTAAGGGCGTTCGCCACACAAATGCTGACGCTCTGTCGCACATGCCAACCACCTCCGAATGTGCATGCCTCCTGGGGTCGGGACGTTGCAGGCCAGCAGGGGACATACCGGTTCCGGTCCTGGCGGCCGCCGGCCACGACGAAACATTGGTTCCAAATTCAATCGCACAACAGGGAAAAGATTCCCTGTTGGGGATGCCCGTCAATGAATGGGGGCGCCTCCAGATGGAGGATACCTCTCTCCTCGGGTTGCGTCGTCGCGTCGGCTGTGCTGGGCAGGGCAGGGGTGATGCCGACGCATGGGAATTGGTGCATGGTCTGCTGATGCACTGGGACGGAAAATCCCATCGACATCGGCTGGTGGTCCCTTCGGGGTTGCGGGGCAAGGCGGTGTGGGCCGCACATGAGCGCCTCCTACACCTGGGGACCCAAAAGACCCTCGCCTTACTCCAACTCGATTATTTTTGGCCAGGCATGACGAAGGATGTCGGGGATTTACTGGGGTCATGCCCTCGGTGCGCGCAACGAAAACCGCCAGCACGTGTGTCTAACCCACCCTTGCAGTCAATCAAAGTGTCCAGAGTTAACGAACTCGTCGCGCTGGATATTTTGGGCCCATTCCCCGCCACATTCAGGGGCAATAGATATTTGTTAACTGGTGTGGAGTATTTTACACGCTGGCCTATGGCCTGGCCCCTTGCCAACCAGTCGGCAGCAGCCATCGTGGAGGCCTTTGTTCAGGGTTATGTCCTGGACAAAGGTGCTCCGGAGCGGCTGCTGACCGACCAGGGCAAAAATTTTTCCGGTAAATTGCTCAAAGAAGTCTGTGAGCTCCTGGGCACGAAGAAAATTCGTACCTCCCCGTATCACCCGCAGACTGACGGGATGGTCGAGCGTCTGCATCGGACCATCGCGTCAATGTTGTCACAGCAGGTGTCGGACTCACAGACCGATTGGGACTTGCAAATTCAAGGGGTATTGGCGGCATACCGGATGGCCCCCCACGCAGCTACGGGATTTTCACCCTTCTACCTCATGTACGGCCGCGAACCTGACCCGCCTGTTCGTGCCCAGCTGCAGATCCCCGCGCCTCAGGGAAAAACTAAATTGGCTGACCATGTAAAATTTAATTTGGCCAAATTGACAGAGGCACGGGATGCTGCCATGCAAAACTCTGACCTCCGTCAGAAAGCGAATGAGCGGCTCAGACTGGGTCGGGCGCACATGCTGCAGTGGAAGCCGGGGGACAAGGCATGGCTGCACTGTCCCCAGGTGCCACTCGCAACCTCCTCTAAGCTGGTGCGGCCGTGGTGGGGCCCTGTGGAGGTGGTCGAGGTTTTGCGACCGCAGTGCGTGCGCATCAAATGGGGGAAGCGGCGGTGGTTCGTCCACCCCTCTAGATTAAAACCCTTCGTTGCGGTACACATCCCCACTTCACACACGCGTGGCCAAACATGTGGGGGGTCGACCGACTCACTGGGTCCGTCTCCGTCGCGCTCACCTAATGCCTTGCCGGCTGTGCCACCTCCAGGTGCATCAGGAATGACGGGCTCACGCCCGATCACCCCTCCTGGGGATGCCAAGGGTCACGCGGCGTCGGATGAGGACTCACTCCGAGACGGACAGTTGCCACCTGACGGTCCACCACCCGGGGTTACCCCGTGTGAGGGGCCCGCTGCACGGACACGCGCTAAAATGCGCAGACTGTTGTGAGGCCGGAAGATGTGTACATAGGTTGTGTTCATTGCGTGTTGTGTGTGTGGTGGGTTCCCTGCAAATTGTGTATAGACTGTTTTTACGGAATTCGTATTTAATCAGGGGGGTGCGTCGGGTTGTTTTCTCTTCTTGCTGTTGCGTTCTTGTTGTGTTGTTCTTGTTATTGTTGAAAAATAGTGAGGCACACGCGCGGTCAGGGGGTAAATGCGCTTTTATTGTCGTTTTTTTTTGTATGTTGGCAGCCGGGACGGCTGCAAGCTATGCGGGGGGGGGGGGGGGGGGTGATGTAGGGGTGTTAGAGAGAGAGCCGTTATGCATGGCAGCTTATGGGAAACAAACACAGTGGGCGGGGCTACGTGAGTGCACGGGGGGGGGGTGCTCTCAACGACGTCCGCACCAGGCAGCCCGGGGCCCCACCCCTCAGCGGGGGTTGAGTATAAAGGGGGATGTGTCAGAGGGCTCGGGGCAGAATGTTAAAGCTAAACCAGTGAAGACCGAAGATCGTCTAGCTAGAGCCCTGGACTCCCCTGGGACGCCGCCCTTGTCAGGGCCGCGCAGGACCGAGCCAGCGGCGTGGTCCCGAGAACCAGAGCTAGTGCTCTGGGACTCTGGGTACCGTAGCCCGACTTACCAGTGTCGGGCCAGACAGCCTCCCCTAGCCCGTTAGTGGAGGACTAGGAGGTAGGTCAGAGATAGCTAGCAGTGTATTCCCAGCTAGCCGGGTGAGGGGGCCGATACCCCCTCCAGTATTGTATGTCCGCGGTTGTGACAACTGTTGCGGAATAAATACGTGTGCCTCAACCCCGGGTGTTCAAGAGTCCTCAATGGTATGACACTGTTCTGCTTGAGGGGCCGTGCTGCCCTAAGGTTTAGTTTTCTAGCAGCCGGTTATACCTTCAGGCACACGAACTCGTAAATATTCGGCAGTGCACGTGACGTCACCCCTCCTAGGGTATTTAAGGGAGACCCCGTGACGTAAGCGGGGTCACTGGAGGAACGGGGATAGTAGAAGGGGTAAAGAGGGAACCAGGGATAGTGATGTGTTAATAAACCCTGGCGGAAGCCCCTAACTCACCTCCGTCTCCGAGTACCTCCGTCTACTACTCAACACAGGTATTGTAGGCAATGCAAACATGGCTCCTTGTTTAAAAAAAAGGTGTCAGTTTTGTTTCCAGATGAAAGGGTAAAAAAAACAATTATCAGATTTTGCTGCTGGCAAATGAGGTTCCCATGGTGGTGCAGGGGCGCTCCGTCATCGCTAAGATGCGACCTCTACCGCTCCGTGCTACCCCTCTGCGCTGTTCCTTTACTGCTCTCGCTAAATAAAAATGAAACGTGGAACGTAAATGAAAACAAATTTATGAAAATATAAACTTAAACCGCGTTTTAAATCAGTTTTTGTTGTTTTACACTTTTGTTGAAAACAAATCTCGTGGTGGTTGTCAAGGGGGGCCCAACTCGTAGCTTTGACCACCAGGGATGGGGGGGGGGGTTTACGTTCCTCTCGTCGAGGAGCACAACCATCGTCATGTCAGCTCCCTGCATCCTCACAGTAACAGCAGCAGCAGCGACTTCTGGCTGTCGCCATCGAACAAAGGCGGTGGTGGTCACCGCTTTCAGATGCGCTCCTGCGGCCGTCTGGAACGCTCTTCCCTTCCGATATTGGGAAGCCACTGAAGGCGATGCGCTTTTAAATCACCTGGATTAACAAACTTGTTTCTTTAGAACTGCTGTTCGTCTTGAGTTTGTTGTCCTTCCCCCGCACCTCCGATCGGCACGTACGGTGCGAAAGAAGTTCAACACATACATACAGTGCGTACACACGTACAGTGCGTGCATACGTACAGTGCACACACATACAGTGCACACTCGTACAGTACATACACATACAGTACGTGCACACGTACAGTGCGTGCAAGGCGCCCCCTGCCCCCCAGCGCTCGCCACGCGGCTGGCTGCACGCAGCCTTCGACCCCGGCCGCAGTGACCACGAGCGGCGTCGTCGGCGTTGGGAGGAGGAGGATGTCTCCTCGCGGCCGGGTGCTGTGCGTGGGACTCGTGTGCCTGGACATCATCAGCGTGGTCGACTCGTACCCCGAGGAGGACACGGACACGAGGTGCTCACCGCTCCCACGCCATCTCGCTCGCCCCGTCACCCCGAGCGCGTCGTGTCAGCAGCAGGGGTCGGCAACATCAGCAACGGGAGACGTTATTATTATTCGGCTAAAATAAACAACCAATATGTCCAGCGCCGCGAAGCACGTGAGTCGAGACGGTGGTGCTGGACAAAGAACGTCACGAAGCGATACTTGATGAGCCGCGTGGCGCACCGGGCCGTGTGGTGGTGGTGCTGGTGGTGCCGTAGTGGGGGGTGCGCGGCCCTTAATAGGTGCTCGCTGACAACAATTGCCCCGACAGCTGCGTGGACTGCGCGTGATGGTCGCCTTGTGGCTCGCTCGCTCATGGCGACGTCTTTGCTTGGACCAGGACCCCCCACCCCCCCGCGTGCAAGTTTACATCGCTTCAGACGACCACGTCTGTTGGTGTGACCGTGCCTCTTTCTTGAGTCAATTATATACCAGTGGACAAGAACCGCCGTTGACTTCCCCGCACAAATGTGATGCTTGTGTGCACTTGTGCTGCAATGGTTATAACTTCATACAAGAGAATGGGGTAACTCGTTTTTACACTTGTCAGCATTGAATTGAGCAACAGCACTGTACATATTCTTTGGGTCTTTCGATAAAGTCAGGTTCAAACAAAAAAACTACGACGTTTCGATCGCAACACAAGCGGTCATCAGGCAATTTGACCCCCACTTCCCACCCTCGAGGACGTAAACAACACGTGACGTCATCGCATCAAGTAAACGTTGCTACATGACGTCATTGCCGCGCCCCCCCACGTTCGAGACGATTACATGACGTCACCCACGCGCCTGGCGAGTGGGTGTGGTGACGTCATCGCCGGCCACGCGTTTCGCGTCTTCGGGCCTGTGACGTCGACCCGCGCTCGTGTGCTGCCAGTGATTGCCTCGGCACAATTACCATAACAGCCTGGGCGTTCTTCAGTAGCACCGCGTGTGCGTGTGGCCTTCAAAGGAAGGGAAAATCATAAGTCGACGTTTCGGGCAATGGCCCTTCATAGCACGTAAGATTATTTAAAACGTGTTTCATTACCATACCTGTCAACCCCTTATCAGTGCCCCCTACCTTATTACAGACCAGTCCAGACCTTATTGGTCACCCCGTACCCTTATAAATCTCAACGTTCTCCTACAAAGTCCCATCACAAGGGAGAAACACAAACAAATGGACAAACGAAAACATTGTTAGCCCGTATTGAAACGGCTGTACGCCGTATGGACCTGAAAACTCAATTACCCTGTACAACAATACGGGTAAACCGCATGGGTTGACAGCTATGGATTACTCTAACGCAGTGGTTCTTAAACCTTTACTGCAGCCCTGCATCCCCGTTGGTTCTCAATCATTAAAAAAATGTATAATCGTAATACATGCAGAGGGTTTGATGAAACAAAGTAGTTGTACCGACGTGCCCGTGCTTAATTTGTGTTTCGATTATTGATTTTCGAAAGACATCTGGCCATGTCTCGCACCCCCAGAACGGTCATCTCGCACCCCCAGAGGGTGCGTGCACCCCGGGTTAGGAAGAAGAGTCACTGCTCTCACGTATCCCTTTGATGTTCAAAGAGTTTCCTCCGTGACCCCGATTATTATTTGTGTTGTATTAATATTTACCAGGAACAATGCATTGAATGGGTTTTTTTGTATTAATGTGGCTCCTTGGGGAGTTTTCCGCTCCGCCTCTGACCGGTTCACGCGGCATGCCCCAGCGCGTGCAGCCACGCGTTGCAAAGGTTTGGAGTTCGAATCCGGCAGGACGCCCTGGTTATTACTGCACGGTGAATTAACCGTATAATTCTTAGCATAGTGTTGCTGCTTAGCGGACGTTGTAGGTCCACTGATGTAATCCTAAAAAGTAGGCCATTGTGTGCGAGTGTATTGGTAAACATTTGTCTATTTATTTTTACACCTCAAATGACTCAGTTGGGATTATACAGCAATATCGCTGCTTACTTTGAAACTGCTACAAACTGAAACACTGTGCCTCCCCTCATGATAGCCTTGCGCTGTAAGGATGGCGTAAATACCACGAGCACTAAGTAATTATTTTGTCTAAATTGGTGAGAATGGACGTAATGATGTGGAGGAATGTGCGTTTTACTGAAGTGATAACTCAAGCGACCACGACCGTGTTTCTGATCTCATATCTTCCCTCCACTGCAGAGCACGCTGCTGCGCCCTCCCCTCCTCCTCTCCATCTCCAGGCACCTCGACACGAGGAGGAGAAGTTACTCCTTCTGCTGTGCAGCCTCTTCTGCTGTCTGCAGCCACCTGTGGCTCTCCGTGTCTCAGCTTTCCTCTCACTCTCAATGCATGACGAGGAACTCTTTACTGCTGCACAATCCATCTTGTCAATTTACTCATTGCTCCTGTTATATTTTCAAGTCTCGCCACTGGTGTTATTAAATATTTATTTCGTCTGGAGGAATTCGATGAGCTATAAAGCTCCTTTTCACAGATAACCAGTCAGGGCAGATCAGAACATTACAACAACAAAAGGCTTCCTGTGGCCAGGAATCGGACTCGGGTCACCGGGTTCATAGAGCACTGCACTAACCACTGCGCTACCGCTCTCTCTCATTCGTGTTTGCTTGTCGCAATGCATGTTGCACTGTTTTTTGCGCGGCGACTTCAGACGAGATTGCATTTAGACGCTCACGAGAGGATTTCCTCGCTCCATCTACCCTCTTCATTCCTCCTCCTTCCCCTTAAAGAGATATTCTCAACGTCCATCGAAGCATCTTCATCTCCGCCCTTTCAAGCCACACTTCTTTATTTCCGTTTTGACAAAAGATTTTGCGCAGCAATTATCGCCCCCCGACTGGAAAGTCTCGTGGACACTTGCAGGCCAGACGTTGCTGCAAGGGACAGCTGTCACTGGGGGTGCCCTTTGAGCGGTTAAGATGAGATTGCGATGTGAAGGGAATAGGGATGCTGTGGTATTTAAATAAATTAAAACTAAAATATCTTTTTTATTTTACCACCAGGTAATGCCCACTGAACTGTCCACAAATGATAGCTCACCGAAGTGGCTTATCATGTGAAATTTTTAGTAGACAAATACTCTAAACGCATGTTTCTAAATGTGGAGGGAAAAACCGGAGGATCCAGAGAAAAATCCAAGCGACCACAAGGAGAACATGCAAACTCCAAATATACAACAGGCATCAGGGTCGGGATCGAACCCACGGCCTCCTGTATACCAGGCGAGCTAGCTCACATCTGGCCACCGCGGCAACCTTAAATAGCGCGGATTATATTTTTGTGGTTATCGTATGGTAGTGCGTGCGTTGGTTTAAAAGGGTTAAAAAGGGGTAGGGTCGTTAAGGATTAAAGTGTCATTCCAATTTCAAGGCCTCGATAGAGTTCTGTACAAGTATTGTTATTTTTTTTCGTCACTTCCTCCCCGAATCGGGGGTGGGTAATTTGCCGGCCCCGCTGGCCTTCCTCGGATGCGGCAGCCGAATCCCGCTCTCTTTTTCCGCGTGCCCACAGATGCGTGTCCCAGCGCTGGCAGCGAGGGGGGAATGCGTCCAACACCTGCACGGTTCTGTCCCAGCTCGGGGTGCCGTGCGCCTTCATGGGGACGCTGGCTGCAGGCAGAGTCGCAGAGTAAGACACCGCCACACCTCACCACCGCCACCACCAACCACTCCCTCAGCTCCCCGAAGCCTCGGAGCATTAGGGCACACGACAGCTGCTTTTGCTGCCTGGGGCGAGTTCGCCGACGTGCGGGAGGACGCGGCCGCTGAGAGGAGGTTGCATGGCGGCCTGCAGATGCATCTTCGGAGCGGCCCAGTGAGCGGAATGCTCGGTAGGCCGCCGTGAGGTCATTTTAATATTTATATCCGTAAAGCCAAATAATTGATAATCATTTACATCCCTTTTGCCAGCCACTGCTGCATGAGGGCCTCCCGACACCATCGTGGCTGTGAGGGTTCATTGACTATAATTCACCAAGCTGGTCGGTGTTACCGTATTTTTCCGCATATAGCCTGCATACGCATATAGCCTGCATACGCATATAGCCTGCATACGCATATAGCCTGCATACGCATATAGCCTGCATACGCATATAACCCGCATACGCATATAGCCCGCATACGCATATAACCCGCATACGCATATAACCCGCATACGCATATAGCCCGCATACGCATATAGCCCGCATACGCATATAACCCGCATACGCATATAACCCGCATACGCATATAACCCGCATACGCATATAGCCCGCATACGCATATAACCCGCATACGCATATAACCCGCATACGCATATAGCCCGCATACGCATATAGCCCGCATACGCATATAACCCGCATACGCATATAACCCGCATACGCATATAGCCCGCATACGCATATAGCCCGCATACGCATATAACCCGCATACGCATATAACCCGCATACGCATATAACCCGCATACGCATATAGCCCGCATACGCATATAGCCCGCATACGCATATAGCCCGCATACGCATATAGCCCGCATACGCATATAACCCGCAAAAATAGCGTTTTGTGTAAAATTAATTTCAGATAGCCCGCACCTCCATATACCCCGCATGCATTCATATCTTTAACGTCGTTACCGCAGCTGAATTACATCATATTAATACGAAGTTTACATTTGTAATACATTCCACTATCAATTGTTAACATTAAAATCACAACGTGCACAAAGAAAACAAACTAACCGGAAACAAGTGAACTTAAAACAGTAAATAAGTAACAAGAGTAAATATCAAATAATTAAGTAACATAACTGGTAGATAAGTAAGTACAGTTTTAGCACTGTGAGATTGCGCACTGGGCAGACAATAGCGGCACTACGGTAACGCCGTTGCCTCGCCCCCAACTTCCCACCTCTCTCTCCCCCCAGCTCTCCCGTCGCCGGTAAACAAAGTGCGCCCACTTCAAACATTGTAGTTTCATTGTACAAACAATTCGAATCATTTAAAACGTGGTAACGTGTGCAATCTTAGTGCGAGTGGTTTATTCAGCAGTGTTTTAGTCAAAGGTAAGTGTTGCATAGTGGATAGTCCTACCATGAAAAATGTTTACGAGTTATGACATGTCACACGTGTAAAATATTTTTGGGATAGCCCGCACCTCCATATACCCCGCAGGGTCTTGTTTTGTTTGTAAAAAGTGGTCTACCCCACGGGTTATATGCGGGAAAATCCGGTAGTTGGGGAGGCGGGGAGCATAAAAGTTGTAGCGTGGTACAGTACAACAATTAATTCTACTGCACTGCCCTCTGCTGACAACGTGCACCTGTGTAATGCACGGTGGTCACCCATGCAAGCGATATCCAGGCTCAGGCCTGCTTAGGTTCTTACGTCTGACGGTTGTTTGGTCATACGCCATTAATCCGAACATTTTAGCAAAATTAGCGATTTCTGTAGACAACTAAAGAAAATAACACTCTCACTACAATTAAGCGATTGTGAAATTGCCATGAGACCTGGACACTGAGCAAGAAATGACAGCAGCAGGGCACAGAGTGAAGTAGTTTTAAACAATTCCACGTCCCCTGACAGACAACGCAGCACCTCCGATTAGCACGGTTGGTTACGTACGTTGCGAAAGAAGTTCAACATGCATACATACATGTGATGGTGTAGATTTACCCACACCATCAAACATTACCTAAACAGATTTCGATCTAAAGCTTTCGTGACTGCAGGGATTCATCTTCTTGGTTCTTTCGGTAAAGTCACGTAGAAGGGAAGTAATAAAATAATAAAAAATAAAACAATTCTCACGTCGTTTCGGCCACAACGCAAGCAGCCGTCCTCAGGTGAAAACCAGGTCTGTCGAGGCGACAGCGTCTGAATGAAACAGCACACGTGCTTGGAGCATATATATAAGCTGGGTTGGAAGGGGGGAAAAGAGCGCCTTGACAAAATAATATGCATATCAAGAGGCATTTAGCATATTTATGGGAAATGTAGGTATGTGATTAGTACTACTCATGCCCGTGCATTATGCAGGATTAGCAGCATCAAAGGGAAGGGATATGGGAAATGCAGGTATGTGATTAGTACTACTTATGCCCGTGCATTATGCAGGATTAGCAACATCAAAGGGAGGGGATATGGGAAATGCAGGTATGTGAATAGTACTACTTATGCCCGTGCATTATGCAGGATTAGCAGCATCAAAGGGAGGGGATAGGGGTAGCATTAATAAAGGGAAGGAGTGTTAATAGTATGTAGCTGCAGTAACTAAAATCACCACGTAAACAACTAAAGTATAAACTACATAGTATCATCAGTATACTAAATATACTCTACAATAAGCTGAGTTACTAACAGTAAGTAATACATTACAATTCTACGTCGTAAAAAATATATAATATGCTTCCATCTAAACTTTATTCTCTTACATCACACGAGTCTACACCGTACTATATACTGCCATAGACAAACCCAACATTAAATAATATACTGTATTGCTATTAACCACCTTATACATTGTAATATTGCACTATGTATTATTCTACCCACCCTATGTATTATTCTACCCACCCTAGGGTGGGTAGAAACGTCGTGAGAATTGTTTTATTATGTTTTATTTTTATTATTTTATTACTTCCCTTCTACGTGACTTTACCGAAAGAACCAAGAAGATGTACCTAAACAGAGTGAACATTAGGAGGTCAGGAGATGGGTTGAGTTTTTGTGTAAATAGTTGTTTTCTGCTTTGGTCAGCTGACGCCACTGCCGACCGTCTTGGACTGTGGTCGTCCTTGTAACAGCGGCTTAGCTCAATGAGACCTTACCAGCTGAATTAAACCTGAGTCTATGGATCTCTGTGTAACTCTATGTAACTGCGACGTCCTGTAACTGCCGCCACTGCCGATGGTGCTTGGCTGTGGCTGTACTTGGAACAGAGTTGCTCAATGGGACCTTACCAGCTCGAATAATAAAGTCTTGAGGGTTCATGATCCACTGCGGCAGAGTAGGGATGTCAACTTTAGTGCCAACAGCTAACCATACGATAAATGTGCTTGAACGAGTTTATATTTATGAATCTAAACAGACATGATGGTTTCCTGGAGAAATAAATGTACATTATTATTATCATCATCATCATTCGCATAATTATCCACCAAGCTGCATCTTGGTGAGAATTTGCGTTTGGGTAGCGCTATAGGGATCAAGTTAACCCTTTCCCATTCCGACGACGTACGCGCACGTCATTAATACTCGTACGTCGTCGGAACTGAATCAGAAGAAAAAAACTATTTATTGGTACGTCTTCTGACCTGAAGACGTACCGAGGCTCCCACAAGGCCATGCGAGAGGGCGTGTGGCACAGTTTTGCACCGGCTATTATAGTGTGCGATCGTGTCGCTACAGTTCTCTGCGGTGAGTGCAATGGCGCTACGCCTCTCAATAAAATTAACGCCAGCCGCTTGCGCGTTCCGGGATTCAGCGGTTAACAGGACCCACTCTGCGGAATGGGAAAGGGTTAAGTCAAGTTTATTCTGTTAACCAGGTGAGAGTTGAAGAGGGCAGGATGAGCGCATTTGCTAGAGTGAGTTAGTGAGAGAATGGGTGCGTGGGTGAATGAGTAGGTAAATGAATCTGTGGTGATGGAGTGGGTGAGTGAGATGGTGGGTGAGTGGATGAGGGATTTAGTAAGTGGGTAAGTTAATTTTGTTTAACCAGGGGAGAGCTCAAGAGGCCAGGATAGTCTTGAGTTCCAAACGTGGCGTGGGGCATCAGTCTGCCAGTACGAGGCTATGCTTGATCGCTGTGTATAATCCCAGTTGAGTAATCCCTCATGGGATCTCAGCTCAAACATGGTTCAAATCCTAGTCAGCGTTGCCTCCACTCTTCCACTCTTCACCAGTTAATGAGTTCATGAGCACCACCAGCTAAACTCCACTGTGCGTTGAGTCACCGGCAGTTGGCTCGAGTCCCCGCGGGGACGTGGAATTTGAACACCACCGGCTCAGGACGGGCAATTGCGATGGGAACCACCCAGTGTGCTTGTTTGCGCATGAGAAGACCTACGGAGATCATTAACTCCGATTGGCAATTTATTTTTGGCGCCAGATTTCTACTTGAGTGAAATGCCAATGTGTGTCGTACACCCTCCTCCACTCGATGACACGGCCAAATAAATGAAGTTGTAGCATGAACAGACGTGCTGATTTACTCATGTAATCTGACCCCTATTGTGAATTGTGACATTGGTCATGAAAGACTAGGCAAAGTAATTGTTACTATTTTGCTAATTTAAAACATGCCGTGTATACTAAACTAAACTTTTTCTAATTAAACTAAGCTATTTTTATTTTACCAGGTAAGGCCCACTGAGCTATTTAACTCTTTTTCAGATGCGACCTGGCCACAAATGATAGCTCAACGAAGTTGTTTATCACGTGAACATTTATAGCAGCCAAATGCTCTAAACGCATGGAAGGAAAAACCGGAAGGCCTGGAGAAAAATACACGCAACTACGGGGAGAGAGACATACAAACTCCAAATATACAGGTGTCAGGGTGCGGATTGAACCCACGACTTCCTGCACACCAGGCTGAAGAAATAATCGTTTGTACTATCGTCATTATTATTATTTATCCAGTGCCAGTGATTGCTGTGATGTTAGTCAAGACACCCGCAAAGTTAGACTCAAAAAAACAAACACTACTCTAGCGAATACCGAAGGTTCCGATGCCTACAAGATGCCCGACTTGTGATAAACCAATCATTGCACAGTGAGGAGCGCCGGGTAGTGATGGGTAACAGACTGGCTGAAGTGATTTCAGAAGCAGTATTGTGGAGTCAACTTCCATGATGCAACGCTATGCTGACTAAGGAAGTTCCTGGAGGACATTTGACTGAATGATGAAAGCCCTGTGCTGTATTGATTTTACAGGTCCTTTATTTTAAGACCAGGTAAGAGCCGATTAGAACTAGAATTATTAATCTTAACGGGACGTGAATCAGACCAATCGATCTGAACACCAGACATGGTCCAGTGCAGCAAATTCAGATTCAGACTTCGTGGGCAGCAAACATAATAAGTGCCACCCAGCTTGTCGTGCCGCCAGTCACTCCTCGGCAGGTAACATCATGCACGGGCACACATTGTAACATTAAACAAACCAACTTGTCACGTCCGTCATTGACACCGTGAGTGCCTTTAGAACAATAAACATCGCCAATGGGTGACGTTATAGGCAGCGCCCTTCTTCATGGCACACATTGAGGCCGGTAGCGAGACGGAGGAGACGAGAGTTGGAGACTGCAATTGTTTGAGAATGGCATTGTAAAACGTTTTCCGATTAACGCATTTTGTTTTATAATGGCAAGTGATTATTTACCTGAATAGTAGCTTTCGGGTAACAGATAAACCCTTCAATCATCACAAAGTAGGTAGTGTTGTTCACGATTTTATTGAGTTGTTTTGTTTGTTAACTCTGCTTGTGCACCAACTGCCAATTCAGCAGCAGCACCGCCAAATACATCGTCAAAGAAAGCAGGCCATTTTAGTGCAACGAATTTAACAGCAGAGTTAAACAAAGAAAACAGCATGAATATAATGTAAACAACGTCAATAAATTATTGAAAGCGTGGAGATAGTTATCGAAGGCGCAGCTCTGCTATCGTCAAGCTATGATTGCCCAGCTCGTGACGCACGCCTTGTTCCCACTGCCGCTCCGAAGGGCACTGAAGCTCAGCCGGGGCGGCGCTGCCCTGGGGTCCCGCGTATCACCACGCCGGCCCACGGTGGCAAGTCCATGCCATGGTCACGCCGGCCCACGGTGGCACGCCTGTGCCGTAGTCACGCTATGTGTGTGTCCACGAGGGCACGCTCGGTGAAGGGTGAAGAGTGCCAACCAAGAGCTTGGGACCATGCTGACAGCAGTCGTGATGTCAGTAGGTCACCGCAGGACGTAAAACTTACCAAACATGTCGATTTTATATCTAATTGGTCGATTCGAAGTTCAGTCAAGACGGTCTAATGTTTGTCTCAATCATGACATTCTGACCACACAATTCTGGCTGAGCGTAGATTCCTGCTGAGCACCCCTCGGCTCACTCAGCAGGCCGGAGGGGTTTGGGTGAAGAAAAGGGTGGGCATGTGGAGAGACGGGGCAGTTAAAAAGCCTGAGAGCTCGCGTACCGCACCCGTTACAGCCTTCCCGGACTCGCGTCACCAACAACGCTTTCCTGCCACGTTCCATTCCAAACTTTCTTCAATGACGAGCGACAGACATCACGTTGGTATCCACGATTCAGCAAACACGACGGTGCGGAACGCATCTCGACACCCGGGGTCGGCATCGTTTACACGTGGGACGTGCGCGAGCTCCCGTCGAGCTCCCGTCGCTCGCGGCCGTTGTCGCGGACAAAACAATCGAATCCCCACGAGCGCCGCCGTTTGTTGCAGCTTCGTGCGGGAGGAGCTGCAGGTGAGCGGCGTGGACGCGGGGCTCGTGGTCGTGCACGCGAACTGTCGCGCCCCGCCCTCCTCCGTGGTCATCGCGAACCGGCGCACGGGCAGCCGCACCATCCTGCACAGCAACCGGTCGGCACCGACTGCCGCAAACACCCACGCAACCCCCCCCACCCCAGCTCTCCCTGTCGCCCACGGCCTTCCTGCCTGCCCCCGCCGAGCAGATCGGTGGGCAGGCGACGGCCAATTCTGGCTGTCGGCTGGTGAGGCTGGTTGTTGTTGTAATGACCAGCGAAACGTACTCGAATTTTAAATGTTATGGGTTTACTCTTCAGCACATGGTATGCTGAACTAGTTACTAATTGGCATATTTTGTTCACAAACCTTACTGATTGGCTGTGTTGGGGGGTGGCAGGTTTAACGACTCATTTATAAATACGCAATCTAACTCAAAAAGCCTCTATTTTGGAGTGTTACCCTGGCTGGAGACTTAGAGGTCATGTCAAGAGGTCATCTCAGTGAGTGCCGTTTGCCACCTTTTCCAGTGGCACAATCACACCTCTGATTAGCACGGTTGGCTACGTACGGTGCAAAAGAAGTTCAACGTACATATAGACAGTGTGTGGAACCCCACACTACTGGTGGCTTTCCACTGGCTATTTGCTGAGTTGAGTAAATAATTGCCAGTGGATATGCTGACTTCGCATGAAGGTGTCTAATGCCGCGTTGTGACTTCAGTCAGTACGGCATCACCACGTCATCCACACGCGTCACCACTCTCCGTGTGACATCAACGGCACGGCTCAGCTTGTGCAGTGGAAAAACAACCTGGCACCTCCTGAGCCTTGCCGAGCCGGCTCGGCTGCACAGTGGTAAAGAGGAGGAATTGGACTCCTCTCTGCCAGCTGTTGCAAAGTCGACACCGGGACTCCATACCCCAACGTCTCCCACCATCTGGCTTTCGACCTTCCCCTTGGTTGCCCACCTCCGTGTTCCCTTCTCACGAGGCCACGCTCCCGTTCCTCCACCCTGCTCACGCGCCCCACTCATCACGACCTCCTTCACCCTGCTCACGGGCCCCACTCAGGAGCCTAACTAACGTGACGGCACGGGGCGCCTTGGCTTCCCGTGGTGGCCAAAGCTGCGAGTTGTGGCCCCCTTAACAACCATCCTGAGATATGTTTTCAAAAGTATTAAAGAACAAAAACCTTTTTACATTTTTTTTCATGAAAATGCTATCATTTACGTTCCACATTTTGTTTTTAGTTTAATTAGAGCAGTAACATTTGGTGACCATGCGAGACAAATCAAATATTGGGGCCCCACCTCACCGATTGCTGCACCGCCTGAGTGGGTAATGTCGTCATGCCACGTGCCCCACTCATCACAACCTCCTTTAACTCACGGCACCTGCACCAGCGCTCTGCTGCCACATTCTGTTACAGCCCTCTTGCTGTGATTATCGATAGGCTCCATATTTTTATACTGTAGATACAATTCAGCATAAGAACCAGAAGTATTGTTGCTTAAATGAGGTTGTGTTTATAGGTCGACTCAGCCTCAAAACGAGTACCTGGTGCGGTGTGTAAATATCGCCACTGGGGAGACAGACTGGACGTGGTGCTGGCCACCCACGTGTGCCTTGCCGGCCTTCACAGGTGCTACTCGCTAACAGCACTTGCCCCAACAGTCTGTTGACGGCTGTACGGGGGGTCTTTGTCTTTGTTCATCGGTTAAAACTCAGCTCGGACACTGTAATCGTATTTATTACGTGTATTTAATTGTGCTATATTAATAGCGATGTTACTGTTTCATGTTACTGTGTTATATGTGTTATCGTTGTTGTTGTTACATTTATTTATCCAGGGAAGCCGCAGTGAACGTCATGACCCATCATGTTGCCATTACCTTCATTACGTTGCTATGACTACGCTCCTGTTCTTGCGCGTTATTTTGTTCTTCTTCTTTCGTACGGCTGATGTAGATGCAGAGCAAGAACTACAATTTCACATTCAGGTGGTCAGGCAGATAACCACGTGAGGAGCAGCGGTGTAGTGTATCGCTGCGATCTCGCCGCATTTGTGGATCGGGGCATTGCGTCGTTACGTTCTGTTCTGGATGACCACAGTCGCACGCTGCTGGAGAGGTTTTTATTTTCCATTTGTGCATCATCAGGTACCCGCATCCACTGCCATGGTTTGTGCAGTGGATGCGGTTTAGGGTGGACCACCTCACGGTATTAAGAATGTTTGTACAACTGTCACTTTGACCGTACTCCAACAACCAATACCACTCCTAAATCTGTAAGAACGAAACGTGAACAATGTAATACCGAATGGAAGTTACACGACAAAAACACCGGGCAACAGCAAATGCACCGTCTGTATGAAGCAGAACCTTGAGATAGGGCTATCAGCAAGACTAGATCAGAGCATCTCTAGGCAATAGCAGGGCAACACCAGAGCAGGGGCACCAGTTTTTGTAAGAGGGGGTGATGCTGCTGCTGCGTCATCCCAATGGTGTCATTTGCGGGAAATGTTTCAGCATTGGGATGTTGTGGCCGACAGTGGCCACATTGGATGTTTTATTTGCTGTGGGAGGAGACTGGGGAACGTGGGGAAAACCCCTTTGCAGAACAGGGGGAGAGCATACAAACTCCACAAAGACAAAGATCCCCCGTATAGCCTTAGCATACTGTTGGGGAAAGTGCTGTTAGCGAGCACCTATGAAGTCCAGAATGGCCTTTGTCTCCCCAGTGTTGATGTTTACACACCGCACTAGGTACTCATTTGAGGCTGAGTCGACCTAGGGGAGGCCCAGGACCGGTTCAGATAATCGTCACTGGTCTTGGCCGTGAGCGAGAATCGAACTTGGGTCGCCGGGTCCGTAGCGCATCATTCTAATCACTGCACTCCTGCTCACACTCTGCAGAGCAGGGGGAAACATACAGACCCCACGCAGAGAGGCACCCGGCTGTGAGCCGCGAGTGGTACCACTGTGTTACTACTGCGCCAATTTGTCTGTTGCATGCATGTTTACTGCACTGTGAGTCCAGGCAATTACGTGGTGCATGGAGGGAACAGTAAAAACGGAGCGTTCCGGCACGGCTATCTGTGTGCAGTTTGTGCGTTCCCTTCTCTATTTTCTTTTCTTGGGCCACTCCTTCTGCCTCCTGCAGGCAACTCCCAACATTCGTCAATTACGCTGTGGCCTTAAAAGGGAAACAATATATCCACTCAGCAACGTTTCGGGCATTAGCCTTGAAGAGGGGCCATTGTCAGACACGTTACCCGTAATACATTGTAAGACTTTTTTTATTACCATAACTTAAGCCTTGAAAACTAGAATAGGATCAGTTGAGTGAAAAATCAAAAGCATTGCGCAGTCATTGGTGACTGGGCCGAGACGGCCGACTCACTGCACTTGAGGGTCTGGTTTCACCACCAGTGGCTGAAACCCAGATTGTACCCAGGGGCTCAGCACGACTGGTTCTGCGCTGTGACATGGACAACATGTGAATCACGCGTCCGCATCTGTCGTGGGTGTTTAAGACATTGCCTCAAAGGTTTTTTTTTTGGCCTTGGCATTATTCAGCAACTGCGGTATCGTTATGTTTGTTGGTGTCCAAACAGAGGGCGAAGCATTTTTTTGTTTACTTTTGAGAGCAAAGTGAGTACCTCGATCCGCCGGTTGGATGGCGAAGCCTTCAAAGGCACGCTCCATCTGTCCTCCACTCAACGTTCCAGCTGGGTTCGTCGTCTGGGTCACCATGGTGAACGGGCCTGGACTGCCAACCGCGCTGTATACTGAGCAGCTGGTTCCACCGTGGGCGAGTGGAAATCCTGTCCGGGGCCAACGCTCGGACCCGGCCATTATGAGCCGCTGATCCACGCAACCGGCGGTCAATTTTTGTGTTCAGTTTGTTTTCCTTCCAGCGCACCTCCGATTAGCACGGTTGGCTTTGTACGGTGTGAAAGAAGTCTAACATACGTACACACAGACGTAAACACAGATGTACGTTTCCACCATTAATGGCCATGCCCCGATCCCTCCCCCCCCCCCCCCCCAAGTTTCATCACGGACGATTTCTCTCGCTGCGGGGTGGACGCCTCGCTCGTGGTTCGGCACGCGGCCGGCGTCACGCCATGTGCCTGCTGCTCGCTCAGCCTCGCCTCGGGCTCGCGAACCGTCCTCCTGTGGGATCTGTGAGGCTCCTCGTCTGCTCCCTCCCTCGCCCGCCCCCCACCGGCACCTGGCACCCCCCTCGGCTCGCTCGTCCACCCTCGCCCGCTCGCCCCCTCCCCGCTCAGCTGCTCGCTCGCCCTCGGTGTGCTCGCTCGCCGCCGCCCACTCGCTCGTTCACCTCTCACTGGCCCGGCTCGCCGGTGCGCTCGCTCACCCTCTTGCACGTCCGCTCGACTACAGAGCTCGCTCGATTGTCCACCCCCTCTGCTAATCTCCTTGCTTACTCACCGGCTCGTGCGCTCACTCCCCAGACTGTGCATTCACCTGCTGACCAGCCCACCGTCGCGCTCACTCTACACACTTGTCCACTCACTCTCGTCCACTCACTCTTACACTCGTCCACTCACTCTTACACTTGTCCACCAGCTCTCGTCCACTCACTCTCGTCCACTCACTCTTACACTTATCCACTCTCGTCCACTCACTAGCTCTGCTTGCTTACTTGGATTCTCATTCACCCATTTGCTCAACGTATTAGCCGGCTGTGTCGCTTGCTATCCCGCTGCCTCACTCGCTCGCGAGATTCCTCACCAGTCGCTCTCTCACCGATATACCTCCGGATAGTTTCCCACTCGCCAACTAACTCACCCGATTTAATCACTCACTTTCACACTGGTCTACCCCGTATCCACCACCCCCCCCCTTCCCTTCTACTCACTCGTTCACTCACGTGCTTACCAGCCCACTCACACTCACTCCCTCACTCACTCACGTGCTTACCAGCCCACTCGCCCTCACTCCCTCACTCACGTCCTTACCAGCCCACTCACTCACGTGCTTACCAGCCCACTCACTCTCACTCCCTCACTCACTCACGTGCTTACCAGCCCACCCCCACTCTCACGTCCTTACCAGCCCACTCTCACTCACTCACTCACACCCACCCTCACTCACACTCACTCTCACACACGCACTCACCCACTCACCCACACGTTCCCTCACACATATCATTCCGCCGCGCACTCTCACGCGACGCCGCTCGGCGTCGGCTTTACGCCTTTCCCTGACCGAGGTTGTGTTGTGAATGCCAAGGGGCGGACATTGTGAGGGCTGAGAGCGGACGCGCAAAGGTGAGGAGACCGGCGAGAAGGGCTCGTCGGTGTGAGGGGGGCCCTGGTCACGTGGAAGCTGTGGCCTGGTCTCGGCCTGCCTCCACGTACACGACCCGCAGCGCTCTCCGTGTCAGCTCAGTGGGGCGGCGGCGGTAGTGTAGCGGGTAGCACCGCTGCAATACGAAACCTGGCGACCCGAGTTTGATTCCCGCTCACGGCCACCAGCACCGGTGACGATTACTTGAACCGGTCATGGGCCTCCCCTAGGTCCACTCAGCCTCAAATTAGTATCTGCTGTGATGTGTAAACATCACCACTGTGGTCTCATCTAGGTCGGCTTACATGAGTACCTGGTGCGGTGTGTAAACATCGCCATGTGGGAGACAAAGGCGGCTGGGCGTGGTGCTGGCCACCCACCCCCTTGCGTGCCGTGCCGTCCTTCATAGGTGCTCGCCAACAGCACTTGCCCCAATAGTCTGTGGAAGGCTACACGGGGGATCTTTGTCTCGTCTCTGCCTTGCAAAGTGGGGTTCATCACCTCTTGCCATGGAGACCCTGGAATAAAACTTTTGCGTAGCAATAGTTGTTAACTTTAAACGAATCAAAACAATTTCGGGTTCCAATTATGGGAGAATATTCTCAAGCATGCACACGCATTGGCTTCGTTTTTGCCAATGTCATCATAATCGCAATTTAATTACCCAGGAAAGCCACGCTTAGTACAAAGACTCGTTTTCAGGAGGGCCCTGCTACATTGGGAATGTTTGGCCAACACCGATGACATTGTGGGTGATTGTTTCGCTTTCGGAAAAGGAGGAAACCACAGAACCCAGAGGAACCCCATGCAGAACGGGGGTGGGGGAGAGACAGCCTACAACCAACTCAAGACAGGAATACGCCCGAGTCGGTGAATGGAACCCAGGCGCTTCTTGCTGTGAGGAGGCACAAGTGTCACCACTCCACTGCCCTTCCTGGCACCCAAATGAAAAAGGTTATTTAGTGTAGGTTTCGTAGCAGCCCGGGGCACTTTGGTAATTTCTCTGCAGGAATCACCGGCTGACTGCAGCGGGAATGGAACCTGTGGCTGCATAGCAGGCCGGCTGAGCGGCCGCGCGTGCGCAGCCCGCCGAGCCGCAGGCGGCTTCAGCAGCGGCCACGCCGACGAGAGCCTGGCCGCTGGTGGCCCGAGGAAGGCAGAGCGAGGCCCTGGTCACGCGGCTTCGGCCAGGTCTACGAACAGAACGTATTTGTGAAATAAACCACACCTCTTGGCCCCAAGGCCGTCACCAAGGGGATGTGTAGCCTTTAGCACAGGAGACTAGGACGAGTTTCGGCTTCACGGGGCTCATCAGCTGTTCCACGCTGCCATCAAAGTTGGGGATGAGGGAACCGCAGCTAAGCGAAGGGGCCAGGGTCAGCACTGGGGGGGCTCTGCTGGGGTGCACCCCCCATCCCCAAACGTCGCCTTTGGCACGACCGCGATTCCCTCTCCTCCTTAGCGGTGTGGATCATTGTTGTGGACTCCCCGCCCCACACAATGACTCTGCTGCCTCCCCTCCGCCCCCCTCTTCCCCATCCGAGGGAAGCTGGCGCCAGGGGTTGCCTTGCACCCCTGAGACGCGCCGACTCGGCCCATCAGACGCACATTGCCGTGGCTTGCAATGCCGCCCTACGCAGGCGTTTGCTCAACCGATACTGGGCGACTGAAGTGATCATTGTAAGGTCGCACTCGTTACACACAAAGTGGTTGCGCCAAATCAACCACAAAACCTTGCTGATCTCGTAAAGCAGGGGAAGGGAACGTCCGGCCCACGGGCCGTATAAGGCCCGCGAAATCATTTGGTCTGGCCCTGCCAAGGCAACCGCAGGCGGGACTTGAAATTCAATACATGTAGGAGCAAACCTGGAAAAGCAGTTGCGAGTAGCAACATCATCAACTCCAGCTGACATCACACGCCTCACCAAAGAGAAGCAGTTCCAGCCATCGCGTTAGGGGTAAGTTAATTAAATGTTTGATCAAATATAACAGGATAATTTTTAAGTTGATAATTTTGTATGGCCCGCGAATGATGTTATAAATATCCAAATGGCCCTTGGCATAAAAAAGGTTCCCCACCCCTGCCGTAAAGGAACATCAACCACGATCACGTGAACTCCGGTCATCTTCACAGCAGCGGCTTCTGGCTAACCATCAATAAAAGATGGTCACAGCATCGCGTGGCGCTTTCAGATGCGCTTTTACGGCCGTCTGAAACGCTCTTCCCTTCCGATATTAGGAAGGCACTGGAGCTATGCACTTTTAAATGTAGATTGAAAACTCATTTATTTGGAACTGCTTTTTATGTTTAGTTTGTTGGCCTTCCCCCGCACTTCCGATTAGCGTGGTTGGCTACCTCTGGTGCGAAAGAAGTTCAACTTACATCTTTGTATTTATTTCTGCATATGTTTATGTATTTGTGTTTATTTCTACATATGTGTGTATATATTGCTGTACGTGTACGCACGTGTGTTGCACTTACGTGTTTGTGGACACAGTACCCGTGTGTGTGTGTGTGGAGTAGTGGTGGAGTGGTCTCCTCTCCGCTCCAAAGAGCTGACTGCGATCAGCGCGGCGCGCTCACGACGCACTGCACTCATGCTCGCGCGCGATTACAAACCTTCAGATTTATTCCATGGCTGGTGCAGATCACCGCCAGTAGCGAAGCAGCAAGTCGAGTCAATTGATTCTTGGTGAACACCTGGCGCCTTATTGGCACAAATCTGACACCCAAAGCGTCATAGAATCATTAAACGTAAAAATAATTCTATACAATTTTTTAAAATTAAAACCACCGGCGATTTGATTGTCACGATTATCTTCTCATTTTTACTGTCTCGTTCGTATTGTTTATTTTTCTCATGGTAAGTTTGTTCCATGAGTCTAAATGTAGCTGTACACCAGGCATGTCCAAAGTCCGGGCCGCGGGCCAAACACGGCCCGCGGTCAGATTTCATACGGCCCGCAGCTTTGGTCTTATAATGTGTTATTTATGGCTCGCTAGCTCTGTCAGAATAAATAAATCATAACAGTTCCTCATTTCACCACGCGGTGGCAGCACCATTCTAATGCTATCTGGCTCTGGATCCGTGCCGCGAACCCTTCTCGAGTAATTTCTGCCATGGCGACTGCAAAAAAAGAGAAAAGTTGACAGTGAGGGCCGCCGCTTTCAGGAGCGGTGGGAATTACAATACTTCTTCACTGAAAATCGAGGCAATTGTGTTTGTCTAATTTGTAAAAAGACGGTTGCCTTGTTTAAGGATTTCAACGTAAAGAGACACTACGAGACTAAACATGCTACAACATACGACAAGCTAACAGGGAGTGACCGCGCTGAAAAAGTGAAGCAACTCCAGGCTGCTCTGGCATTGCAACATCGATTCTTCACGCGGGCCTGTGAGACAAAGGAAAACATCACCAAAGCCAGCTATGAAGTGGCCATGTTAATAGCTAAACATGGCAAACCTTTTACTGAAGGTGCGTTTATCAAAGACTGTGTCATGAAAATGGTGGAGAACATTTGCCCCGAGAAGTAGCAAGAATTTATGAATGTTTGCCTGGCACGCAACACTGTGGCACGGAGAGTTGAGGACATATCGTCAGATATTCAGAGACAACTGGGGGACAGGGGAGTGGCTTTTGATTATTTCTCATTAGCCTGCGATGAAAGCACCGATGCATCTGACACTGCACAACTACTTATTTTTTTAAGAGGAGTTGATGACAACATGAACGTGACAGAGGAGCTGCTTGACCTCAAAAGCCTTAAAGGGCAAACCAGAGGAACAGATTTATTCGTTTCTGTTTGTGAAGCTGTTGATGATATGAAACTTCCATGGAGTAAAGTTTCTGGGATCATTACCGATGGTGCGCCTGCCATGGCTGGTGAGCGAAGTGGATTGTCCACACTGATCTGCAATAAAGTCAGTGAAGAAGCAGGTAACGCTATTAAACTTCACTGTATCATTCACCAGCAGGCTCTCTGCGCCAAACATCTCAAATTTGACGATGTTATGAAACCAGTGGCAAAGGCAATCAATTCTATTCGCTCTAAAGCTCTATACCACCGACAGTTTCAGCAGTTCTTGCGTGACATCCAGGCTGAATACGGTGACGTAATATATCACAACGATGTGAGGTGGCTATGTTGGGGGTCCGCACTGCAGCGATTTTTCTCTCTCAAAGAGGAAATTGAAAATTTTTTGGGTGAGAAGGGACAACCAATGGAAGAACTGTCCGATCCTGTATGGCTGGCAAATCTGGCTTTTTTGGTTGACATAACGAAGCATCTGAATGCGCTGAATGTTAATCTTCAAGGGAAAGATGCAGTGGTGAGCCAGCTATACGCTCACATCAAGGCCTTTGGAACCAAACTGCAACTTTTCCAAAGACACTTGTCCCAAACAGAGCCCTGCACCGCGCACTTCCCAGCTTTTGAAAGAGGTCATTGACAGTTTCCCACAGGACAACATCGGTACGCAAATGAAGAGTTATGCAACAGCTATCACATCTCTTTCTGTGGAATTTAACAAACGCTTTCGGGACGTTGCAGTTATTGAAAAGGACATGTTGCTTTTCTCTTCTCCCTTCTGCGTGGACCCTGATGATGCTCCTCCACAGCTGCAGCTGGAGCATACAGAGCTGCAGTGTGACGATGAGTGCCGCGGAAAACACCAGCAGTGTTCTTTTGTTGACTTTTACCGGCAGCTGGACAAAAGCAGGTTTCCAGAAATGCGGTCATTCGCTAAGAAAATGCTGAGCTTATTCGGCTCCACATATTTGTGTGAGCAAACATTCTCAGTCATGAACTTAAACAAGAACCGATTGAGGTCAAGGATGAGTGACTCCCACTTGCGTGACAAATTAACGCATCTCAACCACTGCCCTCAAGCCAGACCTGGTCTCTTTACTGAAATCTAGATCTCAGTATCACCCTTCTCATTAGTGTCAGCAAGTTATCTGTTCCTTGATCAATCTGAAATTGAGTGTTTTGAACGGTAACATCTGTCACTATTAACAGTGAAAATCCTAAAGCACACTAATGCACTTGGACTTATGGCACTTGTTTTTATTAAACTCTTGAATAAGATTTGGTTATAACTGTTGATGTTATGTACCTGTAGATGTGACACAAACTATTGCTTTCTGAAAGATCTTGTAAAAGACAAGGGCAAAATTCACTTGTTTTAAAGTTGAATGATAACAGACCACTTTGCATTACTTATAACTCCTGTTTAAAATGTTCATGAGGCAAAGATATTTAACTCATGGAAATTTAAGGTATTCTATACAGTTTGTTCAATGTTATCTGACTGAAGAGTTGTTCACGTCTGCCTGAGTGCCTTATATTTTGTTACATTGTCATTTTAAAAACAAAGGTAATTGTGACAATGAAAATAGTTTTTATAACAGTGTGTATTTTCATGTAACTTTTGTGGTTAAAAAAATGTCAGAAGGAACTATTGACCCCCGGGCATCTTCACTTGATCAAATTTGGCCCTCTTTGCAAAAAGTTTGGACACCCCTGCTGTACACGATGTGATTTCCCCTCTCCCATCTCTTGAGTGACCGTCCTTTCAGATGAATTCCATCCCTTGGCTGCTACTCTCACGCTGGTCTCCATTTATCACCATCGGTCATCAATCCCTGACGACCAATCCCACTTCCTTCACTGAGCAGTCTCACCGATGTCTAAACCTGCGCATGTTTGTGTTTGTACGTGTACACGTGTACATGTTTATGTACACGGACATGTACGTATATGTGCGTGCGTGTATGTGGCGAGCGGCGGCGCAGGAGTCGGCGCATTGCGCTTACGAACCTGGTGACTTGAGTTAAATTCCCGGCGCCGCGAGCGTCAATGGCGAGTGGTTTCTAAACCGGTCCCTTGTTCTGCCCAAGATCGACTTTAATGAGCAGCTGGTGCGGTGTGTAAACATCGCCATTAGGGAGACAAAGGCGGCCGAGCGTGGTGCTGACCATCCACCCCCTCGTGTGCCACAGTACCGACTTTCATAGGGTGCTACTCGCTAACAGCACTTGCCCCAACAGTCTGTTAAGGCTACACGGGGGATCTTTGTGTTTGGCTGTATGTGTCACCGTGTTTGTGTCTCTGTACGTGTGTGTGTGCGCGCGTGCGTGTGTTTGTGTGTGTGTGTGCGCGTGTATGTGTGTACATGTGTGCGTGTGTGTGCGTGTGTGTGTGTGTGTGCGTGTGTGTCGGGCACTAAAAGGGATCTACCCGAGATCTCGGCGGACGATTTCAGCAAAGTCGACCTCGGCCCTTTCAGGTGGATTCACTGGGAGGTGAGTCCACCCTCCGGCAATGTTGTCACCCATTCACTGGGAGGTGAGTCCACCCTCTGGCGATGTTTTCACGATGGGTATCATTTTGGTTGCGTTTCACGTCGGCGTGCGCTGCCCAGTCCCCAGCGAGCGGTACGAAACGCGAGCGAGGGAGGGAGTGATCGAGGGAGTGAGCGAGGGAGAGAGCGAGGGAGAGAGCGTTTCATATGGCAGTGGCCCAGCAGTCGTGGCGTTCGCCCCGGTGGTGGGCCTCCTAAAGGTCGTCTTGGCCTTAAATAATTACCTGCTGTGGCTTGTAAACATTAGTGCTGGGGAGACAAAGACGGCCGAGCGTGGTGGTGGCTACCCCTCCCCCTCGTGTGCCCGCGCCGGCCTTCATCGGCGCTCGCTAACGGCACTTGCCCCAACAGTCTGTTAAAAAGTCGGTGTCTATTCGGGGATGTAATCTTTTCCCATTTGTGTGCACGCGCGAGCGTAGGGCAGGAACGGCGACGAGCAGGTGCGCATGATCGCGCGTGTCAACGAGATGAACGGACGCCGAGACCCCGGGGAAGTCATCACGGTGTCGGTGGAGATAGAGAAGCCCGAGAAACTCGACACGCATCAGCTGATGGGCCACGGCGACGTGGTGAGCGCGTTCGTGTCAATTGGTGGGGGACGTGGGCAAGGTGTATGGCCTATGGCTACACCGCACCGATGATCCATAGTTCACGTGAAAACGACCGATGTACCCCGTGACAAAGCGTGCGACGGACGTCACGAGTTAACGTCAAATCTTAAGCTCTGGATATGTGCATTGAAGTTTACGTGTGAGAATGGATGATTTACAATCTATGCAAATTTTGATATAATGCATTGTGACCAAGTAAGCGAGATAATCCTGGAGCTCATCACATATGGGGAGCGGAGCGGGGTTGAGCTTGGGCATTTCTTCCATCGGTGACCACACGGTATTCGCCCACATGCAGATGTACACTGCTACCATGATAGATCTGTTTTCAGTAACTAAGAATGTAAAACCTGTTAATATTGTGATCATCCTATGGAGAATCTGAAACCTGGGACGGAATTATGGAATTTCCACCAGTCATTCAGACCCACCAACGGCGATGAACAATGTTGTATTGCTCGCTGTTGTGTTCCAGGTTTTCATCAGTAAGGACTTTGCAAAGCACGCTGGGTACGATTCAGCTGAAGCGGCAGTGCGAGGGCTCTACGGCAGAGTGAAGCGAGGGTACTCACCCACCCGCACACAGCGCGTGTACAGCGACAAAGACGCCCACATAGCCTACGTGCGATGTTGAGACGGGGTCTGGCCATCACCACCATTCTCTCCCCAGCACTGGAGTTTACACACAGCACCAGGTATCACGTGCCGTTAACCTGAGCCAATGCTGGCAGTGCGGTCACCGCCTCACCACCACTCCCCCATTTACAGAAGACAAAGATCCCCCAGATAGCCTTCAACAGACTGTTGGGGCAAGTGCTGTTAGCGAGCACCTATGAAGGCTGGCACAGCACACAAGGGGGTGAGTGGCCAGCCTTTGTTTCCCTGAGGCTGAGTCGTCCTAGGGGAGGCCCAGGACCGGTTCAGACAGTCGTCACTGATGTTGGGCGTGAGCGGGAATCTAACTCTGGTTGCCAGCTTCGTAGCACAGCATGCTAACCGCTACACTACCGCTTCCCCATTTACACACACACAACAACAACCTCCATTCGCCACGAAGTGGCGGTGATGTCACCACAGCACTTGTGCCAGGCTATGTGCACGTTGAGGCCACGTGAAGTGTCGAACGCCCGCTGGCAGGAGGTCACAGGGCAGACCCAGGTGCTATGGGTCGACTGACTAAGATGACTGGCTGATGCACCACCTGCCGACACACACATACACTCACACGGCCTCAAGGTCAAGATGCCACCTCATTTGCACAAGCAAACAGGGATGTGCCGATGTGTGTTGTGCCTCTGAATACGTAGGGCACCTTGACTTTGATTTCCATCCAGGGCCGAAATTCAGCTGGAGCTGCCCTGGGCTGAGTAGTTGATGGGGTGGGGTGGGGCAGTGCCGGATGATCCTAGTAGCACAAGTAGCTACATATATAACTACGGGCCCCGCACTTTCAAGGGGCCCGCGCTAAATGCTTTCAAGCTATCAATTCCGGTTCAGTGATTCTGCACTTATACTATAGTACTATACTGCCTTCAACTTTTATGAACGACTGGGTGTTTAAGGTTAGTGATTTGTCATATTATCTGGCTGTATAGCAAATGAAAAAATCCAATTACTTTACTATGCAAGTAAAAATTTTGTCTTTTAATATTTATGTTTTTTTTATTTAGGGCCCCTTTATAACATATGCTACAGGCCCCGTACTAGCTTCATCCGGCACTGGGGGGGGGGGTGGTCCAGGGGATAGGAGGTCGAGGGGTTAGCGGTGAGGGTGGCCTTGGGAAATATTCCACGAGGAGCTGAGCCCGAGTGACGTGGCCGCTGCACAATGTCCCCACGACTGCAAGTTCGGGGCGTCGTGGTGGCTTGGACATGTTAACTCGCTCACCTGGTACGCAGGAGGTTGTCGATTCGATCCCGACCCTGATGCCTGTATATTTAGAGTTCGTGGTGTCTCTCTCTCCCTGTGGTCGTGTGGATTTTTATTTGGGTCCTCTGGTTTTTCCTCCACATTTCGAATCAACGTGCATTTTATAATATTTGGCTGCTATACATTTCTACATGATGATAAAGCCACTTCATTGGGCCATTATTTGTGGCTAGGCTGCTTCTTAAAAAGAGCTTCATAGCTCAGTGAGCCTTGCCTGTTAAAATAAAAAGAATGGTTTTAGTTTACCAACACTTGGTCCCTGGGGCAGTGAGTCCAACTTCCCCCCCCCCTGGCGTACGGTCCGGTCTCACCAAATTCGAATTCTCGCAAAGTTTCTTTCTCCTCCAATGTCGATCATCGTATTGTACCGGGCTCGCGTTTTGTCGCAACCATAAACACATTTTAAAAACTAGTTTGGTTCAGTAGCGCGTTGCCGCAGCAGCGTAGGGTTCACCGAGCGTTCTCCCTGCCCCTGCAACGCGCGCCGTGGCAGCGCCGTCCTGGTGTGTGCGTGGGGGGAGCAGGGGGCGGCGGCGACGGGCCCGGGCGGGGAGGTGGCGCGCTCCCCTGCGTTCCCGCCGCCCACCTTGGTGGACACGCTCGGCGCGGGGGACACCTTCATCGCCGGCGTCATCGCGGCGCTGTCGCGGGGTGCGTCACCGCACGCACGCACGGGCACACGCGCGCGTGTGCATACACGCAAATGCGCGCACACACGCGCCACTATTTTATTTATTATTACGTTTTATCAGGTAAGTCCCCACTGAGCTATGTAGCGATTTTTCACAAGCGCCCTGGCTGTTACAAATGATAGCTCGACGAAATGGCTTATCGTGTGGAAATTTATAGCAGCCAAATACTGTAAACGCATGATTCTAAATGTGGAGGGGAAAACCGGAAGACCCGGAGAAAAATCCACACAACCACGGGGAGAACTTTCAAACTCCGAATATACAGCAGGCGTCAAGGGTTGGCATCGAATCCACAACCTCCTGTATACCAGGCGAGGTTGTTAACATCGACACACGCATGGCATGGCTCCACTCGTAGATACACGCGTACATAAACGGTCATATGCGTGTCTGTGTGTCTATGCACAGATACATCTGTACATCCACACACGGTTACACGCGTGTGTCTACAGATGCACACACACAGTCGTTCACGCAGATACCCATGTGGAACCAAAGAACCCCCATATAGCCTTTAACAGACTGTTGGGGCAAGAGCTGTCAGTGAACACCTATAAAGGCCAGCGTGACACACGATGGGGTGGTGTGCTTAGCACCACACTAGGCTCCCTAGTGTGTTTCCCCAGTGGTAACGTTTACACACCATTCAGATATTCATCACTGATGTTGGAAGTGAGCGAACTCGGGTCGGCAGGTTCGTACCGCAATTCGCTAACCACTGCGCCACACACACCCAACACTCACGGGGACATTCATACACGCAGATGCCGATGTACACACAAGCAGTTATCCGCGGACATACGTTCACACATTCATTCCCATAAATACCCACGCGCACAGATACATGGTCGTACACGCACAAAGTTATTCATAAAGATACCCACTCACACCCACGTGCACAAACACACATTAACGAACAGTAAGTGCGTTGTGTGTGTATGTGTGTGAAAGGGAGTCCAATAGAAGGAATCGTCTGGTAGGGATTTTATTCAGATCTTCACACCACGTACACCATGACACGTGCACACCCACACCATGCCTTCTCTCCTGGAGCCCCGAGCACACGACACAAACCCCTGATCCACATTCTCTCTTCTCGAACTCTCTAGAAGTTCCTCTCAGGCCCTGCTTCTTTACCACCAAATATTCCCCCTTTCAGTCTCCTCCAATCCCGTATCCTTTTACGCGGCTTCGTTATCTTCTGCCTTTGTCTATCTTGGGTGCGGTCCCCACCTGACTTCAGCATGTCTCCACGCGACCCCTACATCAGATACACAACGTGCACGTGGTGCGAGTGATTTGTGTTGGGGAGTGATAGTGTAAGAGTGGTTACGAATCCGGTGACCTGAGTTCAATTGCCGCTCACGACTACCATCGGTGTCGAATGTCTGAACCGGTCTTGGGCCTCCGCTAGGTTGGCTCGACCTGAACGAGTGCCCCGTGCAGTGTGTATATATTACCACTGGGGAGACAAAGGTGGTCGGGCATGGCGATAGCCACACCATCCCGTCGCGTATCAGATTGCCCTTCATAGGTGCTCGCCCTAGCAATCTGTCAAGGCTACACGGGGTAATCTTTGTTGTGTACGTGCATGTTCACGTAGAGTGTGTTTGTCTCCGTGTGGCCAGGCCAGTCCCTGCAGGAGGCGCTCACGTTCGGGTGCCGTGTCGCCGGCAAGAAGTGCGGGGTTCAGGGCTACGAGGGCCTGGGGGAGCTGTGCTGATCGCTCAGGGCCACGGTGGCACCTCCGCTTAGCACGGTTGGCTACGTACGGTGCGAAGGAAGTTCAACGTACATGCAAGTCAGTGCCATGTCGAGTGCTTATAGTGGGTCGTGGGCTAGACGAGGTGTTAGGTGAAGACTTCACACCAGAGACTGGGCGAGGTGGGGGCTAGAGTTAGTGGCCAGGGTTAGGATAGAGACCATGGCTTGCACCAGTGTTGAGCCAAGTTAAATGTCACAATTTTCCTGCACGTTAAATTGTTGCACGGCATCCCACGAGAGGCAATTCAGCTGCCTTGCTTCTGCAAACGTCGGCAACCGATTGAGCCGTTCAATTCAGCCACAGCCAATGTGTTGAGTTCTCGCCCTGGTTAAGCAATATTCACCCGAGCTCGTTTATAATAATTATACACGAGGCCGGGAGTGCTGACCACCACCCCCCCCCTCTCTCCAGCCTGGACGATCCAGCCCAGCAAGATTCATAGGGGATCTAGGCAAGCAACTGCATCAGCTTGACCTATGAATAAACCATATTTATTGAAGTTACAATTGATACAATGGGTGTGAAATAATCAGGGTGTTGTATTTACCTTCGTAAGGATTGTTGAATCCCAGTTGCTGATTTAACACTCGAAATACAGCGTGACAATGAAGGCACGATGGACGAGGCAGACATGAGGTCATAACGTGATCCCAGAGTGCCTTCTTTGTATCTGCAACAACCACAGAATTTGGTTCAAACAAGCCTCGACTCTACAAGTCGAACCGTTCCAGAGTTTTGATTGTACTGAATTCGTGTTGCTGAAATTAAGCACTCTCAGAAGGCCATGGAGTTGTGTAAAAAAATCCGTTTCATGTGGAGAGAGGGATATGTTAATATTGACAACATTTATACATTCTTGCAATAAAATTGCATCATTTGACTTGGCTTTAGGGTTGATAATTAATCATAGAACAAGCCCAGTGTTAGGCTTTAAGTGAGTGAGCAAGGATTAGTATTTGGCGATTGGTCAGGTCTGTTACATTCAGTGTTAACATTCAGGTTATGGTTACATTCTTCATTAACATGACAATTCAGATTAGCTGGATGAGTTACAAGTTTGGTACTTTCATTGATGTGACCAGGACTATTTAGGGCTATGGACTAGGCAGGCAGTGGTCTTCATGAAAAGTTGCTCTTGAATGATTCAACCGTGCTGAATCAAGCTGCCTAATCTGCTTTTTGGTCTGAAGAGGCCATACCCAAGTAGCATGAAGATAAACCCACAAGGTTTGTCGCGAACACGTATGCTAAAAACATCACCCATCGCTATCAACCAACTGCCCTTCATGGTGATAAAAGAACTGTGATGATTCTGATGATTGTAAAGTATTTAAAATACATTTGTAATTAAATGTGTTAAGGTGGAATGGGATTTTTTTAATTGCCAATGATTGTGATTGTTTTTTCTAATCAAATAAAATTAACTGTGATTCCAGTGGTGATTAAGTAAATGTTGTATGAGAATTGCATTGTAAAAATAAACGCATAGCAGAAAAAGAATTAACGACCACTGGTTATGTGGTCATTATAATGATCGATGGGAATTTACAGGAAAAATAACGAAGAACTTCACAAAGAGGGCAAAAAAGTTGGGCTCAGAACAAACGAGCAAAACAAGACTCAGGTTATAAGGCGGAACACGTGCCATTGTCACACGGTTTCTGCGCGGCTAAGCGGTAAAAGGCAGTGTATGTGGAATGATACAGTGATGCGGTGGAGTACCCTTATCTCAGTTCTTCTTCCTACCATGGGATGACTGCAGGATGATCTTTATAGTGCAAACGTGATTCAGTAACTCGGCAATGGCTCGCTTCACGCCACTTGAACCGGAAGCGGCCTCTGGCGTGAAGGTGATCGATTCAAATGTAGGAAGGAGAAACAACACGGCGCACAAGGGTGGCTACAGCGAGCAGGTAGTCACTTCCATCCTGATCGGTGGCTCCACTTGACTCGAACCTCCCACACGAGCCTGGAGCCTCTCCTTGCCCAGAGACCTTCATCAACACCGTCGTTATCCTCGTGAAAGGAAGAAATTGCAGCCACCCCAAATGGTGGGGCTGCGAATGATCGGTCTCTCCCACACTCTGCCACCTTCAATATGGAGGAAAAACGGCACCCGCCGCGTGATTGAGCCCCGATCCCCAGGCCCGATGCAGAGCTTGGGAGAATTTCACGCAAGAGCTACCGGTAAGCTTTCCAAATCAGAGGGGTTTTCGTAGGCCTCGGCTCCTGAAACTCACCAACAGACCCATCCCTCGGAATCCTCAAGACTGCGGGGGCAAAACCCATCTCAGCAGTGGTGCTGTGGTTGAAAGTGCGTGGTGCAGACGTAGGTTTGTTGCAAAATCTATTTTACATTGCAAGAGGTCAACTCGGTCAATTATCCCTCCGGTTGATAAAAAGAGTTCAACTTCGTGAAAAGTAAACAGTGGTTGTCCTTTGGGGAATACAAGACCCTGCTATAAAAATGTGCAATTTTTTGTTACCACCGACTCAAGATAAACAAAAAAGATGACCACTGTGTAAAGTGCGTTTGAGAACAGCAATACTTTTTAACTTTTTTTTTATTCAAAGCAGAAGTCTTTTGATACAATGCAGTATGGAACAGATTCATATAAAGCACCTTTTTAAAATGTTTTTTTTTATCATCTTATCAATCCATCCACTTTGTAATCTGGTGCAAAAAAGGGAAGAGAACAAAAACCCCACAAGATCCGTGATGCAGTGGGGCTGAGATCGTAGAGCGCGAGGGAGGAAGGGATGTATGTAGCGTTTTCGCTGGCTCGCTGGACAGAGTGGTCATCATTCGTGTGGGCAGCAACGCTGCACAAAGAACCAGCTCGTGTGTAGTCAATTATTCACCATATTCACATGTACAATAGACAACGGGTTCTTTTAAAATCGCCCTTGTTTTTAATCCGTCAGGATACGAGTGTGGCACCTTCACAAATTACATTAATATTTAATACTAATAGTGTTTTTTGCGGTGCTACAGTCGGTGTAAGGATGACACCATTTCTCCCGAGTCACGTTGAGCATTGTTTTCGGTGCCGCCGCCACCACCGCCGCCTCCTCAGGTGCTTCCGTGCGTCGGTATCTTGCAAATTACTCCTCTTTCTTGCAAAATCCATGTAAACCAGTCTTTTGCGTAGGGCAGCAGAGGTGTGTAACAGTCTAGAGTGCATTAGCGCACTTATTAATGCACGTGGGGGGGGCATGTTAATTTGCAAGACATGCTGGGATTTGCTATCATCATCTGTTAGGGGCCAGAGTTAAATATATCTATATTTTACAAAGTAAGATTGGGTACACGTAGCGACAAGTACCGTGAGTTGGGGAGGAGCCCATTTTCCTGGCCACGTGACTTTGGGGAAATGTGCACACTGCCCCGACGGGATGAGCCGATGGCACCAATTGCATGCTGGGTAGTAAATGTGCCAAGCAGGCCTCCGGTGCATGCTAGGAAGTGCTACCAGCAAGTCCCAGTGCCCTCCCGGGTGTTACCGCTTCCCATGCCCCATTGCAGGCTGTAAAGCGGGCACATGTTGGCACCGGTGCAGAATGGGAGACTTGTTGCCAACAGGTAAAGTATTCGCAGAACCCAGTGCATGTTGGGTCCACCGTTCAGAGCCCAGAGCATTCTGGGAAAAGTGTCTGCTATCATAGCCCAGAGCATGCTGGGAAACGTTCCTAGGACTGCACTCACCCTGCGGAGAGGGCGGCTTTGGCTAGCCCCAGGGCATGCTGGGAGCAGCAAGGTACTGGGGTGGGGGGGGCACGGCTGTGCCGTGCTGCGCTTGGCCATCAGGTGGCCTCCTGCGGAGCACCCCGTGCCTTCACGTAAATTTAGGCCGAGCGGACCTAGCGGATGGCCGGGGAGGCTACGAGTCGGGGGCGGCGCAAGCGGTGGCGTGTGCGTCGAGGCGCTGGAGCACGCTGGCGGCGATGGCGCGGACGTGGCGTGCGGTGCGGAGGCAGCGCTGCAGCCTCACGAGGTGCGGGCGGCCCCCCTCCTCCAGCAGCATGCTGCAGTAGCGGCCCGCTGCTCCACACGGACACAGTACACACACAGAGGGAGCAATGTGACACAAAGACAAAGATCCTGCCCGTGTAGCCTCAACAGACTGTTGGGGCAAGTGCTCTTGGCGAGCACCTATTAAGGCCAGCACAGTCTGGCTCGCACCTTCAGCTCGGCGTGTGAATGCTCACCCCGCATCAGTTAAGGCCGAGTCAACCCAGGGGATGTCCAGGACCGGTTAAAATAAAGTGCAGCAGTGAGTGTAGTGTGCAGCAGGGTGAAGTGTAGCAGCGAGTCGTGCAAAGCCGTACGGTTCTTGCTGCACACGTGCTGCATGGCCCACACGGCCCACAGCTGCACGGCCGAGGCGTCGGCGCACTTGAGCAGCGGGAAGAACGGAGAGAATGACCTGTGAACACGCGCACACAAACACACACCACTAGAGATACAGATTCCCCATGTAGCCTTCAACGGACGATTGGAGCAAGGGCGTATAGGGAGCACCTATCAATGTGTCAATGTTAGCCATGGTCGGGAATCGAACTCGGGTCGCACGGTTCGTAGCGCGCGGGCACACGTACGCGCGCACGCGCGCGCACGCGCGCATGCGCGCGCACACGTACGCGCGCACGCGCGCACACGTGCGTGCGCACGCGCGCACGCGCGCACACGTGCGCGCGCATGCGCGCACGCGCGCACACGTACGCGCGCACGCGCGCACACGTACGTACACGTACGCACGTACGCGCGCACACGTACGTACGCGTGCACGCGGACAGAGGGGTGACTGAGCAGCAGCAGCAGCCACACTTGGCCGCCTCGCAGAAGCGACAGCGCTACAGCTGAGATTACAAAAGCCAAACAACACACGAGCACATCATAATCATCATCGTCGTTGAAATAATAAAGCAATCTAACGCGCGCAATATTTCACAGTCATCATAAATGAGCGTAACCTTGAGGCGCGGAGCCGAGCTCGGTGTCGCTTGAGAGCCAGGGGAGAGAGGTGGAGCCTTTAAGCGTGCATTAAAAGTCGGTGTAGTAGATTGAATGTTCAGTGGGATAGCGTAGCTGCAGCATCAATGCCCAGGGTATGCACGTCAGGTGGGACTCTGTTCAAATGAAGCTGGACTGAGAGTAAACAAATGGCACTGGGAACCGGCCAACTCGTGGCAGGAGGAACCGCCACAGGGCCCTGGGGTTATTTCCCATCGGCGATGAAATACGTTCATGAGCAGCATGGAAGACTCACCTGTACGCAACCATCTCGCAGTCTGGGGAAGTCCAGCCAAGGATGGCGCTTTGCTAAGAGGGGGGAGGGGGGGGAGGAGAGAGTTGAGCGGGCGAGGGAGAGCGCGAGTTGGCATCGGTTGGCGTAGCGTCCATGCAAATCTGCGCATCATCATGTGAATGAGTGAGTGAGTGCGAGTCGGTGAGGGGAGTGGTGGAGCAGCGGTTAGCATGCTGCGCTACGAACCCATTCCCGCTCACGGCCAACACCAGTAACGATTATCTGAACCGGTCCTGGGCCTCCTCTAGGTCGACTCAGCCTCAATTGAGTACCAAGTGCGATGTGTAAAAACGTTGCCACTAGGGAGACAAAGGCAGCCAGGCATGGTGCTGGCCACCCACCCCCTCGTGTGCCGTGCGGGCCTTCATAGGTCTTGTTGGTGAGCGTGGGGTAATGTTGGCGAAAGAAGTTCAACATACATACCTACATTGTGTGAGTTGGTGAGGGAGTGTGGGCTGAGTGAGTGAATTTGAGTGTACGTGTGGGGTAAGCGTCCGAGTTAATGAGTAGGTGGGTATTGAGTGAATGAGTGGGTGAGTGAATGGGAAGTGAATGGGCGAGTGCGGGATAGGGGAGTGGGTGCGTGAGTAGGGCGAGTGCGGGGTGAGTAAGCGAGTGCACGCGTGAGTGTGGGGTGAGAGTGCATATGGGGTGAGAAGTATGGGGTGAGCGGTACCAGCTGCTGGAGCAGCGTGGCGCGTAGTCGCGGCTCCAGTCTCCACGCCGCCTCCCCGCGGTACGTGAGGTGAGCGATGATGCCGGCCGCAAAGTAGCTCACCTCCACCTCACCACTCGACAGCAGGGAGCTGCACGCAGCACGCAGCACAGAGCACGCACGTACAGCACACCCACCACACCCAGCACACAGCACACGGTACATACAGCACACGGCACGTACAGCCCGTACAGCCCGTACAGCCCGTACAGCACGTACAGCACGTACAGCACGTACAGCACGTACAGCACGTACAGCACGTACAGCACGCACACGGTATGTTCCACACACCGCACAGCACTGCCACAGTTTTCAACGCACCGTGCGGCACGCCCGCTGCACAGCCGTTCTCGGCGTGGCGGAGGGTGCCGTGGTGTGCCGCGGTGTCGTGGGGTGCCTGCGTGCTGCGTGTTACCCGATGTGCTCGATGAAGCCCTTCCTCATGAGCTGCGGGTGAAGCTCCGTCACCTCCGCGATGTTGTTCTGCGAGACACGGCACGGCGCGCACGTACGTCGTGTGTGTGTTTGTGCAATGGTTGTGCCGTGCCGGCCTTCATCAGTGCTCGCTAACGGCACTTGCCCCAACAGTCTTGACAAGGCTACAGGGGGGATATTTGTTGGCTGTGTATGCGAGCCTCCAGCCGGCAAACCTTCGACACCTTACGTCGCCTCAAGGTGCACCTAGCCTGGCACGAGCGCCGTCGTGACATCACCGCCACTTGGTGAACGACAGTTGGCTGTTGTAAGGCCTCACCAGACTGAGCTGTCACGTGGCCAGCAGGGGACCGCACGGTGGACGCCGCGTATAAGCACAGCACAGAGGAGCCACTCGACCTCTCTGGCCTCTCCATGTGCTGTGAAGAACGGCCATTGTCCACAAGCACACGTGGCCTCGCTCCCACAGGGTGTGCTTGTGTATGTACGCATCTTGAACTTTTCGCGCCGTACGGAGCGAACCGTGCTCATCGGTTGGCTCCGCACGGTATCCAGCTCACATAGCTAACGGGCAGCTGGCACCGTCTACGCTGATGTTCGAGTGTCGTCCCCTCCTCGTAGGTGTGGGCTTTCTCCACGAACGAGCGAGTTGAAAAACAATGACATTTGTGCAGGGTATGCTCATACTTTTAAATGTACCATCTCATAAGTGCTTTGACTGCGAGTATCCCATTCTATTTTTATTTTACGAGGTAAAGCCGCTCGCTCTCCCACCGGGCCGCCCGGGGTCTGCTTGCATCCTCTCGGCTTGTGTTCCCTACGAGACGCAATATAAATCCACGCCGTGGCGTGCTGCTGCATCTCACTCCATGCACGTGCGCGTCATATGAAATGTGTGGTTGTGTAGCTTACCAGCAGCCCCAGCACCTTCTGTTGTACTGACGGATCAGTGGGGAAAGTCTGTGGAAACATTCAGCCAGCATCGTCAATTCAAGGGTCTGTTGTTTAACCAACCGATTGACATATTCACACTATCTCTTGCAATTGAGGTAATGTTTCGCCTACATGGCAGTGATGCACACGAAGACATCATCACCGTCGTTAGCATTTCAATAGAACAGAACACAATATGGAAGGATTAAAAATTCAGGCAATGGCCCCTTCAGCACAGACACAGTGTGGGATTGAAAGACTGATAGTTGCAGATGGCCCTTTAAATTCCGACGCTTGAAAACACTGGGGAATTTGAAGGAAGTTTACACTGACAATTTTTTATTGACAAAAGAAAAGTTTTCTATGAGCAGATACTGAGTAGCAAATAAACCCCTCCACAAGGACAAAATGTAAACACGCAGTGGTTTAATTGCAACATCATTCAGTTTGGCATGGCAGAAGTGTTGCACGGCAGTGCTATTGATGAAGGTGGTCAGATTTTAATGTGGAACAACAGTTTGTGTTTGTGCGTGTGTGTGAAGGAGGCTCGTGAAGGACGCTACTGGGCAGTTGGAGGCAGTCGCCCTCCAGCAACAGCAAAGGGCAGAGAAGTGGCGTACCTGGTGCGGTGTGGAGTAAACATCGCCACTAGGGAGACAAAGGTGGCCGGCGTGGTGTTGGCCACCCACACCCTCGTGTGTCCTGCCGGCCTTCATAGGTGCTCGCTAACAGCACTTGCCCCAACAGTCAATGTTTAAGGCTATATGGGGGATCTTTGTCTTTGTGGCTTCTCACCTCCAGCACGCGCATAAACAGCTCCAGGCCCTGGTTGTCGATGAAGTGCCGGCACGTGGTGGGAGATTCGTCCGTGAGGTTCCACAGCGCGCTCAGCGTGAACTTGAGCGTCGTGTCGATAGCAGACGCCGCCGTCTTCTGCTCCACGATGTGCAGCAGTTTCTGTGCGAGATGCACGGAGTGGTCGTTACGCAGCCGCCCCGCGACACCCACCCCCCCCTCGCCCACCCCCCCCCCCCCTCGCCCACTCCCCCCGCAGTCCCACGTGCAACGTGTACACGCTGAACGCTGAGCATGTGAACGTTCCCTTTGCTGCGATTTCGTGAATCTTTAGATTCACGAGTCGACTTAAAATGAGTTTCCATCAAGTCTCGTGTTTATCGTCTCGTTTGTCTCGTGTCCCGCTTTGTTTTTATGATGGCGAGTCGAGTACTCTACTGTGGCGAGTCGGATGATGAGGTATAAACCCAACTCAGACGAAGACTTGATCATTTCATCCGGTAAGGCCCCAATTAACTAAGCAGCTCTGTTACAAGGACGGCCACAGCCTAAGACTGTTAGCAGTGGTGGCAGTTACAGGACATTGCAGGGAGGGGATGCTCAAAATAACCGAGAGCAAAACCAAAAATGTATTCACACGCAAAACTGATATAATCATTACATGAACTATGATCATATTTGAGGCTCCATATTTACTCGAGCTAAACAAAAGCGATCAAGTTCTCAACATGTATCGTTTATAAATACAATATAATATTTAATAATGTGCAGCCATTCCCTTTGTTAATCCACTGCTCCACCGTGTGTCGCTTAAGGGGAATGTGACGATGCTGGTCAAGGCCAATTTGGTGAAGGGGGAGGGGGGAGGGGGGCAGGTTCAGCTCACACTCGCCACCGACGTGAGTCGTGGCCAGAATGGGAGCGAGTTTGCTAGGTGCACAGTGCAGTGCACACAGTGCTGCGCCACCACTCCCATCCTGCTTAATGAAACTCAACCCAACGGAGTCCAATTGAAACCTGGAGTGCTGCGAGGAAGTTGTATTACTCCGAACAACCACTGCTAGATTAACGAGTCCAGGGTGTCAGAAGAGCCGGCTCGGCTCTCTCTGGCGAGAACAGAAGCATGAACAATAAGAGACTGTGTGACCTTTTCAAAGCGTGTATCCCTTTCAGGACGGTGGCTACATCAGGCTGCTGAGATTGTCACCTTGACGATGAGCAGCTCAGACCCCAGCTGTGCTGTCTGTTCTGTGGATAGCTGCAACACAAAGACACAAAAACACACAAGACAAAGATCCCCCATTGAGTGTGAAAGGCGACGTGGGCCCAGCGGTGTTAGGGAACACCGAATCAATCAAGCATGGCCCACGAGGGGAGGGTGGTGTGGCCAACACCATGCCCAACCACAGTTTCTAATCCACAGGGACCGATATCATCTACAGGAGGCTTATGACGGGTTCAAATACCAATTGCTGCAGGTTTTAATGTTTTTTTACTTTTACCAGGTAAGGCCCACTGAGCTATATTGCTCTTTTTCAGAAGCATGTGCTTACACCTACGGAATCTTTTTGGCTGCCGTCTGCTTCCTGCTCAACCCTGCATGCCCACTCCTCAGTGTCGACTGCAGCTGCATTTCACTGCCGGGACTCCAGTGGGGTCTCCCCCCCCCCCCTCCGCTTGTGGCTTCGCACTGCGGTGTCGATAGACGTGACGTTGGCGAGGCTAAGGTGCCGCACCCTGAACAACTCTGGACTGCCTTGCAGACACTCAGACTTCTTGGACTTGATATCTGTTATTGTTATGGTGATTGTGTTTTTGCTTGATTGTATTATTGGAATTTACTTTTAATGCCCTGGCACTGGAGATATGGTTATTCTTGTCGGACCTAAAATATGACAGTCGTGTTTTAAAAATAACTCTTTTGTATCACTCGTTATTATTAATTTCCAACGTGTTTCCTCATTGCACGGCAAAATTACTAAAGTGCAAAGATCCTATTTCTTGCATGTTTGTGGATATCTGCTATAGATTGGCCCTAAGTGCCCCTTTCATTCTGGATCCTGAAAGTTTGGAGCTGCTTTGGCAGCTTTTGTGGGTTGGTGAAACTTCCAATATGATGAATTTACAAATGTAAATGAATCTCCCTGTAGCAGACCGGGCGATTAAAACGGAGCCGTGTTACAAACACATTTGCCCAACGGATTACATTTCGGCCGACTGAATATTTGCAGTTTGCCCAAGAAAATATCAAGGATTCATGAGAAACAAACATATTGGGTCTGGTGGACTGTGGACCAATTGAGCATAGATCCATTTCTAGTTTGAACAATTCAGACTGCACGGATAGTTCTTCTCTACAGTTTTAATACCTCCTAAATAAGCAACTCATGATGTTGCAAATTTAGAAACCATTCTTTTAAGCCTTAAGCAAGTTTCTAGGAACAGCAAAGCTGAATTATTAGTCCTGGGGGATCTAAATTACCAGGGAGAAAACCCCTTCATAAAATGCTTAAAATAATTATCAATGACTTAGATGGGAAGTCACTTTATATGCCCAAAAGTATCCTGTCAAACACTCTTGACATGATAGTGTCAGCAGTGTCGGTGATCCTGGTATTCGTGATCACTGTTTTGTGTTAAGCACTAGACGTGCCATATTTAGAAGACCCACACACACACATACACGACCTTTTGACAGGAACTAGGTCTACTCAGAATTTCAAAGTGTTCTGCCAGAAATTTAAAGAAGTGCAGTGGGATTCTTGCAATGATATTTTAAGTGTTTAAATATTGTATTTGAATAAAACAATTATTGTATGTATATATATATGTTGGTTGTCTCTTAACTGCAACTCTTAAATATGCTTTTGTTAATATATAATGCAAGGTTAGAAACACTTGGTCTGTTCTCTGCAGTTTCCCCGAGTGAAAAGTGGGCTAGGTTTTGGACAATCCTAGCCAGCTTGCTCGAAAACGTAAAGAAGCAAAGACGACAACACAAACGTCGTGGCTTACATCTACGGGGCTTTCCACGTGAATGTTTCCCGGTGACGGAGGCTGTTATCATGCCATTCGAGACCTTTTATAAATCTATAGACTCGACAAACAACACAACGTACAATGGATTTGCAACTTGTTTCCAGCACTTGTAAATGTTGCATCTTGCTTGAAAGCCGTTGACGTAGACATTTATCAATTTGGGTCTCAGCGAATCTAGCACCACGGTGTACATTCACGTCTCCTACCCACATTTTGGGGTAGCCCGTGAAGTCAGTAAAAGGAGGCTTCAGCTTGTCGATGAGACTCGGTGAAGTTAAACCAGTCCAAGGTTGCCTTGTTTGAGGTAGCATCAGCATGGGCTCACGGATTAAACGTTGCTCTTTTTCATAGATATAACTAACACACTGGAACTGTGTGTTTGTGTTGAATGGAGTAATTTGTTAAGCGAGCTATTCATCGCGCACGTTCACGTCTGTGTGTACAGCTGGGGTTACATACACGTGCACAACGGGGCACACTCATTGGCCCAATCGTGCAGGTGCTTTCATATGCCTGCGCGTGGTTGCAAGTGCTTGCGTGTGCTTGCGTGTGCTTGCGTGTGCTTGCGTGTGCAGGCGGGTGGTTGCACGTGCTTGCATCTGGTTGCACGTGCTTGCATCTGGTTGCACGCGATTGCAGGAAGTTTCGGGTGCGAACGTGTGGTTGCGAGCAATTACGTGTGCTTTGCGTGTAGTTACAATTGCTTGAAAGTGCTTGCATGGCGTGCGGATGCATTTGGCTGCGTAGTTGCACGGAGGTACCTTCGCAGCCAGGATGGATATAATGGCGACCGCCATGCGTTGCATGTTCTGGTCATCGTGGTTACACAGCCACTGCATCACCAACTTTGCTGCCTGAAACCTGTGTCACATCCCGCACACACACGCACAGCGCACACAAAACATACCATCAACGTGTTCGTATTTGAGACATGATAACACACGCCGTCTATGTGTGCGACGTAAGACCGTGAACAAGTCACGTGGTGGCGACGCGAGTGTGTGCGTGCGCACATGTGTGAGCGTCCCCACCGATCAAAGGGCACGTCCTGAAGGATGCGGTCGCTGCACAGCGAGAGAAGACAATTTTTCTGCAGCTGCACACACGCGCACACAAAGCAAAAGACAGATATTCCCTGTGTAGCCCTTGAACATACTCTTGGGGTAAGTGCTGTCAGAGCACCTATGAAGGCCGGCACGGCGCATGGGGGGAGGTGGGTGTTGATGTTAACACACCGCACCAGGTATTAATTTAAGGCAGAGTCAACCAAGGCGAGGCCCAGGATCGAACTCAGGTCGCTGGGTTCAAAGCGCAGCGCGCTAACCACTACACTACCGCTCCCACAAAGACAAAGATCCCCCTTATAGCCTTTAAGAGACTGTTGGAGCAAGTGCTGTTAAGCGAGCACCTATGAAGGCCGGCTTGGCACAAGAGGAGGTGGGTGGCCAACATCACGCCCAGCCACCTTTGTCACCCGAGTGGCAATGTTTACACACCACACCAGGTACTCATTTTGAGGCCGAGCCGACCATGGGGAGGCCCAGGACCGGTTAAAATAATCGTCACACACATACCACCCGTAGCCCTACCTGCTGGTGGTTGGGGAACTGCGTCATGGCGGCGAGCGTGTGAGCGACCACGCGGGACAGCAGGCGCACGGGCATGGCGGCCGCCAGCTCCTGCTTGCTCAGGTTGAAGACGCAGGCGCTCGCCGCGATCTGCACCGCCAGGTTCTTGCTGTGGCTCTGCATCCCGTCCGCCACCAGCTGTACGTACGCACACACAGAGAGGTGCGTACACACACGCGGGGGCAAACAGAGAACCACCCCCCCCCCCCGTGCAGCGTTAAATACCACCGCTGTGAACGCAGTTGCTAGTAAGGAGTGCCAGCACCCACTCAAGCTAGCGCAGCAGCACATCATGAGGTGGTATGGCTGGAACCACTACACTCTTACTCTGAGCAGACTTCTGGGGCCAGTGCTTTTAGCGAGCACCTATGAAAGCCAACACACGAGAGGGTGGTTGGCCATCACCACTCCCGAGTGGCAATGTTTACACACTGTACCGGGTAGTCATTTGAGGCCGACTCGAACTAGGGGATTCCCAGGACCGGTTCAGATCATCGTCACTGGTGTTGGCCGTGAGCAGGAATCAAACTCGTGTCGCCAGGTAAGAAGCGTAGCGCGCTAACCACGACACAAATGCTCCCCCTCCACATGCACACACGCAAATACGCACACAATATACAACATCTATCAGTGCATGTGAGAGAGCACATAGTGATGGATGGCACTAAAATCGCCACGTGTGCCAGTGTCACAGCGCAGCTTCTGAATTGTTGCGACAACTCGGAATTTGTCGCTCATTGTCCCCATTGACAACAGTACCGGAAGCAACATTGATGCGCAGGACAAGAATGGGGGACATTAATGTTGACGTCTCCGCAACTTTCATACAACTGCATAGCAACTTTTTATTCCCCCTTAAATGCCTCAGCTGAGTCTCAAGAATCTTTTTTTTCCAGCAAGAGTCCATAATTTTGCACGTGCGAGAAAGCGGCATCCGCAGGGTATCCTAATGTGGGTAGGCAGGCCGTTAAAATCCCGACAGAGGAGAAGTCAGAACTCTCGTCGCTTCAAGGTGATAAACTGAACCTGTAAGGATTCATATTCTTGGGTTTTTTCGGTAAAGTCACGTAGGTAAAAAAATTAAAATTAATAAAAGTAAAATAAAAATAAAATTAATATCACAACGTTTCGGAGGCAACACAAGCTTCCGTCTTCAGGTGGAACCGTCACAGCATGCTTGCTGTATCAAGTAAATGAGAAATTCCAAGAGATCCAACCCTGTATATATACTGGTTGAGGGGGGAGGAGCCAGGACAGGCCCCCTTTTTAAATCCTTTATATTAAGTTCGCTTGCTTGCTTGCGTGCTTGCGACCGTGCAAATCTTTCGGTCGTTTTTTAACACACTTCCCGTGATCCAATCGAGCTGACATTTTCCACACAGACTCGTTGTGCGTGACAATTAATTTTCGTGAAAAAATTTTTCCTAAATTTTATACTGTTTAGGGAAAAATGTTTTAATATTTAATTACCAATTGCTTAATGCTGGCAGACAATCATCTGACCCATAGGTGGCAGCCATCTCAAGCCAGAGGACGAGAGGACTCTAGCCGCCACGCATATAAAGGATTTAGAGTGAAAAACTTTGTTTTTACGGGTTAGTTTTGTATTATTATGGTAAGGTTAGTGCGGCTGAAACTACGGCTAGTCTACATAACAAAGGACTGAACCTTTGTTATGTAGACTGGCTGAGATGGAGGGGTGCCAGAGTTGTTAAAGTGCAACTGCTGCTAATGGGACCGAGCCCCTGCCATGTAGATGGTAAAAGCAAAAAAGCAGGTCAGGAAGAAACAGCCTCCTGCTATGTTGCTTGGTGGATAAAACTTAAAGCAGGAAACCAGCGTGTGAAAAAATATATATATATTTTTATTTTACTTTTATTAATTTTAATTTTTTACCTACGTGACTTTACCGAAAAAACCCAAGAATATGAATCCTTGCAGTCACGAAAGCTTCAAATCTAGAATGATCCTGTAAGGCTCAAGCACATGGTGAGCTCGTCCTGATCCACCGACGGTGCCGGCGAGACGGTGGCTAATGGACGAGCACCACCGTGCCCGGCTACGCCGTCGGCCCCCCGAGTTTGTATTGACACCGACACCCGTGAGAAGGAGCTGCAAAGCACCAATTCAAAATGCCACAAGTCATGACTGATTTTTGTGTTAGGCCATGTACAGATCTGGCTACATTTTTTGTCGCAAAACCCTCCACCACCAAACATAGCCAACTTAAAACGTACTGTCACGTGTACAAGCGTTTAATGCGGAAATTTTTACTGTGCCGATTTTATTTGTTTGGCTGTGTCAGGTGGTGGAGGGTCTTACAACAGAAGCTTGACCAGAATCATCACGTGGCCCAACCTAAAAATATGTTATTTTTAATAACATTGGTTTGTAAAAACTGACCGTCGTTATTGTAATGAAGACCCAAAGCCTGAAATGTTAACCTAGGCATGAAGTTTTAGCCTTGGGTGTGCGCGACATATGCGGAGCACTGCACAGGCGCGGCTCAGGCTGGAGAAGAAATGGGCTGATGTGGTACACGAGGATGTACAGATGAGTGGACTTGCCGATGACTGGAACCAGGGGTGTCCAGATCGGCCTCTATGGAGGAGGCTCATGAAGGACGCTACTGGGCAGTTGGAGGCAGTCGCCCTCCAACAACAGTGGAGGGCGGAGGAGCGACACTCACAATGACGAGCGGAGCGCCGGGAGGCTAAAACAGTGAGGTGTGACAGTGGAGAGCGCAATTGGTGTATCTGTCGGTCATCTCAGTCAGTCAACCCGCGGAACCTGGATCTGTCCTCTGAACTCCTGCTGGTGAGCTTTCAACACTTCACGTGGCCTCAATGTGCACCTAGCCTGGAACAAGCACTATTGTGACGTAACCAGCACTAAGTGGTGTATGGTAGCTGTTGTTCTTATATGGGGAGCAGTAGTGCACTGGTTAGGGCACTGCACTACGAAGCTGGCAACTTGAGTTCAATCTCCGCTCACGACTAATAACAGGGGCGAATATGTGAACCCATCCTGGGTCTCCTCAGAGTCGACTTAACCTCAAATGAGTACCAGGTGACGTATGTCAACATCAGCATTGAGGAGACAAAGGTGGTCGGGCCACGTGCTGTGCTGGCCCTCATTAGATGCTCGCTAAAAATGTCTGCCCCAATAGTATGCTAAAGGCTATACGGGGGATCTTTGTCTTTGTGCGGTCACCTTGAGCAGGTCTGGGCGAGGTTGGTTGAGGTTTGGCGTGCGACTGAAGAGGTGGTAAAGCGCTTCCCTGATGAAGAATGCGCGGTCCCCGTAGCGGCGTAGAGCTTCCGTTATCTGGTTTTCATTGGCTTCTCCCGTCACCTGAAAGCGAAACAAAACCAATCACTCCCATCATTGAAAAAACCAGCCAGCCGGGGACAGAGAAAAACTCTGGACAGGCAGACCACGACCCTGAAACACAACTGAGAGAAACAATGATAAGCTCAGCCCGATGACTGACACACAGCATGAGATATGCAGAAACAGACACAAACATGCAGACACCGAAAGACAGTAAGAAACACAGGTAGACAGTGAAACAGATAGCGGAACAAAATACTCAAATAGAATTGCACATTACAAATTACTCAATTCTGATTGCACATGGCAATCATCTGGCTGATTATTGCCCACTTGCGGGTCGGTGCAAGTGAACCTTGTTCCGCACAGGGATAGCTGCCACTGGGGGTGCTACACACACAGACAGACAGAGAAACACACAAAGAGAGAAACAGACACCCAGACAAAGAGACACAGAGAAACAAAGGCAGACAGAAAAAACACAGAAACAGATGGCGAAATTGACACGCATATATACAGAGTACAAGATGCAGGCAGAGAAAGAACCAGACACAGGCAGAGAGAGAACCAGACAGACAGAGAAAGAACCAGACACAGGCAGACAGAGAAACGGTCTAACACACACACACAGCCAGACAGACAAAGAACCAGACAGGTAAACGGGCACACTAGAGCGAGAGGGGAGAGCGAATCACAACGCGTGAGCATGGCACACCTTGAGCGTGCCATCCCCAGACAGGAAGGGCGCGTATCCGGCGTCGGTGGCGAGCAGCCCCAGGAAGTGCATGCCGGGGTGCGCATTGCGGAACGCGAGCAGCGCGTCGTCCGTGATGCCGGCGCGGCCCGACATGTCCAGCGAGACGAGGTGCGGCAGCGCGTGCGTGCGCGTCAGCAGGCGCGACGCCACGTCCGACGTGAACTGCTTGTCGTCCGAGATGTCCAGGTGCCTCAGCTCTGCCAGTTCCTCCAGCACCTCCAACACCTGCAGTATTCACAAATTGGAATCTTTCATTAAATCCTGGAGAAATCCGATGGGCTGTGAAGCTGTATGTCCGCATATGTCGGGTAGTTTCACGATTGTCCAAACTCCTGGAAAGCCACCCTCACGGTGAACTCCCGTCACTCGCTCAAAATCGCTCTTTAAAAAAACCCGCAACTTAAATAAACACGCAGGTTTCCGCAGACGATATGGCAAACCCCGAATGTTCGCGGGTTTTAAATAAATTGCGGTTTTGTGTATTCGTGATAAATTTAATGGAGTGCTGTGCCAGATTGGCGGGGCTGCGTTTGGAAGATTGGCCGCCGTAGCACACCGCGACCCGACAAGGAGCACCGTCCCAGGTGCACGGGAGCGGCGTGGATCGCGAGCGCGCGAAAGTCGCCCCCTCGCGCTGCTGTCGCCCTCCCTCTCAGCCTGCCTTTGTCTGCCGCACTTCCTCTCAGCCTGCCTTTGTCTGCCGCCCTCCCTCTCAGCCTGCCTTTGTCTGCCGCCCTCCCTCTCAGCCTGCCTTTGTCTGCCGCCCTCCCTCTCAGCCTGCCTTTGTCTGCCGCCCTCCCTCTCAGCCTGCCTTTGTCTGCCGCCCTCCCTCTCAGCCTGCCTTTGTCTGCCGCTCTCCCTCTCAGCCTGCCTTTGTCTGCCGCTCTCCCTCTCAGCCTGCCTTTGTCTGCCGCCCTCCCTCTCAGCCTGCCTTTGTCTGCCGCCCTCCCTCTCAGCCTGCCTTTGTCTGCCGCTCTCCCTCTCAGCCTGCCTTTGTCTGCCGCTCTCCCTCTCAGCCTGCCTTTGTCTGCCGCCCTCCCTCTCAGCCTGCCTTTGTCTGCCGCACTTCCTCTCAGCCTGCCTTTGTCTGCCGCCCTCCCTCTCAGCCTGCCTTTGTCTGCCGCTCTCCCTCTCAGCCTGCCTTTGTCTGCCGCCCTCCCTCTCAGCCTGCCTTTGTCTGCCGCCCTCCCTCTCAGCCTGCCTTTGTCTGCCGCCCTCCCTCTCAGCCTGCCTTTGTCTGCCGCTCTCCCTCTCAGCCTGCCTTTGTCTGCCGCTCTCCCTCTCAGCCTGCCTTTGTCTGCCGCCCTCCCTCTCAGCCTGCCTTTGTCTGCCGCCCTCCCTCTCAGCCTGCCTTTGTCTGCCGCTCTCCCTCTCAGCCTGCCTTTGTCTGCCGCTCTCCCTCTCAGCCTGCCTTTGTCTGCCGCCCTCCCTCTCAGCCTGCCTTTGTCTGCCGCCCTCCCTCTCAGCCTGCCTTTGTCTGCCGCCCTCCCTCTCAGCCCGCTTTGTCTGCCGCTCTCCCTCTCAGCCTGCCTTTGTCTGCCGCCCTCCCTCTCAGCCTGCCTTTGTCTGCCGCCCTCCCTCTCAGCCTGCCTTTGTCTGCCGCTCTCCCTCTCAGCCTGCCTTTGTCTGCCGCCCTCCCTCTCAGCCTGCCTTTGTCTGCCGCCCTCCCTCTCAGCCTGCCTTTGTCTGCCGCCCTCCCTCTCAGCCTGCCTTTGTCTGCCGCCCTCCCTCTCAGCCTGCCTTTGTCTGCCGCTCTCCCTCTCAGCCTGCCTTTGTCTGCCGCCCTCCCTCTCAGCCCGCTTTGTCTGCCGCTCTCCCTCTCAGCCTGCCTTTGTCTGCCGCCCTCCCTCTCAGCCTGCCTTTGTCTGCCGCCCTCCCTCTCAGCCTGCCTTTGTCTGCCGCTCTCCCTCTCAGCCTGCCTTTGTCTGCCGCCCTCCCTCTCAGCCTGCCTTTGTCTGCCGCCCTCCCTCTCAGCCTGCCTTTGTCTGCCGCCCTCCCTCTCAGCCTGCCTTTGTCTGCCGCCCTCCCTCTCAGCCTGCCTTTGTCTGCCGCTCTCCCTCTCAGCCTGCCTTTGTCTGCCGCCCTCCCTCTCAGCCTGCCTTTGTCTGCGCTCTCCCTCTCAGCCTGCCTTTGTCTGCCGCTCTCCCTCTCAGCCTGCCTTTGTCTGCCGCTCTCCCTCTCAGCCTACCTTTGTCTGCCGCTCTCCCTCTCAGCCTGCCTTTGTCTGCCGCCCTCCCTCTGAGCCCGCTTTGTCTGCCGCACTGTGCACACGCGAGTGAGTTGCCTGCCTTTACAGTTGTGTGGAAATGCGCACCGTATAATATAAATTTATTGACAGAAATTTGCATTTTAAAATGTTCACCATTTTTAAAGGCAAGTTAAATTACAATACCATACAATGTATGTACTCATCAATATATAAATATAGTTTAAGTGTAAAAGTAAGATACGCGTGTGCCCCCTAACCCTACTTTCCTCAAGCCTTAAGTATTAATAATCGCGGATTTAATGTTAGTGCCGTAATCCAGCGAATATTAAGGGGACTGTATTACGATTCAATGGATTGGATTCCAACTTGTTGGATATTCCTGAAGATGCCTCTTGTAATTTCAAGCAAAATGTCATATCCAACTGCATCATCTTCCTTGTGAGGATTGTTCTAGCGGTGAGCTGAAGCAATGATCATTAAAAGCTTGCACAAAACTGACCAGATCATTACTTGGCCAGATGCAAAATGAATCATCTATGAATAGCAATTTAAAATGTAACAATGTAGAGTGAAACATCAATCTCTTGCTCTTCAAGCACCACGGTGATGCAACTGCCTTGGTAGAGTACGGCCACTGCTGTTGTTCTATGGCCATGTTTGTGCGTGCAAATGCCTGGGCAGGTTAAAGCGTGCGTGTGCGTGCATGCGCACATAAGAGTATTCTCACTTGTGTGCACGTGAGTGTGCACGCATGCACGAGTGTGCTTGCGTGCTCATGTGTGCTCAAGTGCCTGCTCACATACTCATGTTGCTCGGATGTACTCGCTTGTGCCATCGTGATTTGACTGTGCGAGTGTCTTTGCACGCTCATGTGTGCTCGCGTGCTCGATAGCGTGCATCTGCACGCTCGTGCCTGATAGCGTGGTCGAGCGCGTGCACACATGCGTGTGTACTCGTACGTGCTCGCGCCCGCACCTGCGACGTGGTCATGCGCAACCGCTTGAGGTGGTACATGGAGAGGGAGCGCAGGCGCGGGGCGCAGGCGCTCAGCGGCCACAGCTCCGTGACGCACGTGTTGGAGATGTCGAGCGACTCGAGGCAGGGCAGCTGTGCCACCTCGCGCAAGTCCTCCGTGAAGAAGAGCACGTTGCGCACGCTGAGGCAGCGCAGCGCGCGCAGTGAGCCCAGGCACAGCTCGTAGGGCTCCTCCAGCGACAGCGTCATGCCGTCCACAGCCAGGCGCTCCAGCGTCTGAGTATGGAAAGCGGGGGGGGGGGGGGGGGGCACGGGGATGCAGAGCACGGCGGGTCTTCGCTCAATGTGTTTTCACACAACGCGTTTTCGCTATGAAACTGCGGCTCTTCCATTCGGGAACACTTGCAAAATGCGAAAATGCGCACCGTTAAAACGCGGTTTCCAAGCGGTCGATGACGAATGTTACAGTTCGCGGAAGGATACAGTGCGCGGCGGTGCAACCTCATCTCAGTTCTTTGTCCTGCCATGGAATGACTGCAGGCTGATTTTAGAGTGCAAATGTGATTCAGTACAGTAATTCCTCGCTTAACACAAATTTTCAGGAACGCATCTACCACGTTAAATGAGGAATTACTGTAATATCATACTGGCCATCATACCTGCTTGTACGCTGGAGTCTGGGTGTATGTGAGTGATATCACACTGATCGCCGTACCTGGCTGTATATGAAAGGCTGGATGTATGCGAGTGATATCACACTCTTGATTTGAAGCTTTCGTGACTGCAGGAATCCTTACTCAAAAAATAATATTTTATTTTTTGTTTTATTTTTATACCTACGTGCCTTTACCGAAAGAACCAAAGAGTAATGATATCACACTGATCGTCGTACCTGGTTGTACGCCGGAGGCTGGGTGTAGCCGCGGCGGGCGCCCGTAAGTGCGCGCACCACGTCCATGACGGTAATGTCGGCGTTGACGCCGCGAGCGTCCAGCTCCACGAGCGGGTGCCGTGCCAGCGACCGCTCGAACGCCTGCGCCGAGAGGCGCGCCGAGCGCACGCACGCACGTCGCACGCGCAGGGCACGCGTGTTCCGGAACACCGCCACCGTGTGGTCCGTCAGCTGGTCTGCATCGGGAAAGACCATAAACGGTTAAAATATTCACCACTGAGAGCCGAGAATGAAAATTGTTCACACACACACATATACGAACTTATACATACACAATATTACAGCAGGGGGTCACCTACACAAACTGGAGAAGACACACTTGTGTGGACAGCCCATGATTTGTGGTAAATATAACACGCCATTACAAATCAAATTGTCCTTGGAGCACAGGGGAGACGGCTCGAGGGACGGTGGGGAGAAAGAGGCGCATGCCCAGGCTGGGATCGTGCCAGATGGTTTCAGAGCACGATTCAAAAATAGCCCCACTGGCAGGGGTGCAGAGAAATAGATAACAAATTAACACCCTCCGCACTGACACTGCCAAGTGACAGAGACACACACAGCAAGCTAACATTTCATGCAAATGCAGAAGAGAGCAGCAGAGAGGGGGCGGGGCGACACCGCCCTACAATCCTGATGTTAGCTCTTTCATTCCGCTGTCATCATGCCGTGTTAATAAAGGCGGTAATGATGCGTAGTTCATCTGTACTTGCACATTGCTCGCTGTGAACACAGCTCCTCACGTGTGGCCCAATGAGCCGTAGTAAGGAGTGCCATTAACCAGCACCCCCACTCGGCAGCAGCAGGACACCGGGAGGTGGTGTGGTCAAGCACCACGGCCCGACTACCTTTGTCTCTCAAGTGCTGACGTTTGTGAATGATACGTGTGGCTCATGGAAGTCCCAGAATAGGACCAGACCACAAAAGCCACTCATTGTGTATGGCCAGGAATTTAGCCTAGGTCACTGGGATCATAATTTAACGATAACCACTACATCACTTCTCCCCAGGTAGTCACGAGACCTGGAAAACAAGGACCTCACTACTACCCCCACACAACAGTTCCCCGGTTTCAACCTCACCAGGATGAAGTGGTCCACCCTCAACAGGTTCAGGACTGGTCACGGCCCATGCCTCACTACCCTCCACCGATGGGATATCAGAGCGAGCCCCCAATGCACCATATCCTAGAAGTCTGCCCAATCCACAAACTTAGTGGAGGCCTACTCACCCTCAACACAGCAGGACCAGAAGCAACCGCTTGGCTTCGGGACATTGCATTCGCTAAATAAATAATGACCAGAAAATCAAAGATCCCCCACGTAGCTTTACACACTGCTGGGTCAGGTGCTGTTAGCGAGCACCTATAAAGGGCAACACGGTGCACGAGGGTGTGGCGTGGTCAGCACCACAGCTGGCCATCTTTGTCTCCCCAATGCTGATGTATACACACTGCACCAAATACTAATTTAAGCATGAGCTGACCGAAGGGAGGTCCAGGACCTGTTCAAATATTCACCACTATTCTTAGTCATGAGCGGGAATCAAACTCGAGTCGTCAGGTTTGTAGCGTAGAGTGCCAACCACTTCACTGCTGCTCCAAAGACAAAGATAAAATCCCCTGCATAGCCTTAACAGACAGTTGGGGTAAGTGCTGTTAATGAGCAACTATGAAGGCCAGCATGGCACACGAGGGGGTGGGTGGCCAACACCACGCCCGTACATACTTACACACACGTGCACACGAGGGCACACACACACAAACTCAATGGCAGTCTCTGTGTGGGAGAGGGGCAGGGGCGGCCGAGTAAATGTGCTGCGACTACCGGCCAGGGCGAGCTTCTTCAGCAGCCGGTCGGCGAGCTCCTGCGGGAACACGACATGCTCCCGCAGGCACAGCAAGCCGTCGGGAGCCGTGGTGCACATGCTCTCAAGGTTCCAGCACAAGGAGCCGAGGCACAGGTCCAGCAGTGACTCTGGGCTGCCCTCATCCTGCACACACGCACACAAACAATAGCACGTAAGAGTAGTACACAAAGATCCCCCATGTAGCTTTAGAGCAAGAATGTTGTTAGCGCCCGGCCGCCTTTGCCGGCAGAGTGCCGATGCTTACACACCGCACCAGGTACTCATTTAAGGACGAGTCGACCTAGAGGAGGCCCAGGACCGATTAAGATAGTCGTCACTGGTGTTAGCCGTGAGCGGGAATTGAACTCGGTTTGCCGATGAAACCCAATTGAAGAGCTACTTGGCTCAAAGGATAGTTAAAAATAAACTGAACTGTAGAGCGGTGCGCTAGCCACTGCACGAAAGCGCCCAACTCATGCACACACGTACAAAATAACATAAAATAAGTGCCTTTCTTTTAAGCAGGAAAGCTTCGTTGTGTCTTAGTAAAGTACTTTACTTTCAGCATGGTCTTGTAATGGCATGTTCTGACAGTTGCATTCATGAGTGTTTGGCATGTAGGAGGAATCTGGAGTGCCCTAAGAATCCTGACATACATTCAAAGCTCCACACAGATGGATTCAAGAATTCCTTGTTGTATTTCCATTTCCTGGTCACTTTGCTAATTTACAACACATGGGATTTCCAAGTCTCCCCCCATCCAAGTATTATCCAAGTGGAACTCCACTTAGTTTCGACGATCTAATTAAATTTGACGCACGCAGGGAGATTTTGTCAAAAGGCAAGAGTACATACATATATATAACACACAAAACAGAATATGCACACACAGAACATGCACACCATACACAATAGAATATATAAGCACACAATATAATACATACACACTAGTACACACACACAACAGAACACACGAAAACACAACAGAATTCATACACAATAAAATACACAATCACACGATATAATGCATAAACGTACAATAGTACACACACCAGTCTGGACACATACATATATAGATAAATACATTATGCTAGGAGTGTGAAGGTAGATTTAGGAATCTATTAATTGATTCATCAGACTACGATACTGCCCAGACTACGATACTGCCCAGCCACAAGAGGCTGCTACATTCACCACAATTAACCCAAAGACCACCTCGAGTCGTGACATTTCAACGATTCACGAGGGCAGAAAACTGTTGCACCCCAAACATAAAGACGCAACAGTACAAGGTCAAAGATCACCCGTGTAGCCTCAACAGACTATTGGGGCAAGTGCTGTTAGCGAGCACCGATGAAGGCCGGTACAGTCCACGAGGGGATGGGTGGCCAGCACCACGACCGCCTTTGTCTTCCTAGTGGCAATGTTTACACACTATACCAGGTACTCATATGAGGCTGAGTTGACCTAGCGGAGGGCCAGGACCGGTGAAAATCATCGCCATTGGTGTTGGCCGTGAGCAGGAATCAAACTCGGGTCGCCGGGTTCGTAGCTCAGCATGCTAACCATTATACTATGTAACAGTACACACATTCTCACATACAAACTAAGAAAACATATCCTCTGTATAGCCCTATAGTGTGGACAGTGCCGTTCACATGACGACACGAACATATTAATTTTCAGCAAGACGCAAACAATGTAAAGTGAAACCCCCTCATGGATGATATACCATTATAGTATGAAACAGATTCCATTCCTTGTAAAGGTTAACAATTAAATAAAATATTTTACATTTTAATTCAAAAGCTTATGGTCAGACAAAGTAAAACAACTTTGCAATTCCAGCCACTGGTAATGTGTACATTACATCGGACAAACATTGTTATCAATCACAACAATCTTCCACAAATTTGCTCTTTCATGATCTCTTTCACACAAGTTAATTAATCAGCCACCCGAGACACACACACAAACCTCCTGGCTTGAACCTAAACCCACACAGATGCTGACTCAGTGTCCCCATATGCTATCGGCCATTTGAGACACACACACCCCTGGGTTTGAACCCAAGAAATTCAGTAGCATTCAGTGCCCTGACATAGCCAGCCAGCCGACACCCTCCTGAGAGACACATGGCCAGGGGCTTGAATGCAGACCAGGACAAAATACTGGCCTGATGCCCTGACACGATAGTCAGCCCCAGAAAGTAATGCGTTTAACTGATGTTACTCAGGTTCAGGGGAATCAAAGGCTGCTGTCACCTGAAGCGGCCCGATTAAGTTGCTGTTCCTTGGGATCAGGATTCTCCCAAAGCTAAACACTTGATAGAAGGCGGGTTACTGCGTGACTGAGGGAGCTCCGTCAGTGAAACTAAGCGGAGTACGTAAATCCCGCTCTCATCTTACGAGCTGGCTTCGATTTCAGTTACTTCTCAACTTCGTGCTGCGTGCAGTGCAAGCACGTATGAACGGAGACTTAGTAGAGTAAGCAATGACTGAGATATGACAGCAGAAGGCCGAAAGGCCACGCGAGTTTGTTATTGAGCTCTGCTATTAAATAATCCAGAATTCAGAATGATATTAATAATGAATATAGGGTGTCTATAATCGTGCCATATTTTATTAAACAACTAGGCAGCAGTTTGAGCCATGTCGGTAACACACACGATAGTACGAAGATTTTACCACGCGAGTTACAATCCCTCTAAACCATTGCAACATGGTGATTGCCAAAATCTTGGGTGTGATTATTTCCAAAGCTTCGGCTATGTTGCTGTTGAAGGTCACCCAAGATTTTTGCTTTAAAACAACGTAAGTATGTAAGAAATAGGTTCCCAACATTTGAACCACACTTTTCAAACGGATGTCTAATTCCGCACCTCCGATTAGCACGGTTGGCTACGTACGGTGTGAAAGAAGTTCAACATACATGCATACATTAGTTATTTAATAATGCACGAGACCTTCATTAAAACCTCGCATAGTAAATATTCCAAAGGTTAGATCACCCAACTTGCTTGACCTACAGTCAGACGTTTCAAGATAAAATATCAGTTCAGTGGTCAACAAAGCCATCATCTCTCTGGAGCCGATAAAATAAGTGCCAGATTACGTGAATCAAAAGCAGTCTTCCTCAGGAGCCACAGACCCCCTACAGTGGCAATCTGGAACTTCCACCATGGCCCATTAACAGAAGACACCAACAACGTTGCTTGATTAAGCAGGGAAACACTTTGCATGTTGAATAATTAACATGGGATCATTATTTGGAACGATAACATAAGAAATAAAAATTATATATTATATATATATATATATAATTGAAGTATGTCACTCGAACACTGCTGTGCATGTTGCACATTTTCATGGTTTCTTTCAATAATGTTACATCCCAATTGGGTTGCTATTATGTATAACTATTGTTCACACAGCAAAGCCTCACTCTTAAGATTATTTTTCAGGAGGATGCAGTCAAGATTGTGAAGTACAGGATTGATGGTTCTATGTTCAATCCTAATTGGGTAATTTGCAAGTAATGCAACAACAATTACATTGCGTTCAGAGTATTTGGCTGATAAATATTTCCACAGGATAAGCCACATCATTGGCATATCATTTGTGGCCAGATTACTTCTGAAAAAGAGTTATAAAGGTCAGTCGGCCTTACCTGGTAAAATGAAAAAAATGTTTTGTTGAGTGGGTTTTTTTTTCTATGGGAGGAAACCTATGCAGAACAAGGGGTGAACATACACACTCTACAGAGAAAAGCACCCAAGTCGGGAATTGCACCCATGGTCTTCTTATTGTGGGGCACAAGTGCTCCCACCGTGCCAACAGCCTGCCGCCCAGGTGTGAACACACAAGACGAAGCAATGCCCATTACAGTTGCCGCTTCAGTCTCGCATTATCACCCTCGGGGTACAGCCCTCGGAGTGATGCCACTTCAATCGGTGTTCACAATACGAACGCATTCCTATAGGCCAGGGGTGGGGAACCTTTTTTCTGCCAAGGGCCATTTGGATATTCATAACATCATTCACGGGCCATACAAAATTATCAACTTAAAAATTTGCCTGTTATATTTTGTCAAACATTTAATTAACTCACCCCTAATGTGATGGGCTGGAACTGCTTCTCTTTGGTGAGGCGTGTGATGTTAGCTGGTATTGATGATGCTGCTACTTCGCAACTGCTTTTCCAGGTTTGCTCCTAGATTTATTGAATTTCGAGTCCTGCCTGCGGTTGCCTTGGCAGGGCCAGACTAAATTATTCTGCGGGCCTTATACGGCCCACGGGCCAGACCTTCCCCACCCCTGCTGTAGGCAGTACAGAGTGGTTTCATTTCTTACCACGAGGCATATAACTAAGCAACAATTCACTAATAAAAAATATTCTTAAGACTCACAATACATGCATTAAATTGCGCATGTAAGATGCGACTAACGTTTACGCGAATTTTTTAGAAATGAAAAAACATTTGTACGTTTAGGCTACTAAAACTGTATAAACGAGCCTTGATAAATGACCAATGGTGCAATTAAGTTGGCAAAAACTGGTGTGAAAAAAATACAATTCGTCAATGAAATCGTGACCCTAAAACATGAATGATTGAATCTATGATGGAGTGAGTGTTGCAAGCAAAGTGCCAATTCACCTGACATTTAGAACACACATATTCGAGGCATGTCAGGGCAGGCCTATGATCCAGTACTTTGAATAAATGTAATGGATGACAATGACTTAATCTTAAATGCAGTCAATTACAGCAAGTGGGTTTCTGCCATTATATCAGGATATTTGAGGTTATGCCCTCATGAGTTAACTTTCCATTTACTTGAGCATCCTCCCAGATCAGTTTAACACGTAGGCTTTCTCGACCGGTACTTTCATGATGTAAAACTCATTAAATTGGGCAAACATCCCAATTTGTAAGCCAAAAAAGGGAGCCTTGAGACTTGGAACGCTCGGTGAAGCTCGCATCTCGCCACTCAGCTAGATTTCACGTGAAGACCCAATGACATGTTACCGTCGCGGAGCAAACACAGGGACAACAATCAATGACTCGAGTTCTCACTTCTGACAGAGTTAGTTTCTTGGCATCTATCACCGAGAGAAATTTTAAACAATTTAAGGTAGTTTATGCATACCAGGAACTGCCCTGTTGCAGCGTCTGTGTTGTTTGTTGATGCAAATTTAAAGAGTTTGGGGTTTTCACCGTCACGAAAAGGAAATAAGCATCTTGACCTTTCACAACAAGCTGGCCTTCTGTATTTCCTGGAGGCCCATCGATCAAAACACGATACATTTGTTTTCTGTCAGTGACACTTTTAAGCCCTCGTTATTTTTAAACTCATCGGCTATGCATTGTACAAGTTTACTGCCAGAGAAATGTTATGCGGCACACCTACATATCGTTCAGTTCTCCGAGCCTCAATCATGTCCACAGCGAATGAAGAGTACAAACTACATTTTTCTTCAGTTTCATGAGTAATATGTTAGATGTTTGAAGATTTTTGGGTGGTACTCAAAGTTACTATTAGTGTCACTATTCATATGGAAATCTAAAAACTGGTCATTAGACGTGTTTGGATGTCATTCTCATCGGGCCCCATTGTGTTTATTGCACGCTTATAAACTCCATCTCTGGCCCCTCTGTTTAAGGTCATTGCCCGAAACGTCGCCGCTTATAAAAATGTTTCTTGTAAGGCCATAGTATTATTAATGATAGAATTGAGGGTCTTTATTGCGATTAGTGCTGCATTGTGTTTGTGCGTTACGTAAATACATTATTTGTACGTGTAATTAAATAAAAAATAGTTGGTTTATTTGTCGGTAACTGTTTCATGATATCAGTGTGTTGAATGTCTGTGATATGTTTTGCGTGTGTATGTGGTACTAGTGTGTGTTCTACATGTATACGTAGAATATTGCTGTGATGTATGCATGTCTGTGTTCATGTAGCATTAGCGTGTGTTGTGCGAGTGTGTACGAATTCGTTTTTGTATTGTGTGTAGCGATCGTGTGTGCTGTTTCAGTGTGTGACGAGTTGGTGAATGTGTTTTATATGAGTGTGTGCTGTGTCAGTGTGCGACAAAGTTGGTGAATGTGTTTTATATGAGTGTGTGCTGTGTCAGTGTGTGACAAAGTTGGTGAATGTGTCTTATATGAGTGTGTGCTGTGTCAGTGTGTGACAAAGTTGGTGAATGTGTTTTATATGAGTGTGTGCTGTGTCAGTGTGTGACAAAGTTGGTGAATGTGTTTTATATGAGTGTGTGCTGTGTCAGTGTGTGACAAAGTTGGTGAATGTGTTTTATATGAGTGTGTGCTGTGTCAGTGTGACGAGTTGGTGAATGTGTTTTATATGAGTGTGTGCTGTGTCAATGTGACGAGTTGGTGAATGTGTTTTATATGAGTGTGTGCTGTGTCAGTGTGTGACAAAGTTGGTGAATGTGTTTTATATGAGTGTGTGCTGTGTCAGTGTGTGACAAAGTTGGTGAATGTGTTTTATATGAGTGTGTGCTGTGTCAGTGTGACGAGTTGGTGAATGTGTTTTATATGAGTGTGTGCTGTGTCAGTGTGACGAGTTGGTGAATGTGTTTTATATGAGTGTGTGCTGTGTCAGTGTGTGACAAAGTTGGTGAATGTGTTTATATGAGTCTGTGCTGTGTCAGTGTGTGACAAAGTTGGTGAATGTGTTTTATATGAGTGTGTGCTGTGTCAGTGTGACGAGTCGGTGAATGTGTTTTATATGAGTGTGTGCTGTGTCAGTGTGACGAGTTGGTGAATGTGTTTTATATGAGTGTGTGCTGTGTCAATGTGACGAGTTGGTGAATGTGTTTTATATGAGTGTGTGCTGTGTCAGTGTGTGACAAAGTTGGTGAATGTGTTTTATATGAGTGTGTGCTGTGTCAGTGTGTGACAAAGTTGGTGAATGTGTTTTATATGAGTGTGTGCTGTGTCAGTGTGACGAGTTGGTGAATGTGTTTTATATGAGTGTGTGCTGTGTCAGTGTGACGAGTTGGTGAATGTGTTTTATATGAGTGTGTGCTGTGTCAGTGTGTGACAAAGTTGGTGAATGTGTTTATATGAGTGTGTGCTGTGTCAGTGTGTGACAAAGTTGGTGAATGTGTTTTATATGAGTGTGTGCTGTGTCAGTGTGACGAGTTGGTGAATGTGTTTTATATGAGTGTGTGCTGTGTCAGTGTGACGAGTCGGTGAATGTGTTTTATATGAGTGTGTGCTGTGTCAGTGTGACGAGTTGGTGAATGTGTTTTATATGAGTGTGTGCTGTGTCAATGTGACGAGTTGGTGAATGTGTTTTATATGAGTGTGTGCTGTGTCAGTGTGTGACAAAGTTGGTGAATGTGTTTTATATGAGTGTGTGCTGTGTCAATGTGTGACAAAGTTGGTGAATGTGTTTTATATGAGTGTGTGCTGTGTCAGTGTGACGAGTTGGTGAATGTGTTTTATATGAGTGTGTGCTGTGTCAGTGTGACGAGTTGGTGAATGTGTTTTATATGAGTGTGTGCTGTGTCAGTGTGTGACAAAGTTGGTGAATGTGTTTATATGAGTGTGTGCTGTGTCAGTGTGTGACAAAGTTGGTGAATGTGTTTTATATGAGTGTGTGCTGTGTCAGTGTGACGAGTTGGTGAATGTGTTTTATATGAGTGTGTGCTGTGTCAGTGTGTGACAAAGTTGGTGAATGTGTTTTATATGAGTGTGTACTGTGTGACGAGTTGGTGAATGTGTTTTATATGAGTGTGTACTGTGGCAGTGTGTGACAAAGTTGGTGAATGTGTTTTATATTAGTGTGTGCTGTGTCAGTGTGAAGAGTTGGTGAATGTGTTTTATACGAGTGTGTACTGTGGCAGTGTGTGACAAAGTTGGTGAATGTGTTTTATATTAGTGTGTGCTGTGTCAGTGTGAAGAGTTGGTGAATGTGTTTTATATGAGTGTGTGCTGTGTCAGTGTGTGATGAGTTGGTGAATGTGTTTTATATGAGTGTGTACTGTGTCAGTGTGTGATGAGTTGGTGAATGTGTTTTATATGAGCGTGTACTGTGTCAGTGTGTGATGAGTTGGTGAATGTGTTTTATATGAGTGTGTACTGTGTCTGTGTGTGATAAGTTGGTGAATGTGTTTTATATGAGTGTGTGCTGTGTCAGTGTGTGATGAGTTGGTGAATGTGTTTTATATGAATGTGTGCTGTGTCAGTGTGTGACAAAGTTGGTGAATGTGTTTTATATGAGTGTGTACTGTGTGACGAGTTGGTGAATGTGTTTTATATTAGTGTGTGCTGTGTCAGTGTGACGAGTTGGTGAATGTGTTTTATGAGTGTGTGCTGTGTCAGTGTGTGACAAAGTTGGTGAATGTGTTTTATGAGTGTGTGCTGTGTCTGTGTGTGACAAAGTTGGTGAATGTGTTTTATATTAGTGTGTGCTGTGTCAGTGTGTGACAAAGTTGGTGAATGTGTTTTATATGAGTGTGTGCTGTGTCTGTGTGTGACAAAGTTGGTGAATGTGTTTTATACGAGTGTGTACTCAGAATAGGTTTTCCCCTTTATATCATTATTACACGCCTTTATTTAACTCACTGTCTGTTGTTGTTGTCGTATCCTCAAATCTTGTAACTCAATTTTAACCCACTTCCCAATGTGGTATCGACTGCAAACTTGGTATACTTATGTCATACTGATGACAATACTATATTCTATCAAAAAACTATTTTTAAACATTATTTTTATATGTTGTGTTTCGAATTGGGTCCAATTGTCCACGCTCAACTGACGTTGGCTGTAAATCACCACGGTCCCTTACGTTATGGCAAGCCTCGGGGCCACTTCCTGGAATCGTGGAGTTTTGCCATTACTCTCGTACGGTACATTTCATTAAAGCGTATTTTTTTTTAATATTACTTATTTTATTTGGCAACAAAACAGGTGTTAAGATGTTAAAACACCAAACTGAAACCTTTTACAAGGAATCATGTCTGCATTAACCACAATACTTGTGGTCAGAATGCAACAAAAAGTGTGTACTGTGTCAGTGTTTGACGAGTTGGTCCGTGCATGTGTCAGTGTGATGAATTCGTTCACGTGATGTACGTCTAGTACTGTATTCGTGCGTGTTGTATGGATGTGTTCTCGTGTGTACATGTGGCTTCTATTACGACTGCGTTGCGAAACAGTGCTATGCATTAGTCCCGGTGTGTCGCAATAGTGTGCATGTCGTACCCAAGTAGCAGTAGTTCGTGTGTCACATATGCCAGGCGATAAGAAAACGCGTTGACACGCGTATCAACAAAGCGCGTTGCATATCCATTGTATGTTACACTCGTGTGCGCGAGGCAGCGCGAGTACACACGTGTCGCTGCATGTCACAATCGTCTTGTGTCAGTGCGTGTGCTGTATTTCTCCGTGTCCGCGTGTGTATGAATACAGTACTACGCGTACGTGTGTTCTACGCTCGAGCCGGTTGTGTTTACACCAATCCATGGCCTCATATGTGTTCACATTTGGGTCAGTGTGTGTGTGTCAGTGTGTGTGTGTGTTCATCAGTGCTGTCAGTGGCCGTGTATCAGCATTGTGTCAGTGCCTGTGAGTGTGAATCAGTGTTGCGTCAAAGTTGTTTTTGTGGCGTCAGTGTGCCTGTGTGTCCGTATTGGCATTGCCTGTGCGTGTACCGTTGGCTCTGTGTGCATCAACGTTCTGTCAGTGTATGTGCGAATCAGTGGCGTGTCAGTGACCCTCCGTGCGTCTGCCGGTGTTGTGTCACCACTGCCTGTGTGCGTACGTAACACACAAGTCCAAGTGTAGGTGCTCGTGCGGCTCGACGCCCTCACCATGGTCTCCTCCTCGTCGTCGTCTCCGCCTTCAGCTCTCCTCGCCCCGAATAGGCCCAAGCCTCGGTCTCGCCTAGTGGGCCTGCGACGAACGGAGCGCCCGGGTCGGCGGGCTGCTCGGCTTGAAACGGTGCCGGGGCGCTCGCAGCGGGGTTCGAGGTGCGAGACGAATCGAGCGGCCGCGCCACGAGTGAAATGAAACGGCGTCCGCACACGACAAGCCCGCAGCAGCAGCAGTCACCGCCACAACTACAGACACAACTACAGTAACTGGAGCAGCAGCAGCGCCACCGCCGCCGCCACTCAACTCAATGAACTCCACTGGCAGCCCGCGACCCCTGACCCGCGAGCGGAAGCGCTGCCCTTATAAGCCAATCGGCTCGATTCCGCTGGAATCGTCGCCAAGAAGAGTTCACTCGACTCCGAGTAATCGATTATTGCTCGAGCCGGACCCAACGTGCATTGAGCGATGATTATTTCACGAATGGGAATCTTCATTTATCCCTGGACAAAAGGTCGCCTATTGATAGCGAATGGCCTTCTGAAAAAATCAAAGTGGTTTAACAAACATTCCGGTTTTCAGAAGGTGTTCACCTAACTTCATATTCAGGCTCTTGTCATCCTTTTACTATTATTATTGCAAAATGTAATAGATACACGTTTTTATGCTTACTTTTTTTATGAATACTGTGTACAGCTCTGTGTAAGTCTAATGCATTATTATTTATATGTCTCATTTTTTTTTTTATAAAAAAACGTCTGGGTCTGGGTTTTAGCATCTCTCAAGATCCGTTGTGCTCCACAATTTAATTGACTCGAAGTAGAATCGGCATCGTCGCCCAATCACAACGCGGGAAAACAACGGCTCCCTCTAACCGTCTCCCCACTCTTCCTATAATCAGCGAATATTCCCACTATCCGTACGGGGTCCCAGAGCTTTTGTCGAGGGCTTTTGCCAATAACGTCTGCGTACAATGTTGTGCCACGGTGGCGAGATGTTAACTACATCGCCTGGTATACAAGGAGGTAGTGGGTTCGATCCCCACCCCGATACCTGTAAAATTGGAGTCTGCATATCTCGCTTCCTGTGGTCGTGTGGATTTTTTTATCCTGGTCCTCCGGTTATTCCCTCCGCATTTAAAATCAACGTGCGTTTTAGAGTATTTGGCTGCTATGCATTACCACGTGATAAGCCACTTGGTTGAGCTACCATCTGTGGCCAGGTCGCTTCTGAAAAATAGCTATGAAGCTCAGTGGGCCTTACCTGGTAAAATACAAAGTTGTTTTAAACAAGGCGCCATAGTTTATATGGAGGGCTCTTGCCAATATCAACAGCAGGTAATACAGCAACTTCAACAAGCCTGATTCTTCTGATGAGATCAATAAAGTCGAAACTGGGGCAACGTTTGCTTGCTTAAGCAAATCCTTGATAATGAATATTGGTCTGGAAAACTCGATGGGCGAGTTCACGTATTTATGTGGAAGGTTGTTTATATTTCCTTGAATCCAGAATGCTCCACAGCCACGCATAGTGAGTGTGTGTATTCTCTCAAATTGGCATTTTAACACCTTTATATATAGAGGACCGCAGAGCTTGTGGCTGCCTTCGCGCTTGGCTGTGGTTATTCCTCACTGTGCACCACGTTACAAGTCGACATGAAATTATTATCTGCATTTCGAAACTGAGGGTGAAGGAACAAAAGTGATTACAAGTGAAGATGTGGTTAAGTGTGTGGATGGGTGAGTGAGTAGGTGATTGGATTAATGAGTGCAAGTGGGTGAAGGAGTGGGTGGGTTAGTGTGTACCTTTAATGGGTGAGTAGATTAATGAGTGAGCCACTGAGTGAGGTAGTGAGTTATGAATGGATAGGTGGGTGAGTGAGGGTGTGGGTGGGCGGGTGAGTGAGTGAGTGAGGGTTTGAGTGGACGGGTGAGTAAGCGAGTTGGGTGGTTGGATGAGTGGTTACAGCAGCAACTGGAGCTTCATCTGTAGCGTAGGTATCTTTTAGCAGAACAAATGTAATTATTCTCAGGCCCTTTGGTATAATGTGTAGTCTCCAACTCTTATCCATTCTGTGTTTATGGCCTCTATGTATGTGCTATGAAGAAGGCTCAATGCCCGAAACGTCACCTATTATATATTTTCTCTCATTTAAAGCCCCGATATTATGTGTTGAGTCTTTTATGTCAACTGCGATTGTGTATCACTGCCAACGCAGCAGCAGCAGCATCACTCAATAATCTCATGAACTTGGGGTGCAACATTGGCTGCACCGAGACAGCCTGGAGCCGCTTGAGTGTTTATAGTGCGGCCGTGACTCACATCGTCAATGAGACGAACCAACAACTTGGACTGCACATCGCAAACACGAGGAGAGGAGTCTCTCATTAACGGGCGGACGCACCCCCCCCCCCCCCAAAAACACACAAACAAAGATCGAGATCTTAACTCGTAGGCACAAGCTGAGTGGGTGAGTTTGTGTGCCCCCCATGATGCAACCAGGCTCTCACCTTGCGTCGAAAATAGATCCGGAACAAAATCCGAGCGACCGTGGGCTCCACCGCCCGAGGGGGGACACCCACGCTCATGCTGCTCTCGGATCATCATGTATGTTGTATGTATGTTGTATGTTTCGTGCCGTACATAGTCAACCGTAATCATCGGAGGTGCTCGATGATGCGGACCGTGCCAGATGTTATCTCCCTCGCGAGTTATACAGAAGTCGTGAGTTCGATCCCGACCATGCCACCTGTATATTTGGAGTTTGTGTGTTCTCCCCGTGGTCGTGTGGATTTTCTCTGGGTCATCCGGTTTTTTCCTTCACATTTATAAACACGCGTTTAGAGTATTCGGCTGCTATAAATTTCCACGCGATAAGCCACTTCGTTGAGCTATCATTTGTGACGGCCAGGTCGCTTCTGAAATAGAGCTATATAGCTCAGTGGGCCATACCTGGTAAAATAAAAATAGTTAGTGCCTATCATCGAGAAGGTCTGGCTACAGGCGATGGATCGTGGCGACACTTGGAGGAACTTGAGAAACGACCCCACTGATGGCTTAGCGACTGCTACTACTACTACCACTAAGACCAATTCTCTCCAGTTGGTGGTGGAAATTACACATTCCAATGACAGGTAACAAGTCTATACGTGAGATGCTCACTGTCAGAAGCGGTTCTCAAAACTTATCAAGGTGGGGAACAGTTCCGAAATGTTCAAGCTTTTTAAACAGAGCCCTACATTCATACAAACACAAACATTCATTTAATTTTCTCTGCCAAATTTCAATATATCTAAAAACAATCTGGGGGCATGTCGATGGGGGTTGGGGGGAGGAGGGAAATCACCCCCATGGCCTCCCCCCCAGCCTTGGATCCACCAACTTGCCACAAAAGTGGAACTCATCATTATCAAAGCTTGAGCGACTGACGGGAGTGTTGACCGCTGATCCCGGATCTCCGATTAGCACGGTTAGTTAAGCATCGTGCAAAAAGAAGTTCAACATACATACGTGATCAAGAGGTCAACACACACCGGTGAGTGAAGTGCTTTGCCCAGTCCCGCACAGAGAAGCCATGTGAAAGAGACGAGGGGGTTGGTCTCATGTGGTTGGCAACTTCTGCCAACATTGGGTGGCAAAACAGCTAAAGTTAAAATCAGATTTTGCATTCACGGAGTGAATACTGATGCTGCATCTCGGAGTGTGTGTCCCTATCGTATTGCCAATATTTGTCGATATTTCACGAACATTTTTCATAAAAGTACTCTTCACCAATGAAGTGCAGATATATTTCTAATGCATATGTTTTCGCGGTTGGCCGGTATAACTATCTGATGTCTTTTTGGCTAGTCGCGCGAGTTGTCTGGCATATCTATGGGACCTTTTCACCAGTATCCAAAATGATGAAAAATAATAAAGGCATTAAAAAGCTCTCCAAACACGGGGAGCGAAACGTCGGACGTCATTCCGGACAAATATGCGGTACGACCCGAATACACATCGAAGAGGTAATCGGAGGGAGGAGTGTGGAGGGGGTGTTCGGAGAGATTTGCGGTGGGATCTCTAGCATCGCGTCAGGGCCACCAGAAACGGCCTCTGCTCCGTTGTTCATTTAGGCCACAAATTGAGCAGTTTCAAGATTATTTGATGTACATAAAGACAAAGATTCCCCATAAAGCCTTTAACAGACTGGTGGGGCAAGTGCTGTTAGTGAGCATATTAAGGCCAGCATGGCACACAAAGTGTTAGTGTGACCAACACAACACCCGACCACCTTTGTCTCCCCAGTGCTGATATTTACACACTGCACCAGGTACTCGGCTGAGTCGACCTAGGGGTGGCCCAGGAAGGGTAGAAATATTGGTCACTGTTATTGATCGTGAGCGATAATCGAACTCGGGTGGTCAGGTTCGTAGCGCAGTGTGCTAACTATTACACTGCCCTTGACCATTTTGGCACTTCAGAGCAAAACTGTATTCAGCGTCATGAGTTTATATCTGGGGGGGAGGGGGGTGTAATTTAACAATAACATTTTCGTCATGTCATTGGCCGAGGAATGTTTTGTCTCGGAGCGTAGAAAACAAGAATTGATGCCATTGGCCTAAAAAGGGGCCTCACCAATGTCATCGCCACCTGAAGTAATTACATCAACAAGTTTCTTCTGCAGGCCTGCTTAGCCTGACATGAGGAAGTGGACGAGGGCCTCCCTACGCAGAAAGCATCCGACGTTGGGCCAACGTTACATGTTCACTGGCTGCCAACGTAAACTCATGATGAATTGCATAAATTGAAACCATGGGAACAAGAAAGCAGTGGCATTTTTTGCGGAATGCCTCCAATATGTGTGCGTGTCCCACAGCCAGAGCGGGCAGTGGATGCTGTGCCGGGAGGGGGGGGGTGGCACAGCTGTGGTGAGAGAACGCGATCACACCATCACGCGTGGTGGTGGTGGTGATGATGGCGCTGTGCCAGAATCCTGCTGAGTGAAGCCAGAGAGCGAGTGTCACTGTCCACAGCGATCGTGCCCGGCGTGTGAGCCGGAGACTCCGGTTGAAGGTGCACTCCATCATTATGAATGCCACATTTCTATAAATGTTTCCTCCTGGCCTCTTCCGTATCGCCACCATCGGTGAGTGATCTCATGAGATGAACGTCTTGCTTCCACCTCCAGTTTATAGAATGCCGTCCCACATCCCAGTAAACATGAAAGTTGGCCCAACGTTGGCCCCAACGGTTCCAGCCACATGCCAATGCTGGCTCGCTAGAAGACGGCACAACAATTGTGGACTCCATTTTAATGGGATAGAGTGTTGCCCCCTCGCATGCGTGGGTTTGCTCCGGGTTCTCCGGTTTCTTCCCACATGTATGTACTCATTAATTGGCTGAAAAGATCTTAATGTACAGAGAACCGCAGAGCTTGGGCAACTATTGCTGGTGATGGCTCATCGCATGGCTGATGCCTTTCAATCTGACGCGGGTTCCTCCTCGCGCCTCCGAGTTGTTCCGTCTCTCTGCCAGAGCGAGCGAATACTGTGCGTTCCAAATTGACATTGCCGTTATTATTGTGGTGAGCTGGCAACCCCTCCTGTAGACAGAGGTGTAACTGTGATTGGGGGTATGTGGCAGCGTTATGCGACGCATACGATATGTAAAGTAAATGTGTAGTGATGTATATTGGGTCACTACGGCGTTTAGCGTCAGCTACTGATAGAAGAGTGGAACTGTGAGTGTTAAAGCCTCTCTCTGACACCAGATTATGTTATGGCATGGAAAGGGGCCCTAGGGGGCATGGTTCTGGGGACTGTCAGAGAGAGGGCAGTTGAGGACGTGACAGTCTGGTTGAACCCGAGAGGGCACGTGACCAGGACAGGGTAGCGAGGGGGACACGTCGTGTATGGCCAAGAACCTTTTGGGAGGATCCAGAAGGGGGCGTGGCCGAGGGCAGAGCCAGGCCACGCTCAGGGGCATAAAAGGGAGGTCCCAAGAGCCGATCAGGGCTGTCTTCTGGAATGGAACCCGCCGTGCTACGTCTCTTCGGTCTCCGATCTTCACACTCAGCATCGTGGGTCAGGCAGTGTGTTAACTGACCTGACCCGGTTATATAGTTATCCTGTGGTGGTTACCACTATATAATTATCCCGTTGTACGTTTATAGAGTTACCCCGTTGTGGTCAAAGAATAAACGTGTTGCCTCTTAAGTCAAGTGTGTCTCTGAAATGAACCCACTAAATCTGGCATCAGAAGTGTTAAAAATATCTAGGTGATAGCCCTAGTGTAGCGTGATGTTTACAAGAAGAAGACATCTTACCAAGGCGTCTAAGGATGAAAAGGACGATGAGGGGGTGATTCCCCAGACAGCCCCGGGGATTGCAGCCCCGGAGAGAGGCGGCTCTACCGGCGGAGCAGCGATATGGACCCGATCTCACCTCATCGCCGTCGTCAGGGAGACAGTGCTGGTCGCGCAATGCCCGCCTCGCCGATTTGCTGTCCGCCGCGGCAGCGTTGGTCGCCGAGCTTGAGCTGGAGGAGCCGGTGAGGAAGGTTGGAGCATCAGGGCCGCAAGGAGACGACTCTGTCACTGCTGTTTCCCGCACGTGGGAAACTGAAGAGATGCAGCCCGCGTGCGCGTCGGCCATTTTATTGGATGGGCGGGACGAGGTTCCCGCCAAATTGGACCTCCTGCCAAAATTGCGACCCGAAGTCCCAGTGCTCAAGAAGCAACTTCCCTTTGTGAGGGAATTTACAGCTGCGGGTGGTGACTGGATGGCATTTCGGCGGCGCTTCACTGCCACCTGTGATCTCACGGGATGGACCAAGGTGGAGGAGCTGCGGGCGCTCCCGACCACCTTAGATGACAACGCCTTGGCGGCATTCTACGCCATCCCGCCGGAGGACAGGGTGACGCTGCCACAAGCCTTCTCCCAGATGGCGGCAATATTCGATCCGCCATCTAACGTGCGACACAAGTTTGCCACGGGAAGGTGGGGGAAGATCGACATGCCCTTCGCCTTCTGCAGCGCGCTGATGCCGCTGGCGCAGGCTGCGTATCCCAAGATGGAGCAAGCTGGGCTGGACTCCGTGGTGCTCGAACGCATGCTGGCGCTGGCTCGAGAACTGAACGTTGCCCTGCCAGCTATGGAAGAAGACGACTTGTCGTCGCTCAAGGTAGCGCGGGGTGGCTGCATGCGCCGGACCCTCCGAGGGCGCGGAGCTCCCCCAAGTCTGCGCTTCGGTCGACGGCGACAGGCGGAGGAAGGACGATGCAGTGCGACAAGGGGGGCGAGACCTGCAGAAGGGGATCTTTTCTCGCCCAAGGAGTGCCCCTATTATCTGCTTAAAGTGCAGCCTGCCGGGACACGTCTCAAGGGGATGCTGTGCCGACCAAGGGAGATCCTCCACCCGGCCGTCCTCCACTTTTGGGTCCTCAGGCGAGTCGCGATACACCACACACCCAGCCCTTGCAGTCACCTCATGCATCATGTTCGTGCGCCAGGCCGGATTCGTGTTGTTGCTTCTCGCCGGGTTGCGGAGCGTGAGAATCGGGTTTTGGCGGATGGTGGGTGGCCGCAGCGGCTGTGGAGCAAGGAGAAAGGTGTGACGAGTCATGGATGAACGCACTCTGCTCTGAGAGCTCCGATTTGTCCGATGCACAGAGGGCAGAGTTGCGCGCACTTCTAAAATAATTTTCCAACGTTTTCAGTAAAGGAAAATATGATAATGGCCGCACATCCCTGTTGCATCACCACATTGATACGGAGAGCGCCGCCCCCATTCACCAGAACCCGTATAGATTGAGCCCCACAGAGGACTTGCGTTGTGGCCGAAACGTCGTGAGAATTATTTTATTATGTTTTATTTTTATTATTTTATTATTTCCATTCTACGTGACTTTACCGAAAGAACCAAGAAGAAGGACCATGTTCGTCAGGCAGTCGACGAGATGTTGGCTGCAGACATAATTTCCCCATCTAATCTCATCCTTTACAGATATGATTAAATCACGGATTTTGTGTATTGTGTTCAAACGAACCTGGATCCTGTGTTTGTTTAAGATTTTTGAAATATTTTGGTAACCCCTGCTATATATGGAAAAGTGATGATTTTCGTTGGATCCTCAGAAGGTTGTCTCCCCATGCCTGGGGAGACAGCTTTGCGGATTGTACAGTCAGAGTATCCTATCCGTTCATTCTGAGGGCTTGGTGAACGTGCTCCAACTCACTGGCTAGGTGGTGCTGATCGGAGATGCAACGAGCCCTATGGTGTAGTGTTTTGATGAGGGAATTATTCTGGGCTGGATGGTGGTGGGAGTCAGGCTTTAGATAGGCATCCGTGTGGGTGGCTTTCCTGTAGACCGAATGTCCCAACGAGCCATCAGGTCTCTTCTAAATCAAAAGATCCAGGAATGGTAGCTTGCCATCCTTTTCCACTACATATACATTTAACATGTATGTTTAGTTATTTAAGCACATGTTACATTTATTTGTAATATATAAAGGTGACAATTATACAAACAGGAATAAAACGTGGCGATAAATATCATACCATAGGCAATGGGTTGTGATGTATCGAGAGGCAATATTTACAATACAGTGCATTGCAAAGTCTTTATTTTGAACATAAAATAAAAAAAACTGTTGAATACGAACAAATTCCCCATTTGCAAATAGATACCAAATGTAAACATTTAAATAACAACATTTGCGAATATATGACGGATCAACGTCAATCAAGTAAGAAGTCTTATTAGACTATATACCGCGGAGCTCCTGTAGCCTGCTTGGATGAGTGATATTTGCACACCCTATAGACAGTGTTCTTCATTGCAAGGCCCGCGGGCGACTGGCAGCTCCTGATGGCCTTTAGTGCGCCCCTTGTGGCAATACACAAACACTGAAAACACTCCCCATCATCGTCAACGTGCTGCTGTCAAACCCAACAATGGTTCAAAATGTGTGGCAGCCCCTCGCACTGTGGTGCCTTATCGGCGAAAGTGGCCCCCCTCCTTTGAAAGTTAGCGAAGAACACCGCAATAAAACATGGCACACCGCGATAAAGGGTCTCTCTCAGTGGCAGTTGTATTATGTTTTTTTTATTATCTTGTTATTCTGTGTTGATTTTATGTACGACTTTTTCTGAAGAAACACAGTAATGCCTCGTACCATTCCACATTTGTTGACGATTATCATTATCCAAACTGTTTGTGATACACGTAAGTAAAATTGTCGTTTGATTATAAAAAAAAATTCCTGAACTCTTTCTTGAAAGCAACGCATGAACAGTCAGAAGAAGTAAATTTCCCCAGCCGAAGCCTCGTGAGCGACGCAGCTCCGAAATACCAAGGGTGGCTTCGCCAGCAGACAACAGCGGCAGCCGAGTGTTACATATTACAAGTTACACGTGCTTTTAAAAAATACATGTGAAATGACAGGGTGGCACCTGCTGGCCTGTAAAGGTAATTACGGTTATAGCTGAATTACAAAATGCCGTATGATGAAGGGGCGTATCTGGGGTAAAGGTATAGGGCGGAGTCAGTCGAGAAGCTCCGGAAACCATCCTGAAGGGTCTAGAAGATGCTAGAAAGGGGGCGTGGCCAGAGGTGGAGCTTGGCCACGCCAAGCAGATATAAGGAGCACCGAACCAGAGCTTCGGGGCTGTTACGTCACTGCCGTTGTCATCGCTTCGTCTCCGACCACGTGGCTTTTCTTTTGCAAGAGCAGCTCCATCGCCACCGCTACGCTCGTCAAACAGCCAGCGTAGCGCAAGACGGAGATGGGCTGCCTGTTTGGACAGCCTGGGGCGTAGCCTGTGTGCTCTTAATAAATAAAAAGCCTTCTACTTAGACGTGTGTCGGAAGTCGCTCACTGGAAAATGTATAACAGGCGGCAATGCAGGCAATTACCCTTCTTCATTGCGCGTAGAAATGTGTCTCTGTGTGCTGGGAAGAAGGGCGATTGCACAAAACGTCGCCTGTTATGCATTTACTGTGCGTAAGGCCACGCGGTGTTGTTGACGAATGCGTGGGGTTTTATTTGTTACGACTCGCAGTTGACTTTTTTCATCAGATCCCCGTGCGAGTAAAATGCCAATGTTTGTCGTATACCTCCTCCTCCACCCGACGACACAGCCAGATTCAATAAGTTGTCACGTGGACAACAGAGGCAATGTTGGTTGCGGAAGCATACGTGTTAAACTCATTTTTTTGTTGAAAAAGTAAAAATAGCCTTTAACCGTTCAAACACCAAATAGAAAACTTTTGCAAGGAATCGAGTCTGCATTAACCACACAGCTTTCAATTTAGTGTTTGAACGTCTTAACAACTCCTATTGTATTGCCAGACAAAGAAAAAACTATTCTTATTTTTTATATGAGAATAGGTTTTCCCCTTTTATCTGGCAACAAAACAGTTGTGTTAAGATGTTAAAATACCAAACTGAAACCTTTTACAAGGAATCATGTCTGCATTAACCACAATAATAGTGGTCAGAATGCAAAAAAAAACACTGATAATATATGCATTGTCTTTGGAACTGATTGGTCCACACCAGATACAGCTTTCTTTGGAGCCTAGTCTCAAAACGGTGTTAGACTTCAATACTGGCTAAAAAGGTCCCATGTTATTTTTTTTGTTATTCGTTAATTCTGCTCGTGTACCACTGCCAACGCAACAACATCACCAGTTATTCCTCTCATTCTTCACGAACTTGCTATCCGCGATTTTGGCTATCCGCGAATCGCAACTGCAACTCTCCACGACTAAAATGAGATAAAGTGATGAGAATCATAATTTATTTATTTTATCTTTTGACTTAAAGCTTTCGTGACTGCAGGAATTCATACTCTTTGGGTCTTTTTTTAACCGAAATTTGTTGTTCACGAGCATCTCTGGAACGTGTCCCTCGTGAATAACGAGGGAATTCTTGCATTCGGTCTAAACAGCCGAAGTAACGACCGCGCCCCGTGATGGCTGTGGGCCGTGTGTCATGATTTGTTTTTGCCACAGTCCCCGCGTTAACTCACTCTGCAGACACGGTCGTTGACCACGTTAAATCATTTTTGGGGGTAAAAAATGTTCAAGTAAATACATAATAATCATACAACCATAATTAACCGATACATCGAAGGAAATTGTAATCTTGATTGCACATTCATAATGATAAGGAGTTACAGTTACTTCCACTTGGTAATCCGACTACAGTCACGTGTAACTTGTACGTGATCGCCCCACAGCGATATTGTTCAGGGGTACTGCAAGGCGGAAACAAATTAAGTTAATGGGTGGAATATTTGGCCTAGATCAGTGGTTCGCAGTCTTTCCTGGAGAAATAAAGCTGGTGCTTTGTGAAAGAATGCATGTATGCATTTACGCTGAACTTCTTTCGCGCCGTACATAGCCAACCGTGCTAATCGGAGGTGCGGGGAAAGGACAACAAACTAAATAGAAAAATTAAATCATCTGCAACGAGTTTCCGTGGACCACAGAATCACCGCCTTGCGGACCAACCGTGATCCGTGGAGTGCAGGCTGGGCACCTCTGACCCCCTGGGTGTTCTGCAGCTACGGGAATTCAACAAATCTGAGAGAGTGAAAGATGCCGATGTTTAACCGGAGCGCCAGTCAGGTGACCGACGTGGCAGAGCACCGACTCGGTGTTTGTCCCCGCACCCCCGTGTCTTGTGGCTGCGAGGCTTCCCCATGCGGTCAAATCGTCCGTTGCAGGTGGACGAGAGAGCCGGTTGTCTGCCACTGGAGCACCGGAGGCAGCTCCAGCGGCATTTGGAGAGGACGTTGCTTGGCCTGGGAGACACGAGACAACAAGGGGGGGGGGGGGGGTCACTCGCCGAGAGGCAACAGCTGGAGACACGAGCAAGTAGCATTGGCCACGAGGGACCATTTTTATCAAGGCTTGCTCAGTCTCAGACTTTATTCTATCACAGAGTGGGAATGTGCACAGCAACGAGAGCAAATACAACAAACCATCTCTGAAATAGCACCGGGGAGAAATGATGGGGAAGATCACGCTGCCTGGCAGAAGGTGAGGGACCCAACTCGTGAGTTTCAATAAGACATAGGTCCTGTCAATGTTTAGTGAAAGAAAATGTATATTTTTTGCCAACTTGGCCTATTTCTACTTCCGACGACACTCTAACGAAATTCAAATTTCCACCGAAACACAAATCAAACCCTTGCACTGTTTATCTCTCAGCTGTAACACAGGTCACGGTTAAGCCTCGCGGCATTGTAAAGCCTGCCTCGGCATGACTCTGTTTGGAGCAATCCACTCAATCAAAACAGTGCAAATTCCAATACCAACCGGGGGCCAACTCTGCCCATCATACCCCCGAGGTAGATCAAATCAGTATCACAGAGTGGAAAGTCTAAACTAAACTATTTATTATTTTACCGGGAAAGGTCCACCGAGCTAGGTAGCTCTTTTCCTGAAGTGACCTGGCCACAAATGATAGCTCAACGAAGTGGCTCATCACGTGAAAATGTATAGCAACCAAATACTCTACACGCGTGTTTCTAGATGTGCAGGGAGGACACACAGAGAAAAATCCTTTCGACTTCGGGGAGAACACGCAAATTCCCGATATACAGGCATCAGGCTCGAGAACAAAGCCACCATCTCCTCCATACCAGTCGAAGGAGATAACATCTCGCCACAGCCAGACTGTGATTTATGTGGACACAGTTGGTGAGCACGAGGCCCAAGGGTGTTTAAACGTCCAGCAGCCAGCAGCACTACCGAGGTTGTAATTGGTAAGAGTTGAGTAGGAGTTGAGTAATTGAGCGAGGTTATTGTTGTAAGAGCTTGGGGGGGGGGGGGGGAGATAATGGGAGGAGGAAATTCCAGAGTGGAGCAGTGCGAGGGAAGAAGCATAAAGAGAAGTGAGGTGACCTGCGGTATGGTGGGTGGTTGCGTGGGTGAGTGGGTGGGTGGGTGAGCATCAAATGGGCAGGTAGTTGTGTGAGTAGGTGGGGTGGGTGGGGTGGATAATTGTGTGACCGAGCAGATGAGTGATTGGGTGTTATGCTGAGGCTTTCATTCAACAGTGGATAGATCATGGTTGATCATGAAAATTGCGGGAGGAAAAATTGTGAACTTATTTGTCTTTGAAGCTAGGTCTACACAAGTGTGTATCAGCATGCTTTTAATGGTGTTCCATCTACAACCCAATTTTGCTTAAATATATATTTTGGAGTGTGATGCTAAAGCTCACAGGAATTGGACAAAGGCTGCTTACAGGTTACGAACACAGTACAACACAACATCCGGCCACATCATCGAGCCCCTCTCTGGCTGGAACTGGTCCGTCACCTCAGCTGCCTGGGCCTGCGTGCGACCCTCTGCAAACGGAGCCTCGCCAGGAGCGCTCACCACCTGCTGGTTCCCACCGTCGCCACCGCCGCGCTCCTTCCTGCCCCGACACGCCGCGGGCGTTTCCCTCCACGTGGCGGAGGGCTGCGCGCGCCTAAGCGCCTCCACGGCCTTCTCCTCCGAGGGGCCGCCGGCTCGGCCGCCGTCGCCTCTCGACGCGTACTTGAGTGTCCCTCGACGGCCGGCGGGAGCCCCGGGCGCGGCCGCCTTGCCGTCGTGTAGACGCAGGTGCGGGCCATGCTCGTGCGGAGGAGAGGCTACGGAGGAGATGTCTGGGAGGCTGCGGCATTGCTGCTGAGTGGAGTTTCTGCCGTGAAGCGGCTGATGGTGGAACGTAGGCACGGGCGCCGGGGGGAGGCGAGGGCTGCCACAGCCGGGCCGCTCCTCGGCTGGCCGCGACCCGCCGGAGCTCCTGTCCCAACCGGTGAGCGTGGCCAGGTTGAGTGCCATCGCCACGCTGCTGCAGGCCTGGCTCCTGGCCTTCACGACGTGGCTGGCCCTCATCAGCTCTCCCGCGGTCACCCTGAGCGCCGCCACGTCGCGGTGGCCTCCACGGAAGCTGTCATCTTTGAGAAGCGATGTCAGCCCCAGGGCCTCCAGGCTGAGCGGGGGGCTGCTGGATGGCTGGGTCAAGTCCTCGCGTTTAGGGCCCTGTTCTGTGGGAGTGGTTCGGTGCGATAGGTTGAGGAGCCTCTTTGTCCTCCGGAGGTCAGGGGACAACACCTGGTGGGCCACAGGTGAAAGCCCCTTTGATGATCTGATGTTGACGAGATCCTCAACGTTGGCTCCTTTGTTCTTGGATGTGGGAAGGCAGCACTGGTCCTCCTCGGGGGACGAGTCAGGGGTGGCGTGCTCAGTCGTGCCAGGTGAGTCGTTACTGTCGCCAAACCGCACATCAGAGCATTCGCTCCATCCGGAAGCTTCTGGTTGCTTGGCCAGGCCACTGCGCTGGCCAGCGCTGGTCTTAGTCAGGAGGCTGCATCGCACCTCTTGCACGTGCAGGTACGTTCCGCACGCGAACGGCAAACCTTTCTTACCTATTCAAACACAAAACAAGAAGAAATCACCCACATTCTGCTTGCATCGAGCGCAGTACAATTAGCCGGGCGGCGGTGGCTACGCACGCGGCCTGTGATACAGCAGTGTGGAGGCGGCAGCGAGGGTTGGTGGATCACACAGATCTTGTGAAACTCCCTTCCCAGGCGAGTCGAGTAGCAGCCCTATACTGGCTCACCAAGCAATGGCGGTACAGCAACAACAAATGTGGACTCCACCTGTTCCGTCTGTATGGGATAGAGTGTTGCCCCCTCGCACGCGTGGATTTTCTCTGGGTGCACTGGTTTCCTCTCACATGTAAGCACTCATTAATTGGCTAAAACATATTAATATGTAGAGGACTGAAGAGCTTGGCCTATTGTTGGCACCAGCTCACTGCCTGGCTGCCTTCCTGCGTGTCAATGGATATTAAATCATCAATGATAGTGGCAACGACGAATATATCCAAACGACTGAGAGGCGACGGATGAAGCTGTCAGCGACGTAAGTGTGGGGTTTGAGGCGATGCAAATCGGGTAGCGGTGTTAACGAAGCGATGAAGTATAAACGGCGCAAAAGGGGGAGACATAAATCGGGGTGTTGCTGTACCTATGGAAAATAAAACAGCGGATGATGTCCTCGAGTCTTGGACTGTAAAGGGGTGGTGTGAGGCCATCAATTGTTTCACGTGTATGTGAGGGGGCAACGCGAGTGTTTCATCAAGCACGCGTTACTTTCTTGATAATCCCTCGGGCGCTGTGCGAAACTTAGCGAAATAAAAAAGCGTCCTCACCAATGTACGTACATAGCGTATGTTGAACTTCTCTCGCATCACTGCACGTAGCCCACCCGTGCTGATCGGAGGTGCGGGACGTATTTGTACAGGGACTCCTCTATTTATGAACGAGTTAGGTTCCAGAGGTCTGTTCGTAAGCGATTTGTTTGCAAGTCCAACTTTACTCCTGTCGATTCCAAACGTGTTGTATGGCGTGTATACTAAACACGGGGAATGGCTTTAAAAATTGTATAATCTCCTGTTAGATGTAGATGCCACTGGTTCTTCATTTTCTGCAGATGTAGATGCCACCACCGCCATCTATTTGCGCGGTGGTTGAACTTACGACTCTCGGTCCGAACGGGCAACTGGACATATGGACAGGTTTGTTTGTATCTCTTAAAGTTCGTATGTCAAATATTCTTAAGTCGAGGAGTGCATGTACAGCAGTCCTCTGTGGTCATGCTTAGCCCAGCAGGCTCACTGCACGCGAGACCCCGGCGTGATTTCCGCTTGTTCAGAGAAGCCTTCTCATGCAGGAATTAGATCGACCCTGTTTTTTTGTATTAAACTGACCCTATCACTTTCTTGTTGGAGTGGAATTGTATCCACGCTTAGGGGGCAACACTTCCCTACCCACCGTTAAAGTGCACAGGGTAATGCCCATTGCATTGCATTATGGTTGTATGTTGAACTTCTTTCGCACCGTACATCGCTAACCATGCTAATCGGAGGTGGGGGGGGGAAGGACAACAAACTAATCACGATAATTTCAGTATGAGGGCGGTGGCCAGATGTTAACTCCCTCGCCTGGTATGCAGGAGATCCTAGGTTCGATCCCGACCCTGATGCCCGCCATATATTTGGAGTTTGCGTCTTCTCCCCCGTGGTCACGTGGATTTTTTCCAGGTCCTCCGGTTTTTCCCTCCATATTTAGAAACACGCGTTTAGAGTGTTTGGCTGCTATACATTTCCACATGATAACCCACTTCATTGAGCTATCATTTGTGGCCAGATCGCTTCTGAAAAGGAGCTACATAGCTCAGTGGGCCTAACCTGCGAATATAAAATGCTGTAATAGTTTTCGTGGAGCATGATATCTGTTGCCGTGCCATATCCGCCATCGACTCTAACTCTGTTTTAAATCTCTGCGAGTGACGCGCGAAACGAAAAGCACTTACCCAGCGATCTTCTTTCACTACGACAGTGCCAACTCCACTGTTCAATCCCTGCACAAAGACAACAACAACAGAATCACATCGTGCCAGGTGCTCGCCCTGAATCCAGCTACAGCCTCACTAAGGCCATCTCAGCCAGAATAAATTCTCTGCACTTCCCATTTACCTGGGTGTCGTTTGAGTGCGCATGTGACTGATGGGTTATCCGCATTGCTCTTTCTCTAAGTGTCGGTGGTGAAAATTCCACATTCCAATGGTGAGGCCAGTTATTCCACGGAACAGCCACTGCAGACTTGCTTTGTTGGCCCCAGTGGGATGATGGGCTGAGTCGATGCCTTCCAACTCAGGGTTTATTATGAACTCGCAACTTTGCGATTGCGAGCCGCTCGCTTGGAGGGAGAGGCGACGGCGTGAGACGTTGGTTTGCGGTGCTCTTTCCACTTGGGCGGGGGGCTGTTAAGGCTGTTGAACTAAATGGTGGCATCGGATTTTGAATAACCACCTTGGACAAGGATTTGGAACTCACGCCCCCCCCTCAACCATTGTATGTTTAACTTCTTTCGCACCGTACATAACCAACCGTGGTAATCATAGGTGCGGGGGAAGGACAACAACTAAATATAAAAAAACCGTTCTAAATAAATGGGTATCTTTGTGAGTCTATGGGTCTGTGTGAATCTATCGGACTCTGTGTGAGTCTATGTGTGTATGTATGTTGAACTTCTTTCGCACCGTACGTAGCCAACCGTGATAATCGGAGGTGCGGGGGAAGGAAGACAAACCAATCAAGTGAAGCGGCAGCCAGGCGGTCGAACCGCACCTGCGCAGTGGTGAGTCGATCTGCTAAGGCAAGGGCGGCCATCGCGTCATCGTCAATTCGCAAGAGAGAACACGGACCGTAGTTAAAAAAAATGTGTTTATTTATTCTGGAAAGTCATTCTTGACTATTGCCATTTTCGTTTTGTGTTTTGCGAGCGGCCGTTTGCGTCCCGCGGAAACATTGCCCAGTATGTCCGTGTGCACCCATTGGCTGTCGCCCCACGCGGCTCCCCCGTGCCATGCGCCGCGTTCGTTTTGTGTCTCCGTGGCGTGGCTCACGACGTTCTTTTACGTTCATGTGGTTTGCGGTATTCAGCGTTTTGAGATACGACGCTGTATGTAGAATACAGTGATAATTATTATTGTTACAGTTACCTGGCCTAGCAACGTGACTTCACCACATTTAGCGCTATCGGCAGGTCACGTGCGCTGGGGTAAAGCGTCTGGCCGGCGTGGGAGAGTCGACTGCTAGAGGGAGCTCGCGAGCGATCCCTCCAGTGGAGGCCCTTTTGCCAACAGCGGCAAGAGCGAGTTGCTGCCCCTTCGTCACAACTCCCGAGGGCATTGATTGTACCTCACCTGCGTCATCGGTGTCTTGAGTCTTCCAGCCACACAGTGCGGAGTCGGCGCCTTGCCGTCTGCACCACCGTGGACAACAGAAGAACGGCGACTGACAACGCTGACACGGCTGCTTGCTCGTTTGTTCACAAGCTCCTTAGACCGATACAGCTGACACGACGGCAGGGAGCGTGGATCCATCTGCACCGCTAGAGCCGTGACCACCTCGCAGAGAGCGACAGCAGCCTCCCAAGGTGGTGACGGTTATCGTCCGTCCGAGGATGTTACCACATGAAGCTCGGTAAATAAAATGTATTCACAAATAGATCACTCGTGATGACTACGACGATGATGGTCAAGATGGGGAAACCTCCGATTGGCCTCACGAGGCCTCCTCCCCGTCGAGCCCCGAGTCTCTTGAACCAAACGAGGTGAACGTCGTTTCTCTGTCGCTGCTCCCATCGTCTGGAAGTCACTCCACAGACTAATGCCCAATTACTCACACAGAGACTCGTAGACTCACATATAGATTAATAGACTCACATAGAGATTAATAGACTCACATAGAGACCCATAGACTCACACAGAGACCCATAGACTCACACAGAGACCCACAGACTCACACAGACACCCTGTCGCAGTTGCTGCCGCCTGAAACTCACTCCTTCCTCCTGTCTCACTGTGCCGCTCATCGGCATCGCCACTTCTGTCCGACTTTCAAGACTGCCCCTCCCTCTCTTGTTAATTTATTCTCCTATGATTCTAAATGTTCTTTGAAGTTAAATTCATTCGCGTTGTGAATGTAGTTATGAAATAAAATTATGACTGGAAAGTATTTAATGTCACTGCCACATGCCTGGGAGCCCTGTGGCTCTACGGAGCGAGCGAGCGATGCGGTTTGGGATTCGGCGAGAACTCCACGTACGCATGGAGCAGCTGCCACAGCAGATGTAGCGGTTAGCAGTGCGCTGGACTTGCCATCCAGAGGCGATGCGTTCTATTGAACTATTTTAGCATATTCATTTTACCAGGTAAGGCCCACAGAGCTACATAGCTATTTTTCAGAAGCGACCTGGCCACAAACGATAGCTCAACAAAGTGGATGATCATGTGGAAATGTATAGCAGCCAAATACTCTGAAGGAGTGATATTGATTCTAAATGTGGAGGGAAAAGCCGGAGGACCCAGGGAAACATCCATGCGACCACGGGGAGAGATAAATGAAAACTCCAAATATACAGCAGGTGTCATGGTCGGCGTCGAATCCACAACCTCCTGAATACCAGGCGAGGGTATGCATTCGATTCCATCTCCTGGCCCGGCAGTTGAAACGATGGAGCAAGTTTTTCAAATCGCCCCTCCCGCCTCTGCCCACCCAGCCACAGTGATTGATCGACAGGTCGCGTGTGGTGGGGGAAAGGTGTGGGCACGTCCACCTATTACAACACGTCTGGTCAACGCGATGGAGGAGGCAAAACATTCCGTCAAGCCCGGTCTAGTGGAGGAGGCACCTCTGGCAGCAGTGGAATGGGCGAGCAGTTGCAGGGCTGCGCCTTTACCGCGTGCGCTGTGGCCGCTGAGTGGCTGCATGGCCACGCGTGTTCAGAATCACAACGCAGTCGTCAAGGCCGAGCGCGCCAGTGCACGACGTTCCGCTCGCAATGTCTCGGCCTGAGATCAACCAAATAACCACTGATGTTGGGAGGTTTAACCATGGATAAACTGGCCCTGCCATAGGAATTCACTCGGTGATTCGCAAGCGGCGGCTTGGGCAAAGGACGCGTCGCGGCTCAAAGGGACGGCGATGGCGACGGTCAAGTGGAAGAACAACAGCAGAGCGGCAATGACGGAGAGGACCGACACCCAGGAGATGGAGCGGCAATGACGGAGAGGACCGACACCCAGGAGACGGAGCGGCAATGAAATTGGATTGCTTCGCAAGTGCTGCGCGGATCCAGCAGCGGATTGACCACAACTGGTGAAGATGTTTCACGTGATGCAGCTGCAAATTGAGTGAAGTTAGTTTCGCGTGGACTTATGTCGCATTCCAACAAATGTGGGCTCCATGGAATAAAATCATGAAAGTGCCCCTATTCTAAATGAGCTAGTGATGGAAATTCCACATTCCTGTGGTGAGGCCCAATCCATCCAGAGGAGACCCACCTTGATTTTTCTCAAAACGGAACACGACGACTATTATCCGCGCTTCCTATTCTGCGCCAGTTATCTGCAAAGTTTTACCCCGCGGATAAAAGAAAAAAAATCAAAGATAACCCCGCGGATAATAGGATCCCCGATATTGACCCCAGTGTATCACCGCGGGGGATAAGAGATGTTCTGTAGTGATTTCATTGGACCCTGTTGGATAATCTTTGACCGAGTCGATCACTGTATCTCGAGGCACCCAATCCGCTTCTGTATGTTACAGAGCAATATTAAAATAACAAACACATTAATTCTAACATTGCCTTGATTTTGACTTAAAACTTTCGTGACTGCAGGAATTCATATTCTATGGTTCTTTCTGTATAGTCGCGTAGATAGAAAAAATAATAACATTAAAATAATATATATTATGACGACCGCTTGTGTTGCAATCGAAACGTCGTGATATTTTTAGTATTTTTATTCACTTCATTAAAATTTTTAATATTATTATTTTATTTATAGTTTTTTTTTCTATCTACGTGACTTTACCGAAAGAACCATAGAATATGACTGCCTTGATTCATAATAGATTGTTTGGGTGAAGCCATGCGATGATCAATGAGCAGATCCGCATGATGAGTGGTTAGACACGACGTTTCCACCCCCAAGACAAACATCGCATCTGATTGTGAGATTCACTCACCCGCTCACCCACCCGCTCACTCACCCGCTCACCCACCCGCTCACCCACCCGCTCACGGGCGAGTGAGTTGACGATAACAATTGGCACGCTGTTGGATACCCGGGCAACACGAGCGTCAGTTTAACGTGTTTGGGAAGGCTAAACCCTGCAAATGAGAATGAGAAATTGACCCCAATAGCCCGGTGGGGGTGGGAGGGTGGCATCAGCTGCAGATGAGTGCCACCCATAACCACTCATCATGTGCAGGCAGTCACTGAACTGCGCAATAGTCGCCTGTGAATGCTACATGGCTCTCACGAGCCACACGTTTAGTCAGTGGTGCCTCGAGACAATGAAAGTCGCTCAAAGAGAACTTAGTTGACCGCCTAGACACGCGACAATTTGTTTGGCTGTGTCGGGCGCACAAACCTAAGTGTTAAGTAAAAGGAAGGCCAGTGGTTCGGGCAGTGCTCCTTTTTCAGAACAAAGCGTCAAGGACACATTGACGGTCGAGAAATAAGCGCTACACGAGGGTTCACGGAGTTGACAACAATTCAAGTTGAAAGCAACGGCCTCGTCACGCCCAGGATCACACAGCCTGGACAGGAACTGGGTTCGCCTTCCTCGCCTATCAAACGCCTCCTCCCCGCCACAGAGCGGAGTGATCGCGGGCTTGGCTCGCTGCGCGGCGCTCCCCCACGCCGCCTCGTCAACGCCGCGCGGTTCAAGCACCGCGCTGCCTCCACCCCACGCGCCGCGTCTCCACGACCCCTCTGCCACCCGGTCTCTACTGGAATGTAGATCGCTACTCCCTTGTACTTACACAGACGCTTCGTCTATCCGAAACCAGCGGCACGTTTGACAGGTCGGTATCACTCATTAATATCCGTGTCTCTTGCATCTCTCCGTCTCTGTGCTTGCGTCTTTTTCTCAACCCGAGCCTCTGTTTCCCTGCCCCTGACTGCGGCTCTGAGTCTCGCTGTCCGCGTTCTCCCTCTTCTGTTTGTATCTCTCCCAAATCGCCTTCGTACCCTACAATCACCGACTTCCCCACCCTCTCCACCTCTCCTCCCCAGCCGCTCCCCGCTCTTTCTCCTTACCTGGCCGCCTTGGGATGTAGGCGCATTGTCTGGAGTCGAGAGAAGGTGTTCCCTCCGCCAGTTGAGTCTCCGAGATTCAGGAAGCATAGGTGACTATACACCTGTGGCTCTGTCTCGCCTGCGCGAGGGGGGGGGGGGGGTCGTGGGGGTGGTCGTGGGGGGGGGGGGTCGTGGGGGTGGCTCTCCGACCAATCGCGCCCCCACGTTGAGTTGCCACATTCACGCCCTCCACCTCCCCACGCACTCAGCCTCCTCGACACACCTGAGATCGGTTAGAGGCAGAGCCAAGCCACTCGGCGGGGGTGAGTGTGCGTGGAGAGCGTCGCGTGGCTTGGCGCGCGCCTCTTCATAGTAACAGCAGCGACAGCAACAGCAGCAACAGCAGCGGCAGCAACAGCAGCGGCAGCAGCAGCAACAGCAGCAACAGCAGTAACAGCAACGGCAGCAACAGCAACGGCATTAACAGCAGCGGCAGCAACAGCAGCAATAGCAACAACAGCAACAGCAGCAACAGCAACAGCAGCGCTAGTCTCTGAGAGTGACGCTCGCCACGACGCTGGGCAGTTCACGCATGGGACGCTGCGCCGAGCGCAGCCTCGTGTGGTTTTAAACTATTACTGGTTTAACTTGTTTTACATTCATCAGGTAAGGCCCACTGAGATCTATAGCTCCTTTTCAGAAGCGACCTGGACACAAATGACAGCTCAACAAGGTGGCTTAAAATGTGCAAATTTAGAGCAGACAATTACTCAAGGCGCATGTTTATTCTAAATGTGGAGGGAAACCCGGAGGACCCGGAGACAAATCCACGCGACCACGAAGAGAACACGCAAATTCCAAATCTATATCGTCGTCAGGGTCGGTATCGAATCTACGATCTCCTGTACACAAGGCGAAAGGGTTCACATTTCGCAACCGTGGCGCCCCGTCAGAGCTGCCATCTGGCAGAGACTCGGTAATCATGCCAACGTTGGGCCAACGTTGGGCCAAAGTTGGTATGTGGCTGGAACTGTTGCTCCAAACTTTGGCCCAAAGTTCCATGGGGATCAACTGACGTTACAATTGGAGGTTGCGATTAACACTAAATACAATTATTCGTTTTTTAGTTGTAGTTTTTTGAAGAAGGGCCATTTGTCAAAACACGAGCCTCCTGCATATCGTCTGGAGTGTGGCAGTCATGGTGCCGAATGTGGTGGCTCCTTTACATATATACACAGTTCAAACACTCCAGTATGTACATAACATCGAACAAGGACCACAGCCAGCCGTGGCATTAGCCGGCCTGGCGACTCGCTGGTGCAGCAAGTGGCTCGCAATCGCTCTGCGCCGTGGAGGCAGCAGCGAGGGTTGGTGGATCGCGCGCACAAATTTCTTGAAACTCCCTTCGCGTCGGCGTCGAGGAGCATCCGTGACCCTGGCTATGGCAGGCGAAGGCGGTACAGCAAAAAGTGGACTCCATCTGTTCCATCTGTACAGGATAGAGTGTTGCCTCCTCGCACACGTGGGTTTTCTGTGGGTGCTCCGGTTTCTTCCCACATATATACAACTCATTAATTGGCAGAACACATCTTAATATTTACATATAGAGGACCACAGAGCTCGGGCAATCGTTGGTAGTGCCAGCTCACCGCGTGGATACTTTCCCGGCTTGCCTGTGGTTCCTCCTCACGCCTCCGAGTCACTGTCTCACATTCTTTTTGTTAATCGAAAGGTCGTGAGTTCAAATCCTAGTTGGTGGTTGGACTCAGCCCATCATCCCTCCGGGGTCGATACATGAGTAGAGTACCACGTTGTGGGGGAAGTTAGCAGCGGTTGTTTTGCAGGTACGACTCAGCTGCTGAACATCGGTATGTGGAATATTCCACCTGCGGCCCTAGCTCGCTAGTTGCGAGGCTGTACACGGGAGGTGAGCAGCAATGCTTCAATGTTCACTTGAGCAAGGAGGTCGCTGTGTCTGCAGCAGTAAAAACGTGGGAGAGAATACCCCGAGTGGCAGCCAGCGCGCGTGTGTGCAGACACCACACGGGGGGGGGGGGTGTTGCCTCTTGTCGTAGAGACGCGGGGTAAGGTGCGTCTCCACGCACAGGGGACTGCCGACAGATCTCGCTCTGATCACCGCGTGTTTGTTTTGGCTTGGAAGCTCGGCGCGCAGACCCAGCTTAGTGCCGCCCTGGCACGAGAAGCTAGCCCACTCCGAGACACACAGTGAGAGAGATGGAGAGAGGCGTGTGCGGGGTGGGCGAGAGAGGGAGAGAGAGCCCCCCCACCCCGTGCCGTGGTGTGGGGCCAGGCGGTCGACGCGCATGACGGCGCCTTGGACAGCCCTCGCGGCCCACGGAGAGTGCCTCTCGCGCCACTGCGAGCGCGCGCGTCGGCTCATTCTCTCCGAGTCCACATTCCACGAGCATGAGGCTAAGTCAACATTTGCGTGTTGCTTTTTGGTTTTCGGGTATTCACTTTTTGTTTCGTAGCCACCGGTTAAATAGTTGCCCCGAGCAATCAATAGGGGGGCTGCTCCCAGCTTTGAGTTCAAGCAAGTCTCGACTTCGCCGATTGAACAAATGGCTTGGTGACTGCTGCTGCTACTACTGCCTTGGTAGCCTTCTTCTTTTTCTTCTTACGTACGGCTCCTGCTGATGTAGATGCGGAGCAGCGACTGCAATTTCACATGCAGGTGGTCGATCCCGGATAACCGCGTTAGGAGTAGCGGGGTGTTTAATCGCTGCGATGTCCCCTTCGCATTTGTGGATAGGGGCATTGCGTCGTTCCACGTTGTATGGTCTGTTCTGGATGACCACAGTCACACGCTGCTGGAGAGTTTTTTTATTTTTCTATTTGTGCATCATCAGGTATCCGCAACCACTGCCATGGTTTGTGCAGTGGATGCGGTTTAGGGTGGACCATGAGCTTGGTGGAAGATCAAACTCATCCAAATATATGGATGAAGAGCGTTACATGTCGAATTTATTCTTCTTCTTCAAACAATGTGGCTCCCTGGGTTTGAGCATCTCTCAGGATCCGTTGCGCTCCACAGTTTAATTGACTCGAAGTTGAATCGGCATCGTCGCCCAATCACAACGCGAGAGAACAACGCCCCTCTTGAACCGCGATCCACCTCCCCACTCTTCCTATAATCCGCGAATCTTCCCACTATCCGAGATTTTTACGTATAGATTTGTGCATCAGGTATCCGCATCTGCTACTGCAGTGGATAGTGCGGTTTAAGGGTGGACCCACGAGCAGCTTCGCAGAAAATCAAACCCCCGGGAGATCTCCTGCTTTGGGTCGCTGGCTTGGAAGATGGCAGCGGCCTTCACGCGGCCCACTCTGTTGCGAAATATTCTGATTCTACAAATACGAAGTTTGATTCTGTTGTTAAGTGAGAAATCACAACGAATGCCATCAATGCGGCGACCGAACATCAATCGTCGATCTTCGATCTCCCCCGGTCTCCAGAGCAACAACAACAACACATTTCGATTTAAAGCTTTCGTGACTGCAGGGATTCATCTTCTTGGTTCTTTCGGTAAAGTCACGTAGAAGGGAAGTAATAAAATAATAAAAATAAAACATAATAAAATGAAATAATTCTCACGACGTTTCGGCTACAACGCAAGCAGCCGTCCTCAGGTGAAGAATGAGACACTACCAAGCTAGGAGCTTATATATAAACTGGGTTGGAGGTGGAAGAGCGCCTTAACAAAAAGAATGTGCATATGAAGAGGAATTTAGCATATTCATGGCAAAATGCGTAGGAGGTGGGCGGGGGGGTTTCAAAGTCATATTATGCCCATGCATTATGCAGGATCAGCAGCACCAAGGGGGGGTGCAGGGAGTAGCATTAACAAAGGAAAGGAATGTTATTGATATATAGCTGCAGTTACTAAACAACCACGTAGAAAACTAAAGTATGAACTACATAAAAAACTAAAGTATAAACTGCATAGCACCATCAGTATACTTACTATACTCTACAATAAGCTGAGTTACTAACAGCAAGTAATACATTACAATTCTACGTCGTAAAAATTATATAATATGCTTCCATCTAAACTTTATTCTCTTACATCACACGAGCATATACCGTACTATATACTGCCATAGATAAACCCAACATTAAATTCTATACTGTATTACTATAAACCACCCTATACTTTATACATTTCAACATAACACTATGTATTATTCTACCCACCTTAATGTGTATCGAAATGGTTTATTACGTCCTTCCAATGATTGCTAAGCCAGAATCCATCTTCTCGGTTAAAATTGTCTCTGTGTTTGTATATGTGGATCGCCTCATGAACGAATCTCTCATGATAGCCAGATGGCTTGCAGAGAACCTCTGTCTTGGAGAAGTCAATGTCATGTGAGCCCACTGAGTTGTAACAGTGATCTGCCACGGCTGAGGTGTTTGTCCTACCGTGTTTCAGGTCAGCTTTATGTTCACGGATGCGGTCCGAGACATGTCGTTTGGTTTCCCCAATGTAACTGCTACCACAGAGGCAACTTAATTTGTAGTTGCCTCTGTGGTAGCAGTTACGACATGTCTCGGACCGCATCCGTGAACATAAAGCTGACCTGAAACACGGTAGGACAAACACCTCAGCCGTGGCAGATCACTGTTACAACTCAGTGGGCTCACATGACATTGACTTCTCCAAGACAGAGGTTCTCTGCAAGCCATCTGGCTATCATGAGAGATTCGTTCATGAGGCGATCCACATATACAAACACAGAGACAATTTTAACCGAGAAGATGGATTCTGGCTTAGCAATCATTGGAAGGACGTAATAAACCATTTCGATACACATTAGGGTGGGTAGAATAATACATAGTGTTATGTTGAAATGTATAAGGTATAGGGTGGTTTGTAGTAATACAGTATATAATTTAATGTTGGGTTTATCTATGGCAGTATATAGTACGGTATATGCTCGTGTGATGTAAGAGAATAAAGTTTAGATGGAAGCATATTATATAATTTTTACGACGTAGAATTGTAATGTATTACTTGCTGTTAGTAACTCAGCTTATTGTAGAGTATAGTAAGTATACTGATGGTGCTATGCAGTTTATACTTTAGTTTTTTATGTAGTTTATACTTTAGTTTTCTACGTGGTTGTTTAGTAACTGCAGCTACATGTCAATAACATTCCTTTCCTTTGTTAATGCTACTTCCTGCACCCCCCCTTGGTGCTGCTGATCCTGCATAATGCATGGGCATAATATTACTTTGAAACCCCCCCCCGCCCACCTCCTACGCATTTTGCCATGAATATGCTAAATTCCTCTTCATATGCACATTCTTTTTGTTAAGGCGCTCTTCCACCTCCAACCCAGTTTATATATAAGCTCCTAGCTTGGTAGTGTCTCATTCTTCACCTGAGGACGGCTGCTTGCGTTGTAGCCGAAACGTCGTGAGAATTATTTCATTTTATTATGTTTTATTTTTATTATTTTATTACTTCCCTTCTACGTGACTTTACCGAAAGAACCAAGAAAACAACAACACAACAACACAGCAACAAGGAAACCCGCGATGCAGAACAAGGACAGAACCTACAAACTCAAAAACGCCACGCAGGAAAGCGCCCGAGTCGGGAGTCGAAATCAGTAGAGTCACACCCCGATTTACGTCTCCCCCTTTTACGTCGTTTCGCAATTCCGTCGTCACTGTATTAGCACCGCGACTGCCCCGATTTGCGTCGCCTCAACCCCACACTTACTTCTCTGACGGCGTCGTCCATCTCTCTCGTATCCGTCGGCCCTCTCAGCCTTCGCCTCCACCTACTATCTTGTAAATCGGTTCGCTTGACGTGTCGATATGGGTCGTCGTACATTTCGGGAACGCATCCCCGACGTAAACCGGGGGCATTTATTACTGCTACCTTATTTGCTGTGAGGTGCGCGTGTTCCCACCTCGCCACCCTGCAACTCAACAAAGGATGTTGCCGCCCTGCCCTCTGCTGTCCACAGCGTAACTCCACAGCCATTTGCAAGGCCCGTCCCATGCGTGCTGGTTGACCATGCAGGCGCTATCCAGTGTCAACTCTGTCAAACTGGCTGATTTGGCACATTCGGGGTTATTTGGCCATAGGTTAAGCTACGAGTACCGCGTCGTCTCTATCTCAGCAGGCATACAACGCAACACTACGACTGTCCACTTGGCCCATCGTTCCCGTGGGGGTGGCGATAAAATATAACTTTTCATCAAGGCGAAAGTGGTCGCCAAGTCGAGATTAGTGGTTACCCATCATTAAAAAATGTGGAATTTCCATCTGTGCTTCAGGGTTAGCAGTGGAGATACTAAACTAAAACTTATTTTAGTTCTTTCGGTAAAGTCACGTAGAAGGGAAATAATAAAATAATACAAAATAAACATAATTAAATAATTCTCAATGATAATGAGACTTATTTAATGTTTTATTTTTAATACAAAATAAAACATAATTAAATAATTCTCATAATTCTCAATGATAATGATAATTATTTAATAATGTTTTATTTTTATTATTTTATTATTTCCCTTCTACGTGACTTTACCGAAAGAACCAAGAAGATGAATCCCTGCAGTCACGAAAGCTTTAAATCGAAATTTATTTTTTATTTTACCAGGTAAGGCCCACTGAGCTATATAGTTCTTCTTCAGAAGCGATCTGGCCACAAATGCTAGCTCAACGAAGTGGCTTATCACGTGGAAATGGATAGCAGCCATATATTCTAAACGCATGTTTCTAAACGTTGCGGTAAAACCAGGAGGACCTGGAGAAAAATACACGCGACCACGGGGCGAGAGAACATGCAAACTCCAAAATATACATGTTTCAGGGTCGGTATCGAACCCACGACATCCTCCACACCAGGCGAGGAATGTATCAGCTTGCCATCAAGGCGCCGCTGCAGCAGGTAGATGATTCATGGAGGGGCCATTGCCATCTCACCTACGGCTTCGAGGCTCTGTTTCCATCAAATGTCTCGAAAGCCAGGCCCAAAGGGGCCGTCCATAAATGACGTCACGCGATTTTGGACGATTTAACCCCCCCCCCTCGTCACACGGCGTCACAAAAAGTAAGACCCCCCCCCCCTCAAATATAACGTCACAAAGCTCTGCCCCCCCCCCCAAACTATATTTCCATTTTGAAAATAAAACATGCTTCAAATCGCTTTAAACTATTGTCATTGTAGTGCGTATTTAATGAGGCGCTGCACTCTGATCTTGTAGGAAAAACATTTATTAAAACATCTATTTTATTAAGTAGAACGTGTTGTCTATATTTATTTAAAGTTGCGCATTTTGATGTGACGTCACATTTCCCAAACCCCCCCACCCCTCGTCACACATCGTCACAAATGTCTGACCCCCCCCAGGTGCGTGACGTCATTTATGGACGGCCTTAAACTTGAGCGAGCATTGTGTAACTCGGTCGCATGCAACTGGATCGCTTGTGTGGGCACGTCTCTGCAATCAGTTGCACTAGAGACGAGACTGCACTGTCAAGCGGCGATCTGCTCGGCGATTTGCAGCGACGCGTTTCACTGCATGCGGACCATGTGTGGACCGTGGGTGGTTTGTACCGTACAGAATGCGTCGTTTGATCTCCGTTTTGCGCAATGACTCGCTCAGATGTGGACAAAGCAGTTCGTTGGTTTTTTTTCGCAATTTCTAGATTGGTGATGTGGTTGCGCAACTAATCGCTGGGGCGTGGACCCGGCGAATGAGTAAAACACTCATTAATTGGCGGATAACACGTTCATATATGTAGAGGACCGCAAACCTTGGGGTGGGAATTTGGAGGCGGGTCACCGCGTGGCTGCTTCTCTTCTTGCTTCGATGTGGCTCCTCCTCGCGCCCCATTAGTCAGAATCAGAATCTTTATACTGGAGGAATCTGATGATCTATAAAGCTCTTTTGCACAGATGTCCAGTTTCATTCTCTCTCTCGCTTCAAGAGCGAGCGAATGTACAGCGCGCGTAACACAGTTGACGTCGTTAACAAAGAGTGGGGAAACGAAGTGGTGGTTAGGAAATCAAGATTGCACCCCCCACGGACACACGGCGCTCGCAGCGCTCCGGTGGTTGCCGTGTTGCTTAGGGCGGCCCATTCATTGTCCTGGAGGCGCCCGCCGAGTAACACGAGCAAAGTGGTTCTCAACCCTTGTGTTTGGCTATTGTCCCCCCCTCCCCCCCCCCCTTGTTGAATTTTGTTTCAACCGAATACCCCCCCCCCGTGCTTGACCCAACATGGTTATCTGAGAAATCAAAGTATGAATAATGAACATCAATATTTTAAACAATTGTCCATTTTGTGAGGTATCCTAACGAGCTTAGTAACTGCAAGCGAATACAACAACGAGCAGATGCTCTGCGTGCGCTCGCTGGTTACTCTGGTGGGAAACCACGTTGTTTACAATCACTGAGTTTAGAAATGTCTTTCATATCGTACTAGATTAGCATATAGATTCAAACTGCATCGTGGTAATTTAATATTTCCCGATTCGTACGTGATTATTCACCGATGACTCTCACGTATGATATGAATTCGCACATTGCCGCAAAACCCCAGAGGTCCGCGTACCCCCCGGGTTGAGAACCCAACGCATGAGCACATCGCAGCTTTAGCAACATTGTGTGAGCAGGCGATGCCGTCACAGCGTGTCCGGTCTCCGTCCCGCGTGGTGTTTAGTTTGGGTCCTCCCGGCCACCGTTTTTCTCTCTCCTCTCTCTCGTGTTGATTTGTGTGCGGTGGTTTTGTTTTTTGCACTACTCACTTTTCTGCATTGAAAGATATTCGGGCTCCCCCGTGTTGTTTGCACTCCAGGTCGCCATTACAAAAAGAAAACGTAACGAGCTAAAACTTGATTTTCATACAGCGTCCATACACGCAAGGCCACACAGCACATGACGTAAAATAACCAACCCCTTTTAATAAACTCAGGACGAGTAAAACTGAATAATAACCCTGGACAAATACAATTTTAATAAAACACAATGTGAAAGAGACATCGTCTACACAGAAGGATATGCAAGTGAAAACAGATATAGTCAAGACTACTTTGTCTCAATGGGATCGTGTCTGGTTATTTCATGAATCAGAATATTTATTTGTACTGGAGAAATTCGATGAGCTATAAAGCTCTTTTTTTTTACAGATGTCCAATAGGGGCAGGTAAAGATGTCCAATACAGGGCGTGCACTTTACACCTGAGCACAATTACCGAGTATTATGAAATAATATGGATGAGAACAAGATACGCAGGTGAATGACATCTTCCACAACAGTAAGCAGAGCGGGGCAGGAAACATCGCCAGAAGCGATGATGGACGATCATAGTAACGGAGCGGCAGCCAAGGATGGAACGTGTTCAGGAAGACGTGCACCCAGGAGATGGAGCGATGAGATCAGTTGGTGTACAGTGCTAGGTGGATCGTAGCATCCAAGATCGTAAGAGGTGGGCAGCGGGCGGGCAAGGATTTCATCCAGAAGTTCCAGTTTCACGTTGATTCTGGGTAACCAGCTGAGACATGTAAAAACACAGCTTCAAAGCTACATCATGGGACCTCCTTTTCCAGTAGCAAAATATGAGAATAGGTTTTCCCATTTTTTCTGGCAACAAAACAGGTGTTAAGATGTTAAAACACCAAACTGAAACCTTTAACAAGGAATCATGTCTACATTAAACACAATACTTGTGGTCAGAATGCAAACAAAAAACATACTCTGATAATATGTGTAGTGGGTAAAGATGGAGACTCAGTCTTCTCTGGAGGCAACACGTTTATTTATAACAATAATACTGTAACGGTAACACAAGGTCCCGAACACAAGGGGGTAACGGCCCCCTTCACCCTGGGGAGGTATAGCCTCCGGGCTAGCGTGCCCTCATCACTGGGACCACTTTCTATATTACAGCCCTCCGGCTAGTGGGGACCGAGGGGAGGCTAGCCTCACCCGACCCAGCCAAAATCCTCGGGTCCCGACCACTGGCCCACTCGGTCCCGGTCCTGACAAGGACTTCGGGTCCAGGGGTTCCCAGGGTCCTATTTTGGGCTGGCTTTTCGGTCTTCTGCTTGACGACGACTGGCAAACCCGTTCAGAGGTCCGACTTATTTACGGTGCCCAGGGTCACTCCGCCCCTGGCCACGCCTACTCTCTAGAACCTTCTGGAGGCACCTGGATTATTGCGTAATCCTCCAGCCCCCACTGGGGGCCTGGGGTGTGTACCTCCGGTTGCCAACCACCCTCTGGGTTCCCTGGCCGAACGGCGTTACTTGATACAGGCCGGACTCGCTGTTGCCCCCTGTTGACCCATGGCTGGCGCTACACCAGGTCAGGAGTGGTGACGGCGTATTACGCTAACAATACCCACTCCATATGTGTAGTGACCGTGAATGTCACTGTGTGGTGCCGGCCTTGCGAGGCCATGGCGGATAATATGTTGTCATTGTGTGCAGCCCAGTTACTGGGCGTAGTACCAGCCCTAGCGGGGCTTGGGTGAGCGCTGGTTAGCGCAGAGGCATCACGTACAGTGTGCGGTGCGGGTTCCCGGTGAGGGAGCGAGACAGTGTCAGCCAGCCAGGGTTACGTTGGGGCATGATACGTTGGTTGACCTGCCGACATGTGACCGGATGATATTGGAGGGGGGGCACCAGTGGACGGGGGCCGCTGGGTGGTCACGTGGTATAGAAGAGCTCTCGGGAGCCTTCGGGAAAGGGCTCGAGAGATCGAGAAGGTGGGCGGGGAGAGAGGCGGAGCCAGCCCCAGCCCAGGCAGATATAACTGGGGCCCCGTGTGGGGCTTGGGGTTCTTGACTGTTGGTGAGTGAAGATCCACGTCGGGTTGAAGAAGCCTCGAGCCACGCGGTCCGGGACCCAGCTCATGGTCCGGACCGGGATAGCGGGACCGTGTCTAGTTCTGCCGTAGCGTGGTTAGATGGGCATTCAACACCCAAGTGTAGGTTACGTTATGTTATGTTGAGTTGATGTAATAAATAGTGTTGCTCCCATGACAACGTCTGCGACTCAGTTGGACTAACTACATATGCATTTGTCTTTGAAACTGATTGGTCCACACCAGAGACCGCTTTCTTTTGAGCCTAGTCTCAAACGGTGTTAGACCAGAGGACGCCAAAAAGCATACAGCACAAAGACAAGCACTATCAGAGTAATAAGAGCTCGGGGGTGAGCAGCTACATCATGGGACCTCCTTTGCCAGTACCAAAATATGATTGTGCTTAATGTAGACATGATTCCTTGTAAAAGGTTTCAGTTTGGTGTTTTAACATCTTAACACCTGTTTTGTTGCCAGAAAAAAATGGAAAACCTATACTCAGCTTCAGAGCTCATCAGATTCCTTCCAGTCTAAATAAAAATTCTGATTCTGAGAATTCAAGGCACCAGGAGGAGCCTCATTTGCCACAGTAAGTGAGTGGGTGAATGAGTGTGTGGCTGAGCGAGTGAGTGAGCTGGCCGGTGAGTGATTGAGAAAGTGAGTGAGTAAATGGGCGAGTCATTTAGTTGAAGTTGATTTTGTGTGACCAGCTGAGATCTCAAGAGACCTGCAGGAGTCTCATTTGCAACGGTGAACTGGGTCACAGAAATGGCAACAATCAAATTAAAGTACATCGATGAAGCAAACAGAAATCAGTATAAAAACAAGTTTTTTCATCAAATGATTATTAAGATGGGAGAGTAACAATGACTATTTGAAGCGATGGAATTCCAGGAGTTTGGGGCATCCACAGAGAACGAGTGGGAACCACGTGGGGTACACAAGTCCACGGCAGAGTGCACTTCTTATTGACGTGGAGCGCCTACGATGTTGAGGCTGAATAAATAGTGCCTCGGTAAGGGACTGAGTTACGTGGTTGTGTGTATGCATTTAATATAAACTTGGCCCAATGAGTCCCTCTCTGAGTTGAAAGAGGAGCTGATAACCAGTCTCTGAGTAAACATCACGGTGATGAAAGGCAGAATGAAAGAGAGGATTTAGCAACTTCAAGTTGGTTTCAGAGGTTTATTTGTATATGTCAGCATACTTTAGGATCTGCCTTAATGTAACAGCTATGAAATGTGGAGCTTTTTCCCTCCACATTTAGAATCAACATGCGTTTAGAATATTTGGCTGCTATAAATGTATACATGATAAGCCACTTCGTTAAGCTAAACATCGGTCTACCTGGCACCGACTCCAGTGCATGCAATTATCACCTTCCACCATACATTTTTTTGGGTTAGATCACGTAAAATATGAATGTGTCGTCAAACCCGCCACCACCCGACACAGCCAATCAATAAGGGTTGTCACGTCAACACAAACGTGCCGATTAGTTAACTACTTCAGCACACCTGTGTGTTGGAGGAGTAAACCCACAACGGTTACAATTCGAGTACGACGTTTGGCTGGCGATGACAACAACAACCACCAGCGTCATCGGGCGACTTGCCAGAACTGTGAAAGTGTTCATCTTGGCAGACCGAAAGCGACAACAGCACAGCAGCAGCACCGCGATCCACCGTTCCGGCGCGCTCCCACCCTGACCACCCACAACGTAACCCCAACGCACCAAAACCGGTGCACGGGCCACCCCCCACCCCTCCCACCCAGCCCACCCCTCCCACCCAGCCCACCCCTCCCACCCCTCCCACCCAGCCCACTCCCCCCACCCCTCCCACCCAGCCCACCCCCACCCCTCCCTCCCACCCAGCCCACCCCCCCCAGCCCTATATAACGCCAATGTGGACCCCGCCACTCTGGCGGCACGGAGTGCACCGAGCGTCGGTGCCGATGGACTCTCCCAAAGAAACGCGCCCCCCTGCGCCGGGTGCGGTGCCAGACGCTGCAGAGGCGGACATGGCCACTCCGGGCTCCTCAGCGATGTTCGCTCCTCCACCGCCGCCACCGCCGCCTCCGCAGCAGCAGCAACAACAACAGTCTCAGCAGCAGCAGGGAGCTCCGCGTGCCACCACCAACCTCGTGGACGACTTCGAGGCGGCTTTCGAGGTACCCGTTAAAGCCGTCGTCGCGATTGCGTAGGCCTCTACGTAGATCGCGCCGCTTTCCTGGTTCCTCTGCCGGTGCAGCGACGACTTTGGCCGGCGGGCGCGGGGCCCCGAGGTGGGTGGCGGTGGCCCCGGGGTGGATGGATCGTGTACGGCTTAGAGACCGAATGGTAAATTTAGACTTAAAACTTTCGTGACTGCAGCAATTCATATTCTTGGTTCTTTCAGTATTAGACTAGAGGTATAACACCATTTGAGACTAGGCTCCAAAGAAAGCTGTCTCTGGTGTGGACCAATCGGTTCCAAAGACAATGCATATATTATCAGAGTATGTTTTTTGCATTCTGACCACTATTGTTGTGGTTAATGCAGACTGATTCCTTGTAAAAAGGTTTCAGTTTGGTGTTTTAACATCTTAACACCTGTTTTGTTGCCAGAAATAAGGGGAAACCCTATTCTCATATTTTGGTACTGGCAAAGGAGATCCCATGATATTGCATTCAAGCGTTTAGAATATACAAATACTGTACTGTATAAGTTTGTTATCAATTAAAACTTACTCTGTGGTCGAGTGAGTTGGAAATCGCTGCCCGCTACTGTGTGGAACAGAAGTCACTTGAAGGGATGTCTGAGGTAGCGGGGTGTTATCTTGCACAGAGGCAGAGATCCAAACGGATTGTCTCATAACATGACGCCGATGTTATATTTCAGGATAAAAGAAATTGGGGGGAAATTTGGAAAAGAATACACAGCAGATAATTTGGTGAATAATTCATGAAACAAATCCAGCCCTGTGTAATGTTCTCGTTATATCAGGCTTGCTGTGCCTCCCTCGTTTCTCAAGAATATGTCAACAGCACGGACCAGGATGAAATCAGAACGGGTAAGCACACACGCAAAAAGGCAAAATTCATGAATCCTACATGTGCTGATACTGAGTGTCTATTAAGGCTAGCATGGTACACGAGGCTGATGTTGTGAACGCCACAATGGACAAAAACATGATGAGTCTGGTCGCCTTTGTATACAGGCCTAATATTCCACTATCCATCCTCAGGCCTCCACATGTATTGGTCTCATTGTTTCTAATCTACAGTAGTCATCCTCTCAGGAGAATTATCTTCTGTCAGCCATCATCCCTTTAGCCATGGTGTCCTGCCCAAGCCCACTTAATTCAACAGTCAAGGCGACTTATGCATTTACGTCTCGTTGCCATGGATTCATGGTATATTTCAAATTATTACGTTATTATGAATCACTACATTGGTACAGTGGTTAGTACACTGTGCTATAAACCAGACAACCTGAATTTTATTCCCAGCTACAGCTTATATCAGTCGCGAGTGTCATCAAAATGATTCCTGGGCAACCAAGTAAAGGAGGATGCTTGAAAAGAAGTCCAATGATTGGATAATAAGTGATGCATTTTGCTTGATCCAGGTGCTCGGTGGATGAGTCCATGGCAAGACCATGATTCACGGCTTGCCTTTATCCGGCATTGGATTGATAATGGTTAATAATGATAAAAATGGATCCCCGTGGTGGTCATGGTGATCTGTGTGTGCAGGCGTTGACCAGAGCATACACAGGTTCCTGGACGTGGCTCGTCAATGCGAAAGTTTTTTCCTGCAAAAGCGACTTCAGCTTTCGGTGCAGAAGCCGGAGCAAGTTATACGAGAGGTTTGTTCACTTTTCAGTATGCTTGCTCGCACACAATGCACACAATCGCATGCAACGCACAATGCAAGTGATACACAGTTGCGTGCAATAAGCGATGTATGATCACGTAGGACTTGCACATTCGCACGGTAATTCGTTGCATGCTCAACAGGTATGTATGTTGAACTTCTTTCCCACCGTACGTTGCCAACCATGCTAATCATGTGGCGAATGTAAGCAGTTTAATCGTTGTAAATGGAGTTCACTTGTGGATAATTTTTCGTATAATTTGTGGAGTAGCTCAAAACCATTCCAATGAATAGGCAATGCACCATAATGAGATAGGGTTTTGTTTTGGTTGAAATTAATGTTCTGTTCTGAAAAATATAAGGTTTTCTATTTAAATATGATGTTGATTTAAATTAATTTAACACGAGGTTTTATAATGGTATGTGACGAGGGTTCTGTATCAGATGAGACTAATATGTTTTTGGATGAGACGGGGTTTATGGAGCCAATAACACGACTGCTTTGTACTGATCGAGGCAACATTATCCCTCTGAACTGCATTCTGAAATTCACCCGTCTCGAGCCTTTTCATCGCTAGCCTTTACCACCCTTACACCTGCGTTTATCCACAGGACATCACCGACCTCAAAGCCGAACTTCAACGCAAGGAATCTCTCATTCAGCGGCACCTGGGCAAGCTACGACACTGGCAGGCAGTGCTTGAGGACATCCACGGACAACCCCGCAAGGGTCCTTCTGGAGAGGCTCCAACACAGGGGCCCCTCGCCTTCCTGGAGCAGGCGTCCGCCAACCTGCCCGCTGCGCCGTCCAAAAACTAAAATGCGTACTCGTGCGTAGCAGCCATTTTTGTCAATGCACTGCTGGATGAAGACCTTCCAATGCCGTGTGGGTCGTGTGGCTGAATTTTACCATGGTGCACCATGCTTGTGAGTGTGGGTTGGTGAAAGGGGTCACAAGCACTCGTGATAACCTGGGTTATAAGAGTTGTGCCGCACTGCCCTCTGCTACCTATAACGTAGCCCCACATAGCTTATAACAGCTGTTTTATGCATGGTGGCTGCTCCTTCAAACACCGCCCAGGCTCAAGCTTGCTTAGATTTTGAGATCTGACGACATCAGGTATGTTGCGGGCAATTTGGTCGTAGATACACCTATTAACTTTCCACAAATCCATGCGGTGCTCTCACCAGGTGTTTCACTTTTGTGTTTAGTTGTCTGACACCTCTGATTAGCACGGTTGGTTACGTACGGTGCGAAAGTCGTTTAACATACATACTTATCGACGCCTCCTAAAGTGAAACTCATTTCTGCTCTGGGCCATGGACTAAAGTGATTGTCTGTTTATTCGCCCCAAAGACATGATTATGAAGAAAGGATCTTCAAACCTCATCCACATGATTTATACTAAGCCTGAGACTGTCTCAGGATGCCAATAATTTGTTGCAAATCCTTGGGACTCGTAGACCCAGACTAAGGCAATGCAATTTATTTACTATTGTGTTAACGTCTAGTTTTGTACAAATAAAGGTTGCTTTGATAAAGTTGCCTCGGTATTTTTTTTATTGCTGATTTGATTGTCACTATGGTATCACTATTTCATTGAAGTAATTTTGCATTGTGATTTGTTGAAGCCACCATTCGTGGCTGTTATCGTCGGGTGGACTAATTACAGTACAATACATTCAACATGCGAGTCCATCTATTTTTGCACTCAATACAACATGACTTGAGTATAGGAAGGACTTTCCAAGCCCGAGAGAGGTGCGTGCAATTACACTGAGATTGGAAGTCATGGATTAGAGAATATACATTGGTAATAAGAGTAAACGGCGTTGTCGTGAAATGTCAATTGATTCATGAGCACAGCACACTTGAAACTTTTAAGAAGTATGCATGCACACTGCAGTGAAAATCAATTTAAAGTTTCTTCAAAGTACAGAGTTGTCCAGGTGTCTTGTAAACCACAATTGACCCCTTTGCATATTCATTTCTGTTTTAAATAAACCTTACTTTAAAAAAAGTTGATAGATAATTAAATGGGGATCACAAGACATCTGGACCAACATCTATCAGCTCACTGTTGGGTGAGGGCCTCCCCACACCATATGCGGGTTATTTTAGCCCGACTTCACGCCTTTTCGTGAGGGTTGGCGGTATGGGGCATCGATCCAGGAGCATAACGACAATGGATTTCGCTGTGCTGCCCACCAACGAGTTAAATCCATGTCTAGCTACACGGTATGTAGCTACATATGAGCATGTGTGTGTAGCTCCACGTATTGATGACACTTGAGAAGTCATTGCTTAATTAGTTCAATTGGTTTGAAGTAATTTCATGTTATGCAGTCCAAGATTTAAGAGATGATTGCCATCGTGTAACTTGCCATACTCATTTAAATTTACAAAGCATTTGTAAAGCAAATTGGCAGTAATTGTCCAAAACTTACATTAATTTAAAGTCCGTGGACAAAACAGTGATGACCCAAATGATTTAATATTTTTTGGATTAAATCAAGGATCTCAACTGAGTTTCAATAGGGTGTCAGTTTAAAAACAACTAATCAGCAGCCATGGTCAATCCACCGCTAGATTAAAGCCTCAACCACCACCAGCCTTGCAACAACAGTCGCCATTCGCCACTAAGTGGTGGTGACGTCACCACGGCGCTTGTACCAGGCTAGGTGCATTTTGAGGCCACGTGAAGTGTCGAACGCTCGCTGGCACGAGGTCACAGAAGTTGACCCCAGGCTGCCATTGGTAGACTGAGATGACCGGCAGATGCACCAGCTGTGCCCCCCACTGCCAACTTCGCTGTGTTTTAGCCACCCGGCGCTATGCTAGTTGTGATGCAACAATACACCCAGCGCAATGCATTGCAGCCCGTGGCTGCCACTCAATCACTATTCTTGACCAGCGGTCCTTCAAATGGCATTGTTCTGCCCAAGCGCACTCTGTTATTCACCTGATTACGTTAACATTAGCTGCCCCGCCGATCCTGCTACACCTGAGTTATGCCCATGTTAAACCTTTACCTGGCAGCCCTTTAATTGGTGGAAACCCACCACCAGTGCCGTCGTTGCCGACTACAGTACTTCCATCACTCATATTAACATTAGCTGCCCCGCGCATGCTGCTGACACTTGGGCTACGCCCATTTTTAATCTTTATAAACAGTTTGCCTTTAGAGGCTAACCCCCTTTTCCTGATGACGCCCGCTTGTGTTGCGATCGAAACGTCGTAGTTTTTTGTTATTTTCTTTGAACCTATCTACGTGACTTTACCGAAAGACCCATAGAATATGAATTCCTGCAGTCACGAAAGCTTTAAGTCAAGATAACAAATGTGTTGAGTTTTTCTTTCTCATGTACTATACCTGTCAACCCCTTATCAGTGCCCTACCTTATTACAGACCAATTCAGATCTTATTGGTCACCCCGTGCCCTTATACATCTCAACGTTCATCCTATAAAGTCACAAGGGAGAAACACAAATAGACAAAAAAGATGTTGCCTCGATTGAAACGGCTGTACGCCGTATGGACCTGAAAACTCAATTTCCCTTACAAGAATACAGGTAAACTGTATGGGTTGACAGGTATGAAGTACAGTATGTGGAAGGCCTTCTTCATATGCGGTCGCTAACGGTACTTGTCCCAAAAGCATGTGAAGCCTATATTATTGGGTCTTTCGGTGAAGGCACGTAGATAGGTTCAAAGAAAATAACAAAAAACTACGACGTTTCGATCGCAACACAAGCAGTCGTCTTCAGGAAAAGGGGGGTCAACTTCCAAGGAAAACTGTTCATCAGGGTTTGAAATGGGCGTAGGCCAAATGTCAGCAGCCAATGATAATGTGAGTGGTGGACAGCCAACCCGAGGGTGGTTGGTTTTCCACCATTCAAAGGCTCCCAGGTGAAACCTATGAGGTGGATCTTTGAAAAAGTAAGAATAGGTTTTACCCTTTCTGGCAATAAAACAGGTGTTAAGTTATATATTCTTGGTTCTTTCGGTTGACACAACTGTGGTGGGTGCCATCAAAAACAGGGATGAGACAAACTACAGGAGTGAGGTGAGCAGGCTGGCCACGTGGTGCAAGGACAACAATCTCCACTTGAATGTTGAGAAGACGAAGGAGATTGTTGTGGACTTCAGGAGAGTGCACACCCAGCATACTCCGCTAACCATCAACGGTGCTGCAGTGGAGAGGGTGAGATGCACCAAGTTCCTGGGTGTGCACATCTCTGAAGACCTGTCGTGGAGTCACAACACTGCATCACTGGCCAAAAAAGCCCAACAGCGCCTGTACTTTCTCCGCAAACTGAGAAGAGCAGGAGCCCCGCCCCCCATCATGCACACCTTCTACAGAGGCACCGTTGAGAGCATCTTGACGAGCTGCATCACCGTGTGGTACGGCACCTGCACCGTGTCCTGCCGCAAGACTCTGCAGCGCATAGTGAGAGCAGCTGAGAGGATCATTGGTGTCTCTCTCCCCCCTCTTCTGGACATTTATAACACCCGCATCACCAGCAAAGCAATCAAGATTGCAGGTGATCCCACCCACCCATCTCACAGCCTCTTCAGCCTGCTGCCGTCAGGGAGGAGATTGCGGAGTCTTCGGGCCAAGACCAGCAGGCTCAAAGACAGTTTCTTTCACCAGGCTGTCAGGAGACTCAACTCCCTCCCTGCTCTACCATCACTCCCCCCCTCTGCCCACCCTCCCCCCTTTGCCCCCTGACCCCAATCCCCACACACACATTCACTCGTACATCCTGATCTCTGGACTGCACATTGCACTACATCGCACTACCACACCGGTTTAAATATCTTATTTCTTTAAATATTTTATTTAAATAATATTTTACATTTTATAATTCTTGACTGTTGTTTATTTTAAGTCTATTACATTTTTGATTATTTATCTTGTGTTGATCGCCGATTGTTTATTGTTTATTTATGTCTGTTAATTGTGATTATTTTTTCTAATTGCTTGGTTGCACCGTGGGACCAAGAGAGAGGACTGTAATTTCATCTGTGTTGTATGTCATGCATGTAACACACTTGACAATAAAGTGACTTTTGACTTTTGACTAGAAGGGAAATAATTAAATACAAATATAAAACAATACAAATTCTCACGACGTTTCGACTGCAACATAAGCAATCATCAGGTGTTAAGATGTTTAAACAACAAATAGAAGCCTTTTGCAAGGAATCATGTCTGCATCAACCACACGTACTTGTGGTGAACATTCCAAAAAATCATGCTCTGATAATATATGCATTGTCTTTCACACTGATTGGTCTACACCAGAGACAGCCTTCTTTACGGCCCGGCCTCACCAGTGTCAGATCAGAGAACGTGAATCTTCGTCTGCGTTGAATATCAAATCGCGTTCTGGATGTCGCCCCTCTCGGGCCACCGTCGTCGCGGTGGGGGGCGGGGCGGATGGGGGGAGGGGCGTAGCCGCCACTCTTCCCCCGTCATGGCCGCTCCTCACAGCAGCAGTAACAGCGGCGGCGGCGACTGCGGCTGAGGGGGAAGACCACTCCACAACAACAAACAACACAGCAACAACGACCGAGACGGCGGCCACGGCGGCCTCGGCGACAAGCGACGGCGCCATGGAGATGTCCCAGATGGAGTGGATTAACGACGTGGACGACATGTTTATCCACCGTATCGACTCGGCGGAGATCGTGTACGAGCCGCGCAGGAAGCGCGCTAAGATGGTGGGGCGCTACCTGATGGGAGACCTGCTGGGCGAGGGCTCCTACGGCAAGGTCAAGGAGATGCTCGACTCGCACACGCTGTGCCGCCGCGCCGTCAAGATCCTCAAGAAGAAGAAGCTGCGCAAGATCCCCAACGGCGAGGCGAACGTCAAGAAGTGAGCGGCGGCGGTGGCGGGCGGGCGTGATGGGACGAGGCACTGCCGCATCGCACGCACCCCCCTCCCCACTATCACCTTAGCAGGACAGTCTGAGGAGGTGGTGATGAGGTGCAGAGTGGGACAGTCCTAGGAGGTGGTGATGAGGTGGATATTGGGTCAGTCCTAAGAGGTGGTGATGAGGTGGATATTGGGTCAGTCTGAGGAGGTGGTGATGAGGTGGATATTGGGACAGTCCTAGGAGGTGGTGATGAGGTGGATATTGGGACAGTCCTAGGAGGTGGTGATGAGGTGGATATTGGGTCAGTCTGAGGAGGTGGTGATGAGGTGGATATTGGGACAGTCTGAGGAGGTGGTGATGAGGTGGACATTGGGTCAGTCTGAGGAGGTGGTGATGAGGTGGATATTGGGTCAGTCTGAGGAGGTGGTGATGAGGTGGATATTGGGTCAGTCTGAGGAGGTGGTGATGAGGTGGATATTGGGTCAGTCTGAGGAGGTGGTGATGAGGTGGATATTGAGTCAGTCTGAGGAGGTGGTGATGAGGTGGACATTGGGCCAGTCCTAGGAGGTGGTGATGAGGTGCAGAGTCGGACGGTCCGAGTAGGATTTGGATCAGTGCGTCCCCCTCTGATAGAGGTGGTGTTGTAGAGGTGATTATGGTGTTGTTATTGTAGGTGGTGGTGGTGCAATTGGTTCTGTTAGTCGGGTTGGAGGTAGTGTTTGAGGTGGCGTGAATTCTTTAGGTGGTTGTGTTGGTGATAGAGGTTGTGATGATTAGAGGACGTGGTAGTGGTATTGTTTGTTTTGCTCGTGAGCAGAGACGGTTAAGAACTCCGAATGGTTGAAGGATATCCCTGGCGTCTTGTTGGTAACGTAGGCATTTACCACGTATGTCCTCCAAAGATGTCCTACACGTCTGTCGTAGCAGGCAGAAAATTATCACCCTCAGCCGAAACCCACGTTGGGGCTCAGCGTGTGTTGAATAATCCCTGGCTAGGAACGTTCCACCAGGTGTCAAACACTTCACATCAGTAATGGGGTGTTTTTTGTAGAAAGTGGAGAAGTTTCCATTCCTGGGGAGTTGTGTTCGTGATTAGCTCTGGCTTGACAGCACTTCGATCGAACGGATGGAGCGGCGTTATCTTATCAGCTGTGTAACTTTGTGTTTAAGCTGCGTGTACTTTTGCTCAATATTAACTTCCGGGTCTTGTCAGCCACAGTGGTGATGCCCTTTCTGTGCTTGAGCAACGTCGATCCCCTGTCGAGAATCACCTGTGCTGGCTGCATACATTCAGCCTGGCCTGCCTACGCGCTATCCTGAGTTTAACCAGACTGGATTGTGTGAGGAGCTCATACATCTTAGAACTATCTGTACACAGTCCCATCTGTGCGCTCCTCTGGTAAGCAAGGTTGTGTTGGCCAAGTTATGTCGCCCGTAAAGCCCAACTGCCACGTGCCCAAATAACTTCTGTTTGGCCGGGTAGAAGGGGCTAAATGGGCACGGCATGTTCAGTACCAGCGGTGTCAAAATCGGCCTTTGTGGAGGAGGCTTGTGAAGGACGTTAGTGGGCAGGGGGAAGTTGCCCTCCAACAACAATGAAGGGTGGAGGAGGGACGCTTATAACGATCTGAGCACCGGTACGGCTAAAACACAGTGGGGATCACAGGTGGTGCATTTGCCATCTCAGTCGGTGAATCCATAACACCTGGGTTTGTCTATGACCTGCCAGCTAGCCTTCCACACTTCACATTGCCTCAAAGTGCACCTAGCCTGGGACAGGCAATGTGGCGCTGTCACCGTCACTTCGGGGCGATTGGTGGCTTTTGAGTTTGGTGTTGGTGGTGGTGCTGTAGGTGGTGGTGTTGACAATTGAAACGGTGGTGCTATCAGTGTTGGTAGTGCTGCTAATAGATGTCGTTGGCGTTTATCTTGTGTGATGTTGGTAGTGTTTGTGATGGTATGCTGGATAGATGGGGCTTAATGGGCACGGCATTGGCTAGATAATAGATTTTCTGATGTGGTACTCAATGCTATGGAGCTGATTGGACTTACCGATGATGAGTACCACCAGTGTCAAAATCAGCTTCTGTGAAGGAGGTTCGTGAAGGACGCTGCTACGGAGCTGGAGGCAGTAGACCTCTAGAAAAAACGATGCGGCTAAAACGCAGAAAGTTGGCAGAGTGGGGAGCACGGTTGGTGCATCTGCCACTCATCTCAGTCAGTCAACCCATGGCACCTGCTGGGTCTGTTAGTGACCTGCCAGCGGGCCTTCGAAATTTCACGTGGCCTCAAAGTGCACCCAGCATGGCACAACTGCCGTGGTGACGTGACCACCACTTTGTGGTAAACAGCAGTTTTATTTTATTTTTGTTGTGCTATTGATGGGAAGCGGTAGTCTATTTGTTAGCGTACTACACTTACGGCCAACATCAGTGGCGGATATCTGAACTCGAATGAGTACCTGGTGTGATTTGTGAACATCACCACTCAGGAGACAAAGGCGGTTGGGCATGGTACTGTCGACACCACCTCCACATGTGCCGTGCCGGCCTTCTTAGGTGCTCGCCAACAGCACTTGCCCCCAAAGTCTGTGAAGGCTATAAACGGTATACTTCTCTTTGTTATTCATAGAGGTGGTCCTGTGGGTGGTAGTGTGGATGGTGGTGGTGTTGCTTGTAGATGTTGACCAGGGTCACCTCTTGTCAACCACTGCTCGAGTCGATCACTGCAGGCCTAGTACAATGTCATGCCCCTTGCTTATCTTATTCGTAATGCACATAGTTAATAGTATGCCTTCGTAATATATTTATGATGAATCTGCAGTACGTCAAATTGTACTTAATTCATTCTTACTGAGCCCAAATTAAGTACACTCTAATACTCAGCATTATCATTTACCTATAACCAATTTAATGCACAGTTACATTCAAAACCATCCATAAAGGTTAAGTGAATAATTATTAGCAGTGTAATGTGGTTCATAATAAGCACGTTGCTGATATGTTAGTAATGTCATATTTGTATAATTTTCTTTGAATGGGACGGAGCCATTGGCACATTGCTTTATGAACCCAGTGTACTGAGTTCAATTCTCAGCCATAGCTAATAGCAAGTTGCATATAATCCAGTCCTGCACCACTCCCTTCGGCAACCGGTGAAGTATTGACAAACATTGCCCATGGCTGACACAATATGGGCAGGCCTCTATTCAGCACCGGATTGATACAAGGACTGCACACATGCACGCAATTTTCTTAAACGTACAATATGTAACTTGTATACTGGTGTTTATCTTATGATAGTTTTTCCATTCATTGCTCTTGTCTATAGTTATTTGTCAGTGGTTCCAGTATTAGAATGGAGGATTGTTGTCACATTGACCTCAACTTGTTTATTTTGAACAATGGTGGTAAATACATTCCTTAAATATCACAATACCAGTTGTCACCAGGCAATGCTATTGTATTGGCATTACCGATATATTAACACTTTGATCTTGATTTGAAGCTTTCGTGACTGTAGGAATCCATACTCTTTGGTTATTTCGGTAAAGTCACGTAGGTAGAAAAAATAATAGATCACGACGTTTCGACGCAAGCAATCGTCATCAGGCGGAAGAAAGGGGAGGGAAGCTGCTGGTGCAGGCTGCTTTTAAAGGTTAGAGATGGGCGTAGCCTCAGAGTTATAAACGAAGTGGGGGGGGGGCTAGTGATGTTAAAGTGATACATTTGCATGTAAATGTACTATGTAAATGTGATTAGCATGTCAATGTAAGCTCGCAGCGCGCCGTCACATCGAGGACTGCATATCAATGTAAGATCGGAGAAATTTGCATGCAAATGTACTTTGTAAATGTGATTGGAATGACTTTACGGAAAGAGTATTCACACTTTGGTGGTGATCATGATACTGGTATCTCAATCCCTGTAGCTTATCGCCAACCTTGGCATTTTGGATATTGCATACATTTCCTCCGTATGGTAGTCGCCATCCCACGAATCACACAAGAGTCTTCTTCGCCTGCAGGGCGACTAGCTTGTCAGGCAGCTTATATTCTTGTCAACAATGCCAATATGTTCCTGAGCTAAATGCCAATGTCGAGGTCTGCTTGCCACGAGAGTGCTTCAGGCGAGAGTCCAGGCACTGCAGCAGGCAGTCTAGCAAATGTGCTATTTTCCTGTCTAGATTGTGTACATTTGGAACTCGGAGCAGTTATAACCTCGTGTGACGGAGATATCATGGGGGTGCCTCTGACATCTCTTCAAGTGATCTATTTTATCCGCACGAGCAGGGGGGTGTTGCACATTCCCACCTGCCCAGCATATTCTCATAGCTGCATATTTTTCTCCAAATTGAGTAAAACACTTAATGGATGGTGTTTTTGTTTTGTACAGTCATTGTTGACAAGCCTGAGATGATCGACTAGCTGCACTAGAGACCATGATTTAATCATGGGTGTCTATCTGGATTGGAACCTCCGTCATACCTGCTCAGGGCTCTTATCCTTAGTACAACCTAGGCAATCCTGCCCCCCCCCCCTCCAGGATGTTTGAGTGTAATTTCTTAATATGCTTGGGTTTCTCTGGACATTCTTCATTGCATCCCATATGAAAAATACATCACCTATTACATTATTAGCCTCACATTCTAAAAAGGACAATTCTGAAAAAGTCTTAAGCTAATGACACTTTTCAGAATAGGGGACTTATTAATTTGAGCTGCAAACATGCCACTGCCTTTTAGAAGTAGGTATGCATTCACCAAACAGACAGTTTAGTGCGTAGGTGGTGTTGAGATTCAGTTTGTTACACACAATGCTAAATATCTCGGTATAAGTTACAAAAACATTCAAGCGATTGTTTCATGGCCTTGATTGAGTTGAACACCATTGGGGTTTGTAATTTTATTTTGCCTTGGTAAGTTTTCACTTCGTGGATTTGCTAGTCACAGTCTAGTTGATGGTCGACATATTTTAAGGGGCTTTAATGTGCATTTTGTAGAAGGTGGGGCAATCTTTGCAAACTAGTACAGTTAAAACAATGGTTGCTCAGCAGAGGCCCAACATGCTAAGCATGCAAAAACAAACAGCACTATTAAAGTTGTAATATCTAAGAATCATATGCTTTTTGAATCGGTAAGGTTATTATTATAAGAGCTCAGCAAAAGAGACGGTGGGAGGGAATTACAAAGTGGTGCAATGGGAGGGAAGAAGTAGAAAGAAGTGTTGTGACCAGCAGTGTGGTGGTGGAACAGTGTAGTGGATGTGACGCAGTAGTCAGTGTCTGGTAGACTCAGTCCTCAATATGGGTGGAGGACTCAGTGAATCAAGTTCACGGGAACGGTAATCACGGAAGTGGTGATAGAAGAGTGTGAGGAGATGACTGAACGCTGTTGAGCGAGTGACTGGATTGAATCGGTGACTGCCGCATCATCAATTTTGTTCAGGGTTATAAAGATACGTAGATTTACATTGATTGTATCGTTCATAATATAAACGTCATACATGCATCCAATCGTGTGTGTGAGATTCATTGGTTTAAAATTCAAATATGGATTTTTGTGACCTCCCCAGCCACTGAAGGCCTCGGCATTCACCACAATGGTTAATGCCCAAGTTCACTCATTGACCATTAGGCTGCACCAAGCCTAGCACATTGCTTAAAAAGTTTTCTCATATCCCTTAATAAAAACAAACACTTTAAATGAAAATGCAATACAGCACTTTCAAGGAAAGCCACATCAATTGAACCTATCAAATTCAGTTCCTGGAATACCACGACCTTATTGAACACTCCACTATCTGATTGCATTTGGTTTCCAAAAATAAACGTTAACCATGTTGCCGTGTAAAGGAGCTGTGTAAGGCCATCCTATTTGTGTCAGCTAGAGTGTGTGCCTGCATAAATGTTACTAAAGGTTTGTGTTCATGGTCACTGAGCTAGGGCCAGCAGAGCTTGCATGGCTGGTTCCCATGATTTGGTTTGTGCTGCATGGAGACAATGGGGATAAATCTTGTCCCAGTGTACCGTGTTGGGGAGCAAATGTGTAGTGGTCAGCATGCTGCGCTATGAACACGGCAACCCGAGTTTGATTCCCGCTCGTAGCCAACACCAGTGATGATTATTTGAACCGCTCCTGTGGCCTTCCCTAGGTTGACTCAGCCTCAAATGAGTAGCTGGTGCGGTGTTTAAACAACCCCACTGGGGAGACAAAGGCGGTCGGGCATGGTAATGGCCACCCACCTCATGTACAATGCTGGCCTTCATATATACTGTACTTGCTAACAGCACCTGCTCCAACAGTTTGTTAAGGCAATACAGGGGATTTTTGTATTTGTCTAAAATATGGCCTCATTACCCTGCATCCCACTCCTCTATTCCTCACTCTACACTTGACTCTCTTTCTCTACCCCCACAGCCTCGTGTCTAATTGGGAGGGGGCAGCTTCACATGGCAGGGGTATAGGTGAGATTGGGCAGTGGTGCTAAGAAAGCAACATTTATAATTGTTTAATAGAACGGTAGTTTAGGTTCGGCCGGGGTTTTCCAAACTCCAGTAGTCATGACCCACCATGGTTTCTGTCTTTCCACATTAAGAAATAATCTGGAAGCAAATATATTCAAATAAAAAATGTAGAGGTTTTCAGCTGATATCATGAATCATAATTGATATTTGGCTGGATCATTATCCAGACAAATTTTGAGAATTCTCACATTCTGGATTTTATTCTCACTTTATGGATATTGTCCTCAATATGCTTGATGTAGTTTCAAGTGAAACATTGCATCTAGTTTCTAACATTGGCGGTTGTGAGAATTGTTCTTGAAGTCACCGGTGAGCTGAAATAATGATTTGTGCATTAAACACTTACACATGTGACGTTTTTATTTGTTTTGCTGTCGGGTGGTGGAGGGTCTTTTGTTACAAATTTAGCCGGATCATTATGTGACCTAACTAAAATCTACTCCAAATCATATATTTCAAGTTGGTACATGCAGCACATGCTTGATGATTGATAAACACATCCCAAGTGATGCATGTTCAACATACTATCCAAGTATGTATGCCGATTCAGATAAAGATCAAAATCTTGTTTTTGTGTGTGTGGAACATAGCAAACCTGATTATAGTTGATGGGAGGTCCTGTAGGTCCGTTTTTACGAGTGTCGAGCATTCGTCACTTTTGACAAAAATAAAAACATCACTTGTGTTCAGTTAATTTACTTTTCACGAGCTCCCCATGACATCAGTGTACTGTAAAACTTATCAAAGTTGGACTTTTTAGTGGGTGGAGGGGTGGACTTTTTATTGTTATGGGGGATGTCTGACATACTGCAAGTAATTATATCATATTAAAATTAATACATTTTACATATAATAACCTAACGTATTAAATGAACACTCATAAAATGAGGAAACTTAACAAAAACATAATACTGTAGTTTTTAATTTATAAAAGAACACTTCAACATTCACTCCTGTAAAGTTTAATCCAAATTACTTGGCTTCTTTGTGAAGCAGAAGAAGGCTGAGCTTCATGTGATGTGCAAGGTTACAGAGATTTACTGAACGCCTTGAAGAATGTATTTTGTTTGTAAAATTATTGTAAAATAATTAAAATTGTGACCACTCCAGAACACTTAACAGAGGATGTGGAAGTCCGAGATGTCTAAGGACACAAGTTCGCCAAATTTTATACAACAGATATGTGTCTGGCTTTAGAATTTCGCGAACGCAAATAGATTGTATTTATTTCATTGTTCCGGGGATAGTGTCTTACATTTAATAGGAAACACAAAAATTCGTGAATTAACATTGCCTTAAAATTAAATATATAATAGGCAATGGGTTGGGAAACGTGCAATGGTCATTCTTCATAGCACATAAAGTGTGCTTTAAAGTAGGGATATTTCCCAAAATGTTTAATTGTAAGGCCAAAGTGTTATTGACGGATGTTACGTTTTTTTTATTAACTGTGCACCACTGCCAATGCAGCAGCATCACCAAATAATTTCTTACATTTCATGGTATTGATGAGCCTCATGCTACCCCGTGCATAGTGTTTTAGGCACTTTGTTTCTTTTTTATTTCAGCCAGCCTTTCCTCTTTCCCCTAAATTCTGGCCTAATCAGGGCTGGCTACAAAAGCTTTTACTGTACTTGGTCCAGCATGCAACAGCTTGGCTATGCCAATCTTGTGGAAGTCTTTGTCCTGCATATTTAGAAACTCCTAGATTGCTCCAATCACTTCATCATAAAACATTTTCTCTTGAAGCTCTTCCATCAACTTATTTATGAAGCAGAAGGCACCTCCAATTAGTACGGTTGGCTAGGTATGGTGCAAAGAAGTTCAACATACATACGTATAACTTAGTCCTTGGGTCAGTGCGGTCACTGCAACCTGGGTGATCTGAGGTGGTGCATTGGTCTACAGAAGCTTTAATCCTCCACTCAACTTTGCCCACCACCCTGTTCTTTATGGCTTCTCTCAACCGCCAGTTAATCATTATAGCACTTCCCATTGTCTGTCTCACCTTTTGGAGGTAGTCAGTATTAATAACCCCTTCACTGTTCCAGAAACCTGTCTGTGAACTTTTTCACTGGTTCTTCTTGGACCTATTGGGAGGCAGAGATTGTGCGTGCTTCCTCGGCACGCTCTGCTGTTTGGTTTCAGGATCAAAGTGGGGGAATACATGTCTCATCCCGAGTCACGATCATGCTCGTGAAATTGTCTGGGTCTTCTCGAAAGTTCTCTTGAAATTTAAGTTCGTGCTCTCGTGATCAACGCTGGATATTTTGGGTCACCCATATTGCTGACACCTTTTTCATAGCCAAGGCCTCGGTGAGGATGGAGTGTACTGACCCATTCCTGATGCTCACTGTCTCAGCTATGTTCCCGTCTCTTGATCTTCCGTCATCAATCACCTTTTTGTGAACACATCACTTTTTTCTGATGTGTGATCTTTTTGGGTCAGCCTGACCTTGGGGCATCCTCCGTGCTTGTTCTCTTTCACTTAAATTGAGCTGCCTAGTTTGTCTTTACTGTGGCCCATGAAGGGGCATCTTCCCCTAGCATTACCATCATGTCCCCATGGATCCTTTGGGCTCAATCCTTCCTTACAGGGGTACTTAGTCACCATTCTAACATCAAACTGAAATGAAAATAAACTTTTTATTTTACCGGTTAAGGCCCACTGAGCGAGCTAGCTCTTTTCCATAAGCGACCTGGCCACAAATGATAGCTAACAAAGTGGCTTATCACGTGGACATTTATAGCGGCAGCCAAATACTTGAAGCACATGTTTCTAAATGTGGAGGGAAAAACTGGAGGACCCAAAGAAAAATCAATGTGACTACCGGGAGAACATACAAACTCCAAATGATAGCTCAACAAATCTTTGCTGAACAATACATTTTCCTACAAGATATGCTGGTGTAAATTAAAAAAAACACGTCTGATCCATTGGCAAACTTATTTTTTCTGTCTTTATTTAGATTTGAAATAGTTTTTGACCGAGTATATCATTAACCTGGCTAGAGAATTTCTGAACACCTCTTGCCACTGGTGGAGCCAGTGGGGGGGGTGGGGTGGCACGTGCCCCCCAATTATCCGATCGAAATCCCTAATTTAGATCGGATCATTGGGGTTTATTAGTAATAAATCGGCATTTTGCGACCCCTACTGCCACTGTGTAGCATATTATTACGTGCCAGGGACTCTATGAGATGATAGGACAATAGTCTGAGTCCATAATTGGCAATAAGTGACGGCAAAGCAGTTATAAGTGACTCACAGAATGGTGCGCAGTTGCATATATAGTACACGACTTCCCTGAAGGCATTCACCTTCAGCGAGCGCGATGCCGATCACACATGGTTTGAATTCGACCCTCGATCGATGGCTGCGCCATCGCCGCACGCGTTGAATAAAAAGCAAGGGACAAGTTCTTACTAACAACTCCTATCATTTTTCATTGCTGGAGGGGTTGCCCCCCCTACCTGAAAATCCTGGCTCCGCCATTGCAGGCTTTTGCATTTGTGTACATGTCCCTTCTAAATGTAATTGGAATTGCGTATCTTCACATCACTGTGGGATAAATGTACTAATTGTCAGTTAAATACTAATTACGTTATGCACACAACGTCACACAACGTTATTAGTATTTGAACGGGGAGTGTTGGCTCGTGTGGAAACGCGAATTTGGTGGGTGGCAAGAGCAGACATTCGGGAGACGCTGCTTTGAGCTGCGTCCCGTTAAAATATGTGAGTGGACTGGCAGAGGGCCTGTAATATTTCAGAATCAGAATATGTATTTATACTGGAGGAATCCGATGAGCTATAAATCTCTTTCATCACAGATGTGCAGTAGGGGCGAGTATGAACGTTACAATAACAAACAGTACAAAACACGATAGTAGTGCAAATACTATGAAGGTAAACAAATCACCAAAACACATACAAAAAAACTGAACCACATCCATATCTTAATCGGCAAAGCCCACTGAGGTATTCACTGATTCTTACTCTGAGCCAAAAACAGGTTCCCACGTGCAACACATTTTATGGGCATTTTTGTTTTTAAAAACCCCCCACAGTTTGGAGAGTTTGTTCTTTGCAACAGCCACTGATGTAAAACTTGAAATACAGTAATACATCGCCTGATATATGCCAATATTTGATGTACTCAGTTTCAGTATAACGATCTTTGGATTTATTACCTTTATTTTAATTGGAAAAAGAAGTAAAATAATAAATGAACACTGAAATCACTAAATAATACATTTATCGATCTCTGTTACTATATAAATAGGAATACAATAACTTTTCTTCAATATGTTTATTTAATGGAAGCCAATTTTAATTATTTATTTTAATATTGTACATTATAACGTGTAATATTATCTTCAATATTACAATATAAACGGTCAGTTTTGAAGCGCTTATATGAAATAGAAAGTTACGAATGCTGGGAATGCATCGTCATCGTCCTAATGTTATAATGTAGTCAATGTACGAAGTTTCAACATACGAACGAGTCCCCAGGAATGAACCTGCTTCGTATATTGCGGTATTACTGTAAAATAAAAATCATCTGATCTGTGTTGTGGGTGTGACCGGGCTACAGATGAGAGAATGTGCGTATTATAGTAATAATAACATACCTGTCTACCCATATGGTTTACCCGTATTGTTGTACAGGGAAATTGACTTCTCAGGTCCATACGGCATACAGCCGTTTCAATACGGGCACATTTTTTTGTCCATTTGTTTATGTTTCTCTCTTGTGATGGGACTTTGTAGGATGAACGTTGAGATGTATAAGGGCATGTGGTGACCAGTAAGGTCTGATTTGGTCTGTAATAAGGTAGGCACTGGTAAGCGGTTGACAGGTATGTAAGAATAATATTGCATTCCCATGGATAATCAGAAGTTTAATATGGGTGGTGTTTATGGACCTCTAATCCGTGCGATACTCGTTAAGTTTTCACAAATACTCTTAGCATTGGCCAACATTCCGAAAAGGCCTTTCCTGAAAAAGCCTTGAGACGCGTTGAGGCTTTCCTGGATTAAGCGACTCGTTATATTGCTCTACTGCCACAAAGTCTGTTGTTTTAGGCTCGCGCGATATAATGTGAAATTGTTAGAATAGTTTTTTATTTAAACAAGATATTTACGTGATGATGGTTATTATTATATTGGCAAATTATTGCAACTCTTAATTTCTGGGATTGACCTGTTTTTAGGGAGTTGTTTGCTCTTGCCCATAACATCGGAGTGTCCATTGGTACTAGTTTATGAGGACATACCCTGCTGATGTATGTATAGTGAACTTCTTTCGCATCACGCGTCGCCAACCGTGCTAATCAGAGGTGCTGGGTGAAGGACAACAAAATAAACACAAAAAAACTGTTCTAAAGAAATTCGTTTTAATCTCGATTTGAAATTGCATAGCTCCAGTGGCTTGTTAAGTTAACAATTGCTACTGAGAAACATTAATCAGGCTCAAGGCCCCTGGCCAGAGTGTTTTGTTTCATTATCACAATGATGGAAGTTAAACCTTTTCGGTATTTTCTTACATGTGCTCAAAGGTAATTGTGAACAGGCACTGTGGGTATTTCCCATGGCACAATCTAGTCTAATCTTCTTCCACCATGGCAGGCGTTATTGACCTCTCTTTTCCTGGTTTAAATAGTAATACAAGCGTGCTTCAGTTCACGCTTCTGTGCGCATTTCATATTTTTGTTTATGATCGTGTATCCGAACCATATCATAGCAGGCAGTATCACTGTTTCAACATTTTGTTCTTTTGACACGTTGCTGTGTTCAGATTCAGAATATTGATACTGGAGGAATCCGATGAGCTATAAAGCTCTTTTTCACAAATGTCCAGTAGGGGCGGGTCGGAGAGTCACAACAACAAATAATACAACAACAAGACAGGAGTACAAAGGTATAGGAAATACTTGACATTGCTGTGTTACTTTTTATGATTAAGTTCCGCTTTCCAAACGCTGGAGGAAAAAGGAGCAATAAATCTGGTAAAGAATGAAAATGTAATTTAATGATAACACAAGGGGCGGGGACGGAAAGTTACAACAACAAATTCCTAAAGCAACAAGAAAACCCTGTCGTAATAAAAATCACATGCATGTGCACACCGGTTTGAGTGGCGGTGCAACGTTTAGAGCACTGCGCTACGAACCGGTGACCTGAATTTGATTCCTGGCCAGTTTGACATCGACAGCGAGCGGTGATATCTGAAACGGTCCTCGGTCCCCTTCAACAACCCGCTCTGATCATTGTGATGAAGAATGGTCAAACAGCTCCCATAACCAGCGAAGTGAGGGGATGCCTTCATCCAGCAGTAGATTGACAAAGGGCTGTAAATTATTGCTTGCCAATCATCTGAGAGACAGGAAGATAAAGTTATGGATTAGAGAACATATGCACGTTATTTACCTCATTCAAACTTAATAAAAGTAAGTGTGGCTTGGGTAGGACACATCACTAGAAGAGATGGACAATGTTAAATAATAAGTAAGTGGTAACCAAAGAATGGAATGTGTCTAAGCGGACGTCCATCAAGGAGATGGAGGAATTAAATGAATTCAAGTGCAGGTGTTCTTTGGAATATTAAATCGCAGGATCGTGAGAGGTGGTGGTGGCGGCTTGGGGAGGCCTTCATCCTGCAGTGGATTGACCTTGGCTGAGTGAAACATTGAGGTAGACAGTGCAGTTATGAAATGGATGGTGTTATCCAGACTTGTTTAAGCACCATTCATGGAAATGGGCCAACAAACATTGCTGTGACATGGTACGCAGCTTGTAAAAATGTTCTGTGTGGTGCCAACAGCTGTAAAGCACAGGCATACATACCCATTGTGCTGCTTCTGTCTTTCAACAGAAGGAAACATTATCTGGTTTAACTCCATGGAGCAGTGATGCCACATCAAGTTAAAACATCACGTGGTGCTCATCTCCCGCCGAGGCCCTGAATCAGCAGTTACTATTTTTTAAGCTATGTTTTATTTTACCAGATAAGGCCCACTGAGCTATATAGCTCTTTTCAGAAACGACATGTGCACAAATGAAAGCTCAACAAAGTGGCCTATCGCGTGGAAATTACTCTGTAGAGTCATCACTGTATTCCAGGAGAGCCTTAATAGAGTTTGAAGACTTTTCAGAAGAGCATAGCTCTCCGATTTGTTTTAGGGTTATGCCACGCATTGTTCAGGATGATGTCCGACGTTTTGCTCCATGTGCAGGGAGCTTCTTCAGGAACCGAATGACGGAAGCATAATTTCCTGAGCCAGCTTTCAGCACGCGGAGTAAGAATCTGACATAGTGCCGAACAACACACTATACAACCTTGAAAACACGCCGGAAAGCTATACAGCACAACCGTGAAAAACGAGACAGTTTTCAGAAAGTCTATTACATTTCTTATACTTTTCCTTGGATAGAAAGTGGAGTGCATCCGGAAGGTGTTCAATGTGTGGAAGAACTTATATGTTTTACCTTGATTTGGCCTCAATGCTTCATGGAGCTTTCTGTGAGACAGTAACCAGATAAAGATGATGGGATAACATTAAAACAATCTGCACAAACAGGTCTGGAAATTGCTTATGCTGCCTTCTACAGACACCTCGGTGGGATAACACACCACCAACTGTCCTAAAGATCTGAGTATTACAGCAGTGTGTTCCCACACTTGGTGAATGGCTAATAATTGATTTTGTCGGGGGATGATCTGAAAAAGGAAATAGCTTGGGCACGCTGGCCAGGCTGAAAGCGGATGGGACGGGGCAAGGCCACAGGGTTGGCGGAGACACAACTTGGCCTGGCTTGGCTCCACTGCTGGTGCATCCAAACACTACCACTCACAGAGACATGGGACATGTGCTTTGGGTTTAATTGGTTAAAGCTGGTGCTAGTTGTAATAAAAACAGTGAATTTATGCCAAGGGTTACCGTCCGTTAACAACACGGCGAAGACTGTGCGAGTTTGTTACGCTGTTTGCAAAACGTTGTGAAACACGGTCTCATGGAGCTGGGGTTCAAGCCACTAATTGTGAAAAATTGGCCATGTGGTCTCAGAGCCTTACCCGACTTGGCTCACAGCCAGGCTACACGATCGTACATGGGCGATGGGTTGTTGTGTTTAGCAATTGGGTGACTTTGTACAAGGGTGAATAATATGCGGTCGCTTGAAAAATATTTACAGCAGAAATGTAAAGGTCCAGTGTTCAGATTTGGACAAGCGTTGTATTTATGTGCAGCACTGGGCTAAGTTGCGATTTTTTTTACTTACAAAGTACATGTTCCTGTAGTGGTGTTGTTATAGCCTAGGCTGTAGGGTGGCAGTGCAGTAGTAATACTTGTACATGTTCCTTTAGTGGTGTTGTTATAGCCTAGGCTGTAGGGTGGCAGTGTTGTGGTAACATTTGTACATGTTCCTGTAGTGGTGTTGTTATAGCCTCGGCTGTAGGGTGGCAGTGCAGTGGAAAACCACTTGTACCTCAGCAAGAAGGGGCCTGGTTTAAATTTCCGAATCCGCCACCTATCTGTGTCAAGTTTGTATGCTCTCCCTCTGTTCTGCATCGGTTTATTTCAGGTTCACTAGTTTCCTCACATGGCAAAAAAAACGTTAAATATAACTGGTATTTATATTCTTTGGGTCTTTCGGTGAAGCCACGTAGATAAAACAAATAATACAAATTTGAAAAGTAATAACAATATCACGACATTTCGATCGCAACGCAAGCAATCGTCATCAGGTGGACAATATAGCGGGAGAGCTGCTGAGAATATATGGTGGGAGCGCTGCTGAGGCGGGGAGTTATAAAGGTTTGAGATGGGTGTAGCCCAAGGGTCAGTGACGGGGCTAGAGATGAAATTTGCATGTAAATGTAAGATCGAAGAAATCTTAATAAACGAAGCTGTGGGGGTGGCCATTGTATTGTGAGAGAGTAGCATGTCAATGTAAGAAATATGCTTGGAAATGTAAGCTCGGAGAGAGCTCGGAAAGGAACATCGTCACATGGAGGTGGAAAAGGATGGCAAGCCGCCATTTACTAACATAGCTAACGGTGGCTGTGTTAGTGAATGTAACTCAGAGAGTCGAAAATAACTGCTAATATCGGTAGGTAGGGAGGGAACATCACAGCCAGTTATGACCTAAAGGTTAATACCGTCCTTCCAATGATTGCTCAGTTTGTACCCATCTTCTCGGTTGAAATTGTGTCTGTGTTTATATATCTGGATGGCTTCATGAATACCAATAACTGGTATTGCTCAAACATCCCAATGCAGGATGCTTCTTGAAAAAGTCATTGGACTTTGGCTGGATAAATAAGTAAAAGTAAATAAAATAATCAACAAAACTTACATCCAAATCAACTTTAATGGCACTAGATGTGTAGATAGTGCTGTTGTAAAGCACTTGATTTCCAATTAATTGGTTTCAGAAATTCAATGCATCCCAAGTATATGAATGCCTGAATGCAGCTCCCCTCATCCACATCATTTGTAGACGGTAGGGATCAGTTTGGGATTAAACTTTTTGGATTTTCAAATCATTTTTACTTTGTTAATTTAAAGTGTCTTCTTTTTGACAAGTCATGCCACCCAATGCCACGTGATGCCACTTTTGGTGGAAAAAGCAGGGAAGTGACGAATTTTAAGTAATGTAAATTCCTGTGACATAAAACTGGCAGGTCAATCCAAAATGTCATATCTAGCTCCAGCATTCAGATTTTTTTGTATCAATCCTAAATTCAAGAATGCACCCTGAGGTGTTGTGTGAAAGGTCTTGCTATCTCTCTCTGACAGGCAGATGAGGAACCATTTGTTGGCCAGTGCCATCCATTGACACTGAGAGAGGAGCAGTTACTGTCACCATGTCGTGGCCTGATGTGTGATCGGAGGAAACGATGGCGAGGTGTGGGGACATCAACAGCAATGCCTTTGATCGCTTGACCGTTATGGAATGTTGTGATTTTTTTAGAAGTTTAGTAATCAGGTTGGGAAATGCCCTTTAAACAGCAGGTGCTCACATCGTCACATCAAGGACCCCAAAAGAGAGATATTACGTGTTTTTTTCTCGCAACCACAGGACATTGCAATTTCATGATGTGTTTTGAGGGGTTTCATACATGTCTTTTAAATGCTGTGTATTAAATAACTAACACACTTAGATAAAAATCATCTTTCTACATAACATTTTGTCCATCATCCTCAGTACCTTCCGGACCATTGTCCCATAGTATTATTTGTATGAGTAGGAAAACCAGGAACTTTTTTACTTACTGAATCTCATCCGCAGAGCTAGGTTTCTTGAACATTAGATGAAGCCGGATTAGTTGACTCCGAATCCGGCTTTGAGCTCACTACCTTTCTATTGGAGTTAGGTACTAACCACAGCACTGCCTGTTAAGATGACAACACTCACTTACGATTGAGAACCTGGTTAAAGTATCTCCGGTAGAAGCCAGTCTAAATTATCGTTTAACATTGTCAAAATATCCACGAGTATACAAACCCAGTGATGGGATGGTGGACAAGCCTAATGAGGTATTTTAGAGGGTGGAGGGAGTTTAAATGGAAAAGTGAACCCTGTGTGTATAGGCCTACGACTGTGCTGGTAATATTTAAGATGCGTAAGCAGCGTTGTCTGTTGTGACTTGCATGTACGCATCAAGACCTCAAAGCCACCGAGCCACCTGGTCTGTTGTGTTCGAGTTGCGACGGCGTATCGCAAGCGGGCACACGTTGCCTGTGTGCGCAATTCCCGTGGCCGGTATCCACCACATGAAGGTCGCGTTTGCAACGGCGCTGACCTCTCGTTAGCCCTGTGCCCTTATGGGGAGCACAGCTGTGCATCCTGACGCTGCGCTTGAAAGGCGCTGTATATTTTTGGCGACTGACCTTTCTTGGATCTGAAGTAGCACATGTAGAAGTGCTGGTTGGGAGCAACCCCCAACCCCTGCGGTGATATTGACATTGTCATGTACCATGTACCAAGGCTTGGTCCAACAGCAGGGGGGTGCTAAAAAAAAATATTCTCACAATACTCTTTGGTTCTTTCGGTGAAGTCACATAGGTATAAAATAAATCACGACGTTTCGGGCGCAACACAAGTGTCCGTCATCAGGTGGGAAAGCATGGTCTGCTGCTGAGGCAGACTGTTTTAAAATATTGGAAATGGGTGTAGCCCAAGGGTCATAAAGAAGTGGCCGGGGCTAGTGATGTCAATGTGAGAAATTAGCATGTAACTGCAGAAAAGGAGGAGAGCGGCCTCGTCGACGAGGGAGTGCAACCCAACGAGTGCAATCCAAAGGGCATGTGAGTATGAGAGTGCAATCCAAAGGATATGAGAGCATGAGAGTGCACTGCAAAGGACATGTGAGCATGATCTAAGAGAGAGGCATAGAGAGAGAGAGACAGAGAGTCGGAAATAACAGCTGACATAGGCAGGTAGGATGGAAACATCATAGTCAGTTAAGACTTTACCTGGTTAATAACGTCCTTCCAATGATTGCTCAGTTTGACCCATCTTCTCGGTTGAAGTTGTTTCTGTGTTTATATATCTGTATGGCTTCATGAACAAATCTCTGAAGGTAGCCGGTAGGTTTGCAGAGTACCTCCGTGTGAGCCCACAGCGCTAAAACAATGATCGGCAATGGCAAAGGTATTTGTCCTACTGTGTTTCAGATCCGCCTTGTGTTCACGAACGCGGTCCGAGACATGTCGTTTCGTTTCTCCAATGTAACTGCTGCCGCAGCCACAACTTAGTTTGTAGACACCAGGGTATTGCATGTCAGGAATCACATCCTTTACAGATGGGATTAAATCACGGATTTTGTGTACTGTGTTGAAACGAACCTGGATCTTGTGTTTGTTGAAGATTTTGGAAATATTTTTGGTAACCCCTGCCATGTATGGAAAAGTGATGGTTTTGGTTGGATCCTTAGAAGAAGGTTGTCTCCCCATGGCTGGGGAGGCAGCTTTGCGGATTGTACGGTCCGAGTATCCGTTCATCCTGAGGGCTTGGTGTACGTGCTCCAACTCACTAGCTAGGTGGTGCTGGTCGGAGATGCAACGGTGTAGTGTTTTGATGAGGGAATTCTTCTGGGCTGGATGGTGGTGGGAGTCAGGCTTTAGATAGGCATGCGTGTGGGTGGCTTTCCTGTAGACCGAATGTCCCAACAAGCCATCAGGTCTCTTCTCGATCAAAACATCCAGGAATGGAAGCTTGCCATCCTTTTCCACTTCCATGGTGAAATTGATAGACGGGTGTATGGAATTGATGTGGTTGAGAAATTGGTTCAGTGCTGGCAGGCCATGTGGCCAGATGACGAGCGTGTCATCTACGTATCTCTTCCACAAGGAAGGACGTAGGGTGGATGTCTGGATGGCATTTCTCCATGAAAACATTCGCTACCACTGGCGATAAGGGAGAACCCATTGGGGTACCCTCATTTTGATTGTAGAATGTACCATTCCAGGTGAAGTATGTGTTGGTAAGACAGTGCCTTACCAAAGTTGCTACATCTGGATTCAGTCCTTGTTGGACCAAGTCTTCAATGATTGCAATGGTGTCAAGTACAGGTACATTGGTGAACAGAGAGATTACATCGAAACTGACAAGCAAATCATTCAAAGACAGTGAGATGTCCTTGATTAGAGAAACCAAGTGAGCTGAGTTAAGTGCAGCCGAGGTGGACTTGCCCGTGAAAGGAAGCAGGGTCTCAGACAGAAATCGGGCCAGTTTGTAGGTGGGTGAGTTAATGGTGGAGATGATAGGACGGAGCGGGGTACCTACTTTGTGGATTTTAGGTAGCTCTGCTTGGTCTGATCGATTAGAGAAGTCGATTTAGTGATGTAACTGGTATTGGCCAAACATCCTAATGTGGAAAAGTTATCTGCAAATTACTAAATTGGGATCACAGCAATATTGCCCCCTACTGCGAAAACTTGAAAGGACCCTCCTGGCAAAAAGTCTTCAGCCGCCGTGAGGCTTTGCTGGGTAAACAGAAATAATAATAAATTATAAACATTCGTAGGTGGATGAGTGTTCAGTGTAACTCAGGTGAAATAGCATTTTGCATTCAAAGTAAATTGATTTTAGAATCGAGTGTTCAACTAGGTATAAAATTCGTTAAATGTTCAAACATGGTTATAAAACTTAAACGCTGTTGCATTCACTTGCATTCATAACAGATAATGGTTTTTAATTAAAATCAGCTTTAGAGAGAATGGCTTCAAGGTGCGATTTTGGAAAAGTTAGTTGGAGTCGCGTGGATTTTTCTCCGGGTCCTCCAGTTTTTCTCTCCACATGTAGAAACATGCGCTTTGAGTATTTGGCTTCCGCTATATATTTCCACGTGATAAGCCACTCCATTGACCTATCATTTGTGGCCAGGTCGCTTCTGTAAAAGAGCTATATAGCTCAGTGACCCTTACCTGGTAAAATAAAAAAACAGTGTATAGTGTAGTTTAATATAATATAAGTTAACTACAAAATTATGACATTCAGACTTAGGATGTGTGTTGCTGTACTGCATGCCAGGGAAACAGAATCGGTGTTATGCAGAACGTGTGGCTACAGCACACGACGGGTGCAGCTACAACAAGGGGCAGCCAGTGCAGGCTGGTTCTGTTATTCAGATGCAATCAGCGTCCCCGTTTGATCTGTTCACAGAGCTGACAAACAAGATGGTAAGACCGCAAACAGCCAGATATTACTGTTCATAGGAATGAGCTTCAAATAAGGCAAATTCAGCTTTCGGATTTCAAAGGACAAATTTGAAATTGTTTTCAAATGTTTTGATATTTCACAATATGTAAATAGTTTAGCTTGTGTTCGTGCAAACGACAGGGACATTCCCTCATACAATGGGGCACTACTTTTGCCAGAAAATCACGGAAGTGACGAAATGTACGTCATTTCCCGCACCTCCGATTAGCACGGTTGGTTATATACGGTGTGAAAGAAGTTCAACATACATACATAAAATCCGAAATAAACTAAATTTGGATCACGAAATTTCACATCCAGGCATGATTAAATTTTTTGAAATATATAACCTCTCCCCATCTTTCAGCAAACGGCTGGCAGGAAAGCAATAATAATATTGTTTTGGAGTTCGCGCCCTTAACTGCGGAGCATTTCCCAGCGCATTACACGCGCTGAGCCGCTTACAGCCCAGCAGTCCATGGACAAAGTTGTGCTGAGATTGTGTTATTAATAACAGCGTGATAGAGTTGCTTTTGATAAATCTACCCCCGCCTATATGCCGAGCCATTTCAGAGCACTTTGCACGCGACAAGTGACTTGCAAAAGATCTCTTCAACACGTTTAAAAGGGCACCACTAGTGGCAGCTCTCCCTGTGTGGCACAGGGTGCCTCAGCACCCGACCTGCAAGCGGGCATTAGTCTGCCAGTCTGGGCCGACGGAATTACGTGTAATTTCAATCAAGTAACTTGCTGGTCATTTTGTAATGTGGCAAATGTTGACGATGACGCAGGCACTCGATGTCCCTCTCGCTTTGAAAGGCATCAGGAGGGGGGCGGGGTGGATCTTTAACGTTCCACTCAGCAGCAGGTTAATACATCTGCAGTAATAACCAGGGTCGCCTGCTGGATTGGACCTCAAACCTTTAAAACAAGCGTACGGACGTGCAGCCTCCAGACAATGTCACTGCCACATTCTGCATCACCAAGATGCAGAATGGTGTTTGGTAACCACAACTGTGACTCTTTTCATCGTCAAGCACTGAACCAGATTCTCCCCCCCCCTCCCCACGTCTGGTGCCATTACCACAGGTGGCATGTAATTTGTTGAGGGTTGTTTTAAAAGGCAAATGAATTAACATTGTTGAAATTAAAAGTTACCAGGTGGCTTTGAGATCAGAGAACTAAGCGGACATCGTTGAGATCCCGAATCCGAATCTGGGTAGTGACCCTTATTTAAACTGGCTTCACAAGTGCTGTAAGTTGTTGGTATCGCCACCAATGATTGCAAAAAAAATCATATCACTTTGGTTAGGTTGTCTCCTAATAATAATACTTTAGAACGCTTAGTACTTCCACTGTTTAATTAAAAACGAGCTTTGAAATAGCATGGATTTATCAAATTGAATACAACAGATTAGTGTATAGTTTTTAAATTGCTCGAGTACAGTATATACAGACACTTCCTCCTGCCTTGCACAGCTTAATCACCACGTGAAAATAGTTTTGGCCGGAGATTTTGCCGTTTTCTTTCTTCGATGTATTTTGAGTAGCTTTGCGGCTGCTCAGCGTAACCCACATGGCTATACCCACGTGACTGCCGGCATTGCGTGATTGGTCTTTCTTTCCCCTAGAGACGTCACGCGTACCCCCCCCCCCCCAGGTTGGGGACCGTTGAAAAACTGCATGGATATTGCATGGATATTCACTGCATGGATAACACTGCACGGATATTCGACCACACACTATGTTCCTGCGGTCAGTAGAGGGCAGATTAGCTCTACCTTCCAGTGAGCAGCGTAGGTGCTGGATTGTTGCCTGCTGTTATTTTTTCCTCTATTTCTGTGGGTAATAAAACTGCAGAATTAATGAAGACATTCAAGTGAGGTCCCTACGAACTGTTATTCAACTTTAATGACATGCATATGCAAAACAGGCATTGCAGCCTTAATATCCTTACACTAGTATTCATTACTTTCTATGGCTGTATTTTAATAAACTCACATTATAATAATTCTTAAATAAATCCGTTATAGCATGAGATGAATGAAGAATAATTGCACCACTTGATTACATGATAATTTATCCTCGTTTATGCTGAGGGCTGGTTCTGTGATCTGAGCGCTTGACGAGCAATTGAACCCTGAACTCTAAGAATTCTAAAGGGGCCTTTGTGTGATTCTATTACCATTAACATTGAGTACTGAGAGTCCCAAAGGTGCCTTAGTCTGCCTCTGAGCCTGTGGCATTTGATGTTCAACTCTAAGGATGCGTGTTGAATGCGTGTTGAATGCATGTTGTTGGACGTCGGAGCTGGTTGTTTGTATGTAATGACTGACCCCTGTCATGGCAATGTGGAGTGTTTACCTCTTTTTCAGGGTCACCAGATTTATTTGAGCAGGGACACACATTTGACTTATTGACGGTGTTGTTTATTCGGCAACAGGTTGTTTAAAATGTTGGTCAACTCAACAAATTGTTTGATGACGCTGCGTTGACGGTGGTGCACAGCCACAATCATCGGGCATGATTCCCTGTATTTTTTTTACGTGATATAATTAACTCTGTTGTGCGTTTGTTTGTTTCCTTCTAGGGAGATTCAGCTACTCAAGAGGTTGAAGCATAAAAACGTCATCTCGCTCGTTGACGTCCTCTACAACGAAGAGAAACAAAAGATATATCCTTTCTCTCGCCGGCCCGAGCGGCACGCGCTATCGCTACGGCGTCATGGCTTCACGATTCATGCCCCAGTGTCATTCCCCAGATGATAGCGTGGACCAGCGGCCCATGAGGCAGGCTGCCCTGATTATTACTATGTTGGTGTGTACAGTCAGTTCTACTATAACGCGTTTTCATAACGCGAATTGGATGTGTAACGTGATGAATATATTATGGAACACAGTTTTTTTTTTTTACGCGATCGAGTGAACGGAACTATGTCGCGTCAGTAGGAATAAGCAGCTGTACGGCAGCCTCGGCGTATCACACAAGGCACTAGGATGCTGCTGGATGCTTTGAGATGTTACTTAGGCGCCTCAGTCTTTGTTCAGCCTGTGTATTCTTCTCACGTGTTATCGCGGAATTTACCCTATATTATAGATTTATTATAACACGATTTCTTGCAAAATGCAGTGTTCTTCAGGAATGCAAATACTGAGTTGTAGGAGAACAGTCTGTTGACCATGAAATACTACTTCTGCTACGATGCGCCGTCTACCTCAAAGTGGACTTTAATAATCCCGCGACATCAAACGTAATGAGAAGGCCATTGTGTCCCGGTCCAAATAATACAAATTCGAAATTTGCCTGCAAATGACTCGATTGGGATTACACGCAGCAGTAATCATCGCTCCCGACTGGCAGACTTACGCCCGCCTTGCAGGCTAGGCTCTGAACCACCTTGTGCCACACACGGGCAGCTGCCACTGGGGGTGGCCTTTTAAATGTGTTGAAGAGATGTTTTGCAAGTCACTTGTCACGTGCAAAGTGCTCTGAGATGGCTCGGCATATAGGCGGGGGTAGATTTATCAAAAGCAACTTTATCACGCTGTTATTAATAACACAATCTCAGCACAACTTTGTCCATGGACTGCTGCACCGTGCACCGGTGCAGCAGTCCGTGTTTGATGAGACATTGCCATTCATAATAAACTACTGTTGTGTAGGCTTCTGTCGGACCTTGGTCTTGGCATCAGAGGGCAATTCACAAACATCGTTTGTACAGTCATTCCTCGTTTAACACGGTAGACGTGTATCTAAAAAGTAGCGCATTAAAGGAAATACATTAAACGGGGAATTACTTGTATGTATTCGTGACAAGGCATAAATAAAAACAATGCAGATTTGAATCGAAGTTGCTCTATAAAAACAGCCTGCAGTAATCCCATGGCAGACAAAAGAACTGGGATGAGGGTATGCGTACTCTGGTTGTCGACCGCTCAGACAGACACTGCATTACAACAGTGCGCAGTCCGCATTGTACGAAAAGTCTTCCCTGGTAGAGGAACTGCATGCAAGTGAACATGCTTCATGTGAGCACGCGTTAAGTGAGGTCTTGCCGTTCTATACTGCGTTCCCCATGTCTGTGCTTCCCACTTTCTGCAACCCACACTGACCACCTCCGATTAGCATGGTTGGCTATGTACCGTGCGAAAGAAGTTCAATAAACATACATACATGACCGGCGTGCTGAAGTACAGCATGGCCAAATATCTTCCACGATCCACACCGCATGCACAGGCCCTCGTGCAGCATTGGATGGATAAAGGACAATAGACGCCCATGTAGTTCACTATATCAACACGCTCGTCAATAGCAATGCCGTAAAAGGACATATTGGTGTATATAATATTATATAAATATATTAATTGACGTCTATGGCACCGGGCCCCCTTGATAGCAGAGATAGGCTATGGTATCTCTGCTACGAAGAAAGGCCATTATCCAATCATCAGAAGAATGTTATGGACGAATGTGCGGAGTCTTAGTTATTTGTGCTTATGTAGCACTGCCAACGCAGTGTGAACACTTTTTCTTGTTGGTTCACTTCACCGTATGAGATGACTGACATGACGGTTCAGAGCATGAAGGTATGCTCCTCACTAGGGCTATGGTTTATATTTCATAGCCATTCCCTACCACATCGTGAGATTTCTGGATTTTTAATTGTAAAAAAAATTATGCATTTGATGATTTTATTCACATATAATTTCTAAAATACGTCTTCATCTCCCCAGTGTTTCTGATCATTTTGAACGAACGCCCATGTTAATTTCAGCAAAAGTGTACTGCCAAAGAAGGGAGCCGCCTCTTGGTGTATGGCCTGGGGTGTCTCCGCAGCATGCGCAAAGGGCTGAGACTGACGTACAGTTTCTCACAACCACGATCCCTTCGCGCTCTCCCCTCACCTTGCGCCCGGTGTCCATTTTTAGCCGTGCATTGCGTGTGTTTTTTTCCCCCTTCACAAACACCACTTGCAAGGTTGTACTCGCAACGTCCTTTCATCGTTCCCCATGCTCGTCGTCTGTTTAATATATTGTTTAATGCGTGCTCTGAGGAAGGGCCATTTTCTGAAACATTGCCTTTCACATACTTCTTTTTAGTGCAGTGTTATTGATGACTGCCAGTTTTTGTTGCTGTTATGTGTGCTTGTGCACCACTGCCAACGCAGCAGCATCACCATCCCCTATGCCAGGCACCCAGGAAGTTAATATGGGAAAACCAGGTTTCATGTCAGGACCAAAACCCAGTATTGTTTAGACTTGTTCATGCATTGAAATGTGTTCTTTTTGCATTAGAATTTACGTGTAAGTTCCATACAAACATTATTAAAAAAGCACTTTCAATAATTTTGTGCATATCAGTATTTAACAGGCTTTACATGAATGTAAATACACGTTTTGCTTTAATATTATGCATGTGCTGCTTTGGCAGAGCACTTGACTGGTCCCAGATATAGAGATGTGGAATTCCCATCACTGTCTCAATGATACCAATAAGTGATGCAACATTTCAATATTTTATTTAAGAAGCGTGCCAACACTTGCTCACCATCCTGACTCGAGATGTCCCTAGCCGGCTGTTTTTGTGTGAGAGGCACGGTTTAAAGTAGGCCATAACAGAACAAGGAGCGAAGCGGTCTTCTCAGCCTACGCACACTCACGTATAGCCTGTGTGTCCTGGGCCAGCCGACATAAGTTTGAAGCTTTGCTAAATGAGAAAAAAAAGTATTTAAAGGCAAGGTTAGGCATGCCGTCATAGTGTCATAGCGATGTCGCTGCAGCCAATCCGGCACTGCGGATCCCACTTCCACCTGGGACCGCGTGGTGCCCACAATGCCCAAAGATTTGCGGATCCAGGATTGGACTCCTCAGCCACCGCCAAACCTGATGGACGTCATCCTCAAACCCTGAGGAACTGCCGACAACGATGACGCTGCAGTGACGTGCTCAAACGAATGGCGGTGACAGCATGAAAATGACTTGTGACTTTGAATTTAAATGTTGCTTTTCTCACTGACAAAGGTTGAAATCGGTGTCAGACAGCCTGGCATACGTACACTTAAGTGGAGCCAGTTTACCTATCCATGAGATAACAGCCGTTTGGGTTGCCTCCTCTAAAAACAGGAATAGTGTAGAACTGCATTCAGCTTGGGTGGAGAAGAGCGCACCAGCGGTCAGTGCTCTGGCCACTGAAATTGTTTGCGACAGTTTGGTTTCTGTCGCAATCGACAAACTAATAAGTGCTACAAGAAATTACCACAGTAGCACACTGCTTGTAAAGTGGACAAGATCTTGATATATTTTTAAACAATAGGCCATTTGATCCCATAATTTATCCAAAACTAAATCTTGAAACGTGTCCTATTTTAATTATTTATTTGAGGTCTCTTCTGAAAAATTGATTATTATTATTGTTCTGAAAGTGCTCACAATTGTCTTTCCAGGAGGAGATGTAGTATTATTGTTGATTGTATTCTGTCTGTTGAGAGGTTCATTGTAATAAGGGTTTAAAGGATGATAACAGGGGACGTTCTATTCATGTCACTACAAAGGGAATTGAGGAAAAGGTCTTTATGTTAAGTTAATCCAACCTCCGTTTCCTGTTCCTAAGTAGCTGTGCCCTTTAGAATACTGCCTCCCTCCCATACACCCTGTCTCCTGTCACTGCTCCCTCCTATCCTCCCATCCTCTCTGTCTCTTGCCACTGGCTCCTTCCTATCCTATCAGCAGCGATGCGTGGGCACTACAAACTTTCCCTCTGCTACAATCTTGGTCACAGCTGGTTCCCCTTAAAGTTCTACCTTCAGGAAGTGAAAGCACCACAACCACCCTACTTTAGATTGTAGAATCAAGTCATCACAAAATGCTACTTACACAGTCATACATTGCCATCGCTTTAGTTTTTGAATGCCTGTTATGCAAACCACTGGACTTCTTTATTCTTAAATAGTTAGGAAACTCCTTTGTCCACGGAACGTGTATGCATTTACTACACATTCAACAGTCCCTCCAGAAAAACGCGGAGTTTTTTGGTGATTGTTGCGGGCAAAAATCGTTGATTATGCGGCACGTTTTCTTAAAAAATGCGATGGAATATTCGGGATATTTATGCAATTTTATGCGATTAAATTGCGGGAACTTGCAAAAATTGCGGGAACTTGCAAAAACTGCGGGAACTTGCAAAAACTGCGGTTTGATGAAAAAGAGAAAAAAAATTGATTCCCCCAACACCCTATTCACTAGGCTACTACTTTAATGTAAAGAGTCATTTCTTATTACTTCCTATGATAAGCAAGCATACTACATCACAGAAAGTGCTGGGAATATTTAAGTTCTCATCTTGTTTTATTTCAGACCTTAACAAACAGATGGCTCAAACTTACAAAACATTGAGTCGAACAAGTTCTGTAGCTTTACAAAATGAATATGCTACAAATTCTGTAAAAATGAATAAATAAAATATTAAAAAATAAAATGTGTGCTTCCTGTTTTACAGAGGTAGCTATACAAAACAGACATCTTCTGTTAAAATAAGTGTTTTCAGTGCACAGTAACGTAAGCAATACAGTAACAGTACAGTCTTACAGTAATGTAAATTTACATACTACTAACAAAAAAGTGCAATCTTACAACTGCTTTGCGCGGTCTTTTGCGCTTATGTTTGTTGGCAAATGAGAAAGATTTGCGGGCTTCATCATGGTTTCATTGGCATCGCGGGGTTTGCAGCTTTTCAATGATGTCGCGTAATGAGTGACGTCACTTCATAACGTTCCCATGGCAACAGGGGAAATGGCTGCGCTTGTGTGAAGTAAACGCAACATTTTTCAACTTTCTGCTAAGATATATGTGACTTTTTGCAACGAAAATGCGGGGATTATGAAATCATGCAAGCCTGCATATTTTGCGCGCGGAAATCTGCAATTTATGCGGCGAAAGTGCGGCGTATTTGAAAAAACGCGTCCCCCGCATAAATATGCGGACTTTGGCTGATTTTGCGTGGAATCATGCGATCGCATAATCGCGTTTTTCTGGAGGGACTGATTCAATATCGCCCACGTTAAAAAAGTTTAACGATTATAAATATGCTTAGAGAGCGTTTATTTTTCATGGTAGATCCTGTAGCTGCCCTACCAAGTCTTGATCTTGCAGTATCCCACCGTCTGTCTTCCCATTCATTGCTGGCCCCTGGGGCGCCGCTCCGATGCTCGACTCTGTAACCTGTAAAGGCGCGGCGACTGGATTCTGGATTGCATTGCTCCCTTGACGGCTCGTGCACGTATATGGTCATGGAGTACTGCGTGTGCGGCATGCAAGAAATGCTGGACAGCGTTACCGGAAAGAAGTTTCCCATCTTCCAAGCTCACGGGTAAGCCCATGGATTTTAAGAAGTTGAACCGTAAGCCCTGTCCTTGCCGCCCATTCACACTGGTAGAGGGGGGGAGGGGGGCTTACACAGTGGTAGGTTGAGTGGTTCAAAGGTTTCATTATGGCGGTAGCACAGCTGTCTTTAGCATGAGACCAAACCATCAGTGATTCAACATGCAATCACTGCATATGCAGTGATTGAATGTTAAGTTTGTTTTGATGTTGAGTTTTACCAAGCATCGTATGTGGAAATTGCATCTCTCAATCGCTGAGGGACCATGGATCTAGGAGGCAGCCAGATTGTCGGCCGGTGCCAACAATTCCCCAAGATCTGCAGTCTTTTTATATTAATATGTTTTAAACTAAATCATGGGTGTTTATTCTTTTAACGACCCACAACGCATCCTTAAATCTGGACAGCAGCCACCTCAGCCATCCAGCCACCTCTGGTAATGTTTTCTCAAGTGACCGCATCGTTTGAGAAGCAAACTATTAAATAAGTTAATACCTCGGTGAACTTTTGCTGGTAGGATGGGGATGGTTTAGTTGTATTTGTATGTGTTTGGGTGATTTGTTTACATTTCTTGTTCTTTGCACTACTGTCATGTTGTTATGCTGTTTGTTGTTATGTTCTTACCCACCCCGACTGGACGTCTGTGAAAAATAACTTTATAGCTCATCAGATTCCTCCAGGCAAAATTCATATTCTAATTATAATTTTCATATGCGTAACGAATAGGGGGCAAAAATTTGCCTGCTGTGATGAATTTAGTTTAATCTGTCTTCTGATGATATTTGCATGTCTTTGGACCACAGGTTAGCTTGGGATATTCATATATTTATAAAACTTATTTAGCCTTATTTGTGGTGCCATGCACGTGGATCATGTGTTTGGCAGAATGTACGTGTTAGTGGCATAGCTGTTGTACTTGGCTGCCATCCTGACAACATGGGTTCTATTTCATTCAGATCCTAAGATCCACTCAGCCTGATATGGTTACCAGCTACATCTCTGTGGCTGTCATCATTCCTGGGTGTATATGTGTGGCAACTGCCCACACCACTCCTTCGTGTGTTCCAGTCGTAATTCGTGCTCACTTATGGAATATACATCTTACAGTTTTTATAAGCCAGGGGTCGGCAACCAAAATAACAATGAGCCATTTTTTTCGAATTCGGTACAAAACTCAATATTTTCAAGAGCCGCAATGCATGTGAATACATATATACATTACGTCATGAATCAGTCCGTACAAAGCCACATGCGGCTCCGGAGCCGCAGGGTGCCGACCCCCGGTATTGGCTAAGAGAGGAATCTTGTCCACATGATTATATCAGATGATAGACATGAAAACCACTCTGTACACAGCATAAATGAAACCGCATTGTGGTTTTGGTTAGAGATGTGGGACATCTATTGAGGTGCCTATGTGTTATCGTCGTGGGTCATTCTGCGATGCGAGGCTACTAGTTGCTTGCCAACAGTACCTACACCCCTCTACGGCTAGAAGAAGGGGATCTTCACCTTGTCTTTGTGTTTTGGTGGCAGGTATTTTAGTCAGCTGGTGGACGGCCTGGAGTATCTCCACAGCCAGGGCATTGTCCACAAAGACATCAAGCCTGGGAACCTGCTGCTCACCACGGAGGGGACCCTCAAGATCTCCGACCTGGGTGTTGCAGAGGTGCGCATGTGCGCACCTGTGACCTCTCGCATGACCGCACTCGGCACAGTGTGAGGTGCAGTCTGGCGTAGTAGCGCAGTAAATGGCAAGATCGCCACTGTGCCCACTTTTAAATCACCGATTCATAATATAGATTTTTTTTGCTTAGGCCACGTAATGGTCTTGCCAAATTTGTGTCATTAAGACCGTCTGTCACCCGACACTGCCAAGCCTATAAAATTGTCGTGTGTGCAAGAGTTTGATGCGCCAATTATAGAGACGGCAAGAAAGGTATGTTACATACAGTTTGTTGCTTGTCTGAAGACTCTTTAAGTCCGTAAACATTTTTATTTTAGCTGTGGCTAAAACATTGAGGTTCATGGGTAGCGGTGAGAGAAATAACTCACGGGAATTGCTAATTGTTAAAATTAACTAAGCGACCGAGTTTAACAATGCTCACAAAATATAAAATGAGATACGACATTGCAATTGAAACTATGTCAAACAGGACAATATCCTTCTGTATTTTATTCTGACTTCCTGTAAAAAACCCATAATGGGGATCAGTTTATTGATTGGAAGACAGGTGACATCCCACAATACTCTTTGTGTTGATCCTGGAGGGATGACGTGCCAAGCTGACCATCCAGCAGGATTTGAACTTTGTCATGTCTGGGTATATCTGCCACTCAGCAGATATAGCCATATATACCCTCATGTCAATAAACTGAGTACCGCTTTCTGGGAAGTTACTACTGCTTGTTATACGGAAAGACTGTTCTCAGTGATGGGAATGTGAAATTTACACTTCAGGCTCAGGAATACCAACATAAATAAATGCTACTCTAAGGATCGTTTGAGTTTGGAAACACGATGATTGTGAACTGGATTTTGATAATTAATGAATGATATTAGGTCTTTCTTGCATGCATTGCTAGGCTTAGACCATCAACTGGCTAACCTAGGAAATATGGTTTAATCGCGCAAGTGAGTGAGTGTATGCATGGGTGTGCTCTTGAGCGAGTCGGGGGTGGGCAGGTGCGCTTGTGGACAGGCGGCCGGGCAAGTGGGGTGGGTGAGTGGGTGAGCAGGCAGGGTGGGTTGACGGTGGGGTTACTGGGTGGGTGAGCGGGTGAGTAAGCAAATTAGTTGGTGGCTAAGTGAATGGGTGAGTCGGTCAACTAATAATTGGATGAACGTACGTTCTATGTATGTATGCACACAGGCACTGGACGTGTTTGCGCTGGACGACACGTGCAGGACGAGCCAGGGCTCACCCGCCTTCCAGCCCCCAGAAATTGCCAATGGCCTGGAGACGTTCTCCGGCTTCAAGGTGGACATCTGGTCGTCGGGCGTCACCCTGTGAGTTGGTCCCGTCCATGGCAGCTGTCGCCATTCAACACGAGATGTGCATTTGCTCTTGCAGTCTCTTACTGGCCTGGTAGTCTATTGCCTTAAAGATCCCATCACCAGCTTGTTTATTGGTGTATTCTCGAAGCTCGAGACCTCACCAGAGACTGACCTATCGTTCGGAATTCTGCGGAATTAATGCCGCAGAATCCCGTTCTTAGATTTAGGCCTCGGGCGAGGGGAATCTGCCATGGCATCATGACATTATGACACGATGCCTGCCCATGGACGGAGCCCACAAATTAGACTTTGATTTGTCTGCAACAAAGACAAAGCCACACGCATGTGTGTTTGTGTGGGGAGCGGTAGCATAGCAGTTAGCCACTGCACTACTAACCTGGCGACACGAGTTCGATTCCCGCTAACGGCCAACACCAGTGACAATTGTCTGAACCAGTCCTGGGCCTCCCCTAGGTCAACTTAACCTTAAATCAGTACCTGGTGTGGTGTGTAAACATCGTCACGAAGGGAGACAAAGGTAGTCGTGCGTGGTGTTGACCAACCACCCCCTCGTGTACTGTGCCGGCCTTCATAGGTGCTCACTAACAGTGCTTGTCCCAACAATCTGTTCAGGCTATTCAGGGGATCGATGTCTTTGTTGCGCTGTTGGTGAGGCAGGCATTCAAAGCAGTGAACAATGTCGTTGAGGATGGGTTGAGCCCCTGTCACGCATCTCCATCGATGCCCCTGAGCCATTGTTGGAAAGGCCACATTCTCATGGTGGGGGCTGGTTTCTTCTTAACATGAACACTTGACTTGCCAAAATGTGGTAATGTTTACTGGGATGATAGTGATGGTGGTGATGATGAAAACAAAGGGGAAGATTGCAGTTAAAGTGTTTGTGATGTCGCTGCAGCTGCTTATAATTATAAATCATGATTATTATAATACTCAAGCACGTGTGCACTTGCATGAATCCGAGTGCGTGTGTGTGCACGCATATGAATGTGTGTATGTGTTGTGTGTAATATATGCATGTTATGCTGTTTGTGTATTTATGTCTGTTTATGTTTGCTTGTACGAGTGTGTATCTTGTGCGGCTGTATGAGTGCATGAGTGTGTGTGCATGATGGGGCAGTTGTGGAGAGAGTGGACAAGTTTCCTTCCTTGGCTAGTGTGTTTATTGACCAGCTCTGGTTTGGCAGCCGAGGTCTCACTCTGAATCAGTCGAGCGGCATTATCTTTTCATCAGCTGCGGAACGCTGTGTGAAAGCTACCTGGTCTGTTGCTCCACACAAAAGGTTTAGGTCTTCTCGGCCAAAGTTATGCCCTCCCTTCTCTATGCTTGCGAAACGTAGAGCCCTCTACAGGAACATCTGCGCTGGTTTGAAACATTTAGGCTTGCCTGCCTGTGATCCATCCTGGGTTTAACCAGACTGGATTGTGTGAGGAGTTCACAGATCCTGAAAAGAGATAGATGTTCCCCCATTAGTGAGCTACTCCATTATTCGGTAAGCGAGGCCCATGCAGTTTCTGTTTGGCCAGATAGAGGGGGATAAACATGTTCCGCATGGGCGAGAGAAGAAGATGGGCTGATGTGGAGGTGATTGGACTTGCCGATGACTGGTATCAGTGGTGTCAAGATCCGCCGCTGTGGAGGAGGTTCTTGAAGAATTCTGCGGGGGAGTTGGAGGCACTCGCCCTCCAACGACAGCGGAGGGCAGAGGAGCGATGCACATGGCAAATGGAGCGCCGGGCAGCTAAAGTGTAAAGAGTTGGCACAGCGGGGAGCACAGTTGGTGCATCTACCAGTCATCTCAGCCAACCCATGGCACCTGGGTCTATTCTGACCTTCTGCCAGCCCAGTTCCCTAAGTTCGATTCATGCTCACAGACAACATCAGCAGTGAATATCTGAAATGGTCCCAGGCCTCTTATGTCGACTCAGCCTAAAATTAGTACCTGGTGAAGTGTGTAAACAACAGCACTGGGGAGATGAAGACGGTCGGACGTGGTGCTGACCACACCTCCCCCTTGTCCACTACGCTGGCCTTCATACTGTTTCCCATTGTCTTTGTGGCTACATGGGGGATCTTTTGTGTGTGTATATATTTATCAGTTGTACAGATTGGAATGGTCTGTAATGGGACGGATCCACCAGTAATGAGATGGGATGGCTCTGCCAGAGAGAACTGATTAATTTGTCGCAGGAGGAGGCCTAGGCAGCTGCAGTTTGGACGTAGCGGACACTGCTCACGTTTGGCGCGGAATGCAGCGTCAGGCTCGCGCTCTGTCCCTGCTGGTGCTGCTGCTACACCCTGTCCCCACCCGCTCTGGGTCCCGCTGCCAGGCTGACTGAGCCACCCTAGAATAACCGGACTCCACGCGGCCGGGTCTTTAACAGCCAATAACATTGACTCGTGAAACACCCCTTGTGTGATATTTTTTTCTAGAGTCCACGAGGACCACACAGGCCATCATCGCCATTACATATATCAACAGCAATTTCCATATCCTCAAAGGGCATATTGTAGGCATGATGAATGTCAAAGGGGTCTGTCTGACTACAGCCTGTAACTTTAACTTATTGTAAGCAGATGGTTGGAGTCAAATTCACGCGAAACGTCATGGATACGGTGATTTTTGGTGAAGGGGGGGTGGCCTGATTTGTGCTGTCTTATGTATGTATGTGTAATGGTTCGACAGAGGCGCACACACTCGTATGGAGGCAACACTATGTATTTAACACAACTGCAATTCAACTATAACACACACACTATATATAAGGTGGTGACCACCGTCCTAATCTCGCTAACACTTGACCACTCGGGTACTACTCAACGTGGCCAAGCCAGGAGGGCTTCTGCTTGGCCACGACGACTTGAGGCTTCTCTCTGCAGTCTTCACGAGGCGTCTTCATCCCGGACACGAACAGCCCTGCGCTGCGTGCGGAGCCCGCTTATATGCGCCTCGGCTTGGCCGGCCACACCCAGGCCACGCCCACCTTCTCGAACCCTCGAGAAGGCTCTGCTCCTCATCCACGTGACCCCCAAGGTCCCCCTGGGGCCCCTGGCCCCCACCTTGATCCGGTCACGTGTCCGGTCGGGTTCACTCAGAGTGCCACAGCCTGACACGACCCCCGTAGCACTCGTCAACAGCCTCCACACTGCTCGACCCGGCAGTGACGTCATTCGTACCGACCCGACATAGCAGTGGCGTCATGTGTGTACAGACCCAACATGGTAGTGACGTCATATGTCACTACACATGTATGTATGCATGTATTTACGTACGTTCAACTTCTTTAGCACCGTACGTAGCCAACCGTGCTAATCTGGCCCGAGACTTAAATTTCTTTGAAGTACTGCCCAGATTTGCAACGAGGGTCTTCGTATTGCTGACGTAGTAAGAATCAACGTCACGCCTTCAGAGTATGTGGCTGCAATACATTTCCACATGATAAGCCACTTCGCTGAGTTATCATTTGTGGCCAGCTCACTTCTGAAAAGGAGCGACATAGCTCAGTGTGCCTTACCTGCCACTTGTGAATCTCAGGCTTTTATTGGTTACTCTCAAGCCACACTTTTCCGTCACGGTGAAATCAGACCTTTAAAGGGAATAGTGCACCGAATGGTGTACATTTTCTGTTTGGTCAATTGCCTTCAAATTATACGTAATTTGGTCTTCGCTTTGTTTTTGCCTTGTAGTTAAATTGTAGCCATGTCGACTCAATTAGTGGAGCCAGGTGGTCTTGTGTTGACTCGCATTTGGAAGGATGCGAGTTCAAATTCTAGTCATGGGTCAACTCAGTCTACACTCCACTGAGAGTCAGCAGAAGTCTTTATATGAATAGACTGGGCTCTGTCATGAGAATGTGGAATTTACACTACTGGCTTGGGGGCCACTGATTGAGATGGGTGGGATTCTGCCTTTCACTGAAGTCATCCTGATTAGTTGTAGTTTTTAGTTAATTCTTACTCCAAATGATGAATATTTTCACTTGGCTTGTCTTGCAGCAAGACGAGATTTGAGTAAATTCGTAGTTTTATTTTGTACTAACTTTACTACCCGGCTTCGCCCGGGACTTGGATTCACCACGCCTGGCCGCCTTTGTCTCCCCAGTGGCGATGTTCACACACCACACCAGTTGCTCATTTGAGGCTGAGTCGACCTAGGAGAGGCCCAGGACCAGTTCATATAATCGTCACAGGTGGTGGCCGTGAGCGGGAATCGAACTCAGGTGGCCAGGTTCGTAGTGCAGCGCGCTGACCACTACACTACAATGTGTTATGCTTCCACATGCGCGGGTCACATGACATATTTTACGTCACAGCTCACTTGCCGTGCAAAAAAAATAAATGCATTATTGAGCTCCCCCCCCCAAAAAAAAACACACAAAAGTGTATTTTAATAATGTTTGCATGGTGTACAGTCTGGAAAGTACCCACATGGCAAATTTCAAGTTTTTTGCATGTCGGGAAGTACGCTAAACATTTTGAACAGACACACATTTTCACAACTTTGCCTTTTATATATATGGAGATTAACTCCATCCCTTAAATTTATTTGATAATGGAAATTGTCATCGTGGCCGTTTAAGTCCAACTGATATCATAGCTGTGTGTATTGCATCTCGATCTAATCCTAATTATGGCTGAAGGGATAGCTTTTCTAAATTATGTTCTATCATATGGTTGACCTGTTATGAACCACATTTTAGAGAGCTTATAGTGTTAGCTAACAGAAGTCTGTTGCATTCACTCCAAATTTACTTTCATAGCATCGTGATAAGATGCCCTCCCAACTGGCGGCATTCCAAGATGTTATATTTTAACGTCTTGGCAGGGTAGTCCTGTACAGATAACCCTTTTAATGAAATCAAGAGGATGTCATAACCACTGCTTTGAAACGTAGGTTTCCGAAGCCAATACAATGATCCATATTTGTTTTTGGGTGAGGTCACATCGTAGTTTTATGCGAAATGTCTTGTCATTAACCCTCCTACACCTGACTAGATTATCACTTTTATACAACGATATTATGTATACATGCCAATATGTTAATCAAATTCTGACCAAGAAAGCTCTTCAACCAGTGCCTTCAAAGCACTCAATTCCCAAGTTTACCACCTGATTTAGCTAAAAGCAGTTGGAGAGAAGCATCGCCGTCCCACGTTGATGTTGAACTCAGTCTTGAGAAGTCTCAAGCCACCGGTGAGGAGGATTATCGCTCAGAATCTGATGGGCACATTGGCCATGTGTAAATAATAATTGTGTGAACATGACAACCGTGTCGGAGGGTGAGGGCTAAAGATGAAAATGTTGAAATAAAACTATCACGTGGCCAAACCCAGAAACAAATATGGATCGGAGCCAATGCTGTTAGTGCCACTACACCTTGCCATTGCTTTCTTCTATCCACCAGATCCCTCAGCTGCTGCACAGTATGTACCTGACCTTCGTCGCTTGTGTTTATAGTATCGCACCACCTGGCTTGAGGGCTTCTCTTTGGTCGCTATCTCATGGGTGGCCACCCCAATGCCTTTTGGGTGCCATGCCTTTGCCAGCCTCAGTAACATGCCTTCCTACATGCTGCACATTTGCATCAGCCATCACAACCTGCTCTTACTTATCAAGTCCACAATGCTTTGTTGCCACGTTGTCTTCCATACTTCCAAGTGGATGACCGATGAAATCTGTAGCATCCCTCACATGGAAGATCCTTATCGTAGGAGATGGGCACTGTCATGGGTAAGAGATTAAAGTTGGTGGCTATAGGAGCTCTAAGCCTATGGTCGTGGGATCACGAATGTAAATCTCCCAAAACAGATGAGCGTTGAGCAGCCCAAAGACACCCTTGACAGGTTAGTGGCACCCTGGGTAATTCTAGTATTACCAGAGACAGGTGACCTCCGAGATGACACTAACATCCACAGAGACTGGAAGAGAAGTACCTCCTGTTCATTATCTGACCACCACAGCGAAAGACCACTTCATTGAGATGCGCAATCCGTGACAGTATAATTGGGCATACAGTCTAAACAAGAGCTCACTGCCTTCTTGAGCAATGAAGATATGGAAAGTGGCAGGGAAGCAAGTAAAATCCATCCCGCTGCATGGGAAATGTGATTCTGACTGCAGATGCAGCCAGTTCGTTTCCCGGTGTTTTGCGACCACCACCCTCCCACCTTGGCGCTGGAATTCTTGTTGCTAGATGATGTCCGAGATGTGGTGTACGTGTGACATGTGTGCAGTGACTCACTGGTGCTTGCGTTACCGGCTATTTGCGGAATTTCACTGACGCACCTGGTGCTCCTGCTGTGAAGCAGCCTCCTCTCCCTTCCCCCTCACCCCCCCACCCCACGGCTGAGATCTCTTTGCAAAGCCTTCATAGCACCATAGCGTGGGCAGGTGGAACTGCGTGTGAAAAATGTGAAGAATGTTCATGCATTTCAGAGTTACTATGAAAATCATGTGCTGGGCTGCAGCTGGCATTCATGTACGCACGAACATTGCGCGCTCATTGTGCAAGCGGCAAGGTCTGCACTCTGCTGCGTTTCACCGAGTTTCTGTTTGACTCCTGTTGGGGTTTGACTTTCATGTCAAAGTTAACCTATTGCCTCTTAACTGAACCTTCATCCTTTACTGTGCCATGACTCCTGCTAGATCTTGGCCATTTTCAATCACCTCTGATGACAACTATTTTGTCTGCATAAAGCAATGTTACCGAACAAGGTAGGTTGCTGAAGCAGCGCGTGTCACTGGGTCTGGAAGCCCGGCGTCCCTTGTGGGCATTGCACATGCCGTTTGTGTGCGGTGTAAATGTGACCCCCCGTATCCACTCTTGTCCCGTGTGGTGGGCGCTCTCTTCCAGGTATAACATAACGACGGGGGTATATCCCTTTGAAGGGGACAACATCTACAAGCTCTTTGAGAACATCGGCAAGGGCGAGTACACAGTCCCTGAGGAGTGCGGCACTTTATTAACAGAGCTTCTGAAAGGTGAGACGATGCATTTACTTGTAAAAAACGATAACACACACGCACGCTCTTGCTTGCACCAGGAGTGTGCACACTCAGCAACGCGCATATCCAGACGCTACTGCACACCTGACCGCTGAGTTAAGAAAATTCAGTTGCTTGCAACTGAATCGCGTATGTGTCGACTTTCATGCAACCGGTTGCGGGGAGCAGTCGAGCAACCGGTGGCTGCTCACAGTCGAAATAGACTTGGATTTAAAGCGGTGATCCGTTCAGCGATTTGCAGCGACGTATCACATTGCGTGCTGCACGTTTTTGAACACATTGGTCATTACAATCCTGATGTGGGTGGGGAGGTGGAGCTAATCAGGAGATGGGCTATGCTTTAAAGTGCATGGCCAGACATGTTCTTGTGGCCTAACTACTCGCCCAGATGTGGACAAAGCAGTTGCAGACGATGATCTAAGTTGTGTAATTTTGAGAGCAACTTGGTTGCACAACCGATAGCTCGGGTGTGGAGCTGGCGTGAGAGCAACTGCACGAGCGCCGCTCTGCGCTCTGAAACAGTGGTCACGTCACCTCGCTTTCAGAGCCAAGCTAGGTGCTCATCGAGACACGGGCTAGGCTTAATGACGGTTCATCTGATTGATCAAGTTATAAGTTACCGTAGGATAGCTGATCCTTGCAGTAAATGCACTCCCCACCGTGCTGGTTCATTGCAGTTTTTGAGCCGCCGCTGTCATCATTTGCGTGGTTAATTTAATAATTAAATTCTGCTTGTGTGGCTGCCTGCATGCTCATTATTCTGCATCATGCTGCCACCCTATTGGTCTCTTAGTTAATCTTAACAATTAGCAATCCCGTTAGGGCCACGCAGCATGATGCAGAGATAATTTTGGGGCTGGTTCTATGTTAAGATTAACTAAGTGACCAGATGAGGTTGACATGGACCGAGAAAAAATTATGCTTTGTGCCGCCACCACCGGACACGGCCAATGCGTAAGATGTGCCACGTAAACAAAACGTGCCAATTAGTTACTACTTTAGCACACCGGTGTGTTGAAGAGTAAACCTACCACATTTACAATTAGATTACAATAGAACTCTTCTTAACGACGAATCGATTAACGACAGCCTCAATAGAGCCCAATGTGTTCAATTAGCGACCATTCCCCTGTTAAAGACGGGCTGTTGTTCTAGGTACAGTAAATATTAATTAAGGCATTGATTAACCACGTTTCTTTTTAATATTATGTGTTTATAATATTGTTAGTATCTTTATGTATTGATATCCGTTGTTTAAATATGATAAAGTACGTTTTTTGGGTGAAACAAGGTAACTTGGGATGCTTTCGTAACGAATTAGGCCTTTGACATGTATTTCCTATACTCCCTGAATGACCAAATCACGTAACGACCAATTTCGTGGAACCTATTACCGTAGTGGAGAGGGGTTTTACTGTACGACATTTTGCTGGTGATTACAACCAGTTTCATTAAGCACTTGGCCAGAATTGTGAAGAAGTCTTCCTGTTTTTAAGGTCTGAAATCAAGTAAGGTGATGTCATCACCGTGAGCCCATCAGGTGCGAAGACCGCAGGGGGGTTAATTTAGTCACATACATTACAATGGTTAATCTGTGAATATTCAGTCCCTTTCCATCGGTATGCTCGTCAGGCTATTCCTCTAATCATGAGCAGAGTTGTATCAGGGTGCATCAAGTTGAGAATAGGGCATGTTCGTTTCATGCCTTCACCACTGTTTCCATTGTTAATGACACTTGTGTTTTTAGGATCTGCGCTGATCCTTATCGGTGTCTGACCTCACTCTTCCCCTCCGCTGCTGCATGTGGTTCCTCGTTTATGGAGCGAGGGAGTAACAACTTCTGTTTTTTTCCTCTACCCTAAAAATCGGCTTTGCTAATAAGTAGTGAGGCTCATGGAAAGTGGGTGCTGGAAGTAAGGTGGCAAGGGGGGGGCACTAAAACGATCTACATCACATTCCTCGGTCCTCATGGGAATTGTTAATGTTAAGATGTAATAGGTGACCAGTAGCCGGTGGCATGGACGCAGAGAAACAAGTTTTACTAAAATACGAAACCTTATTTATACGCATTTTACGTTGTAAAACTGCAATTATTAAAATACTACTTTTTAGCCTTGACACACCACGGGAAGAGCAGTTGTGTCAATGATATGTTGATGTTGGGGATGAACGAGTGATGATGAAAGAGGAGGGAAGAGAGGAATAGAGATAGGAGTGAGAAGTGAGCTGCGTGGAGTGGCGTCTGTTCCCACGGGGCGGTGGGAAGAGGGGGCAGGGATTCAGAGTGAGGGTGACCACACAGGAGTCACGTGATTTACGGGATGGTTGAGATGATTTATATATGCAGGCTTACGTTCAGCAATAGCAGAACTTTAAAATATGATCTACTTTTATTGTCAGTACAGCATTGAACAAAACAATACAACTATAATGCCAAAATTCATTGCCAAACTAAACTAAGCTTTTTTTGGTAAAGTCACGTAGAAGGGAAGTAATAAAATAATAAAAATAAAACATAATAAAATAAAATAATTCTCACGACGTTTCGGCTACAACGCAAGCAGCCTTCTTCAGGTGAAGAATGAGACACTACCAAGCTAGGAGCTTATATATAAGCTGGGTTGGAGGTGGAAGAGCGCCTTAACAAAAAGAATGTGCATATGAAGAGGAATTTAGCATATTCATGGGAAATGCGTAGGAGGTGGGTGGGGGGGTTTCATAGTCATATTATGCCCATGCATTATGCAGGATCAACAGCACCAAGGGGGGGTGCAGGGAGTAGCATTAACAAAGGAAAGGAATGTTAATAGTATGTAGCTGCAGTTACTAAACAACCACGTAGAAAACTAAAGTATAAACTACGTAAAAAACTAAAGTATAAACTGCATAGCACCATCAGTATACTTACTATACTCTACAATAAGCTGAGTTACTAACAGAAAGTAATACATTACAATTCTACGTCGTAAAAATTATATAATATGCTTCCATCTAAACTTTATTCTCTTACATCACACGAGCATATACCGTACTATATACTGCCATAGATAAACCCAACATTAAATTATATACTGTATTGCTATAAACCACCCTATACCTTATACATTTTAATATAACACTATGTATTATTCTACTCACCCTAATGTGTATCACACTGCTATATGTTTACTATACAATTACGATACTATATATTACTTTGTACATTGTATTAAGCATATAAATGTTATACTATTTGTTATTATACGCTGTACCATTGACCGTCGTGTCAATGGGTGAGTCGTGGGGGGAAAACTTGCAGCGGAGCAAAGAATCCATTCCCTGCGGAGAATACAATGCCAGTGAGTGGAACGCGGTCTGAAAGTCACCGTAAACGTGAACACTATCAGTTAAGATCCGAAATGGTTTATTACATCCTTCCAATGATCGCTAAGCCAGAATCCATCTTCTCGGTTAAAATTGTCTCTGTGTTTGTATATGTGGATCGCCTCATGAACGAATCTCTCATGATAGCCAGATGGCTTGCAGAGAACCTCTGTCTTGGAGAAGTCAATGTCATGTGAGCCCACTGAGTTGTAACAGTGATCTGCCACGGCTGAGGTGTTTGTCCTACCGTGTTTCAGGTCTGCTTTATGTTCACGGATGCGGTCCGAGACATGTCGTTTGGTTTCCCCAATGTAACTGCTACCACAGAGGCAACTTAGTTTGTAGACGCCAGGGTACTGTATGTCTGGAACCACATCTTTTACAGACGGTACCAGATCACGGATTTTATGTACTGTGTTGAATCAGACCTGGATCTTGTGTTTAATCAGGATTTTGGAGATCTTTTTTTTTTTTTGACCCCAGCAATGTAGGGTAAGGTGATGGTCTTGAAAGGCTCCTCAACAGGATCCTTCTTGATGGTTGGAGTGATGGCTTTGCGGATTGTGTAGTCGGAGTAACCATTAGCCTTAAGAGCTTGGCGTACGTGTTTGAGTTCACTGGCAATGTGTTCCTGGTCGGAGATCCATTGGGCTCTATGATATAGAGTCTTGATGAGGGAATTCTTCTGGGATGGATGGTGGTGGGAATCCGGTTTTAGGTAAGCATCCGTATGGGTGGCTTTCCTGTAGACAGAGTGGCTCATTGAACCATCCGGTCTCCTTTTGATTAGGACATCCAAAAAGGGTAGCTTGCCATCTTTTTCGACTTCCATGGTGAATCTGATGGCTGGGTGTATGGAATTGATGTGGTCGAGAAACTGGTCTAGAGTAGGCCTGCCATGTGGCCAGATGACAAAAGTGTCGTCTACGTACCTCTTCCATAAGGTCGGGCGTAGAGTGGCAGTCTGGATGGCGTCAGTCTCAAATTTCTACATGAAGATGTTGGCTACAACCGAAGATAGGGGGGAGCCCATTGGGGTGCCCTCAGTTTGCTTGTAAAAAGTTCCATTCCAGGTGAAGTATGTATTGGTTAAGCAGTGTCTCACCAGGGGGGGGTACCCCAGCATTCAGTCCTTGATGAACCAAGTCTTCAATGATTGCGATGGTGTCAGGTACAGGAACCTTGGTGAATAAGGAAACCACATCAAAACTATGGCAGTATATAGTACGGTGTATGCTCGTGTGATGTAAGAGAATAAAGTTTAGATGGAAGCATATTATATAATTTTTACGACGTAGAATTGTAATGTATTACTTTCTGTTAGTAACTCAGCTTATTGTAGAGTATAGTAAGTATACTGATGGTGCTATGCAGTTTATACTTTAGTTTTTTATGTAGTTTATACTTTAGTTTTCTACGTGGTTGTTTAGTAACTGCAGCTACATACTATTAACATTCCTTTCCTTTGTTAATGCTACTCCCTGCACCCCCCCTTGGTGCTGTTGATCCTGCATAATGCATGGGCATAATATGACTATGAAACCCCCCCACCCACCTCCTACGCATTTCCCATGAATATGCTAAATTCCTCTTCATATGCACATTCTTTTTGTTAAGGCGCTCTTCCACCTCCAACCCAGCTTATATATAAGCTCCTAGCTTGGTAGTGTCTCATTCTTCACCTGAAGACTGCTGCTTGCGTTGTAGCCGAAACGTCGTGAGAATTATTTTATTTTATTATGTTTTATTTTTATTATTTTATTACTTCCCTTCTACGTGACTTTACCGAAAGAACCAAGAAGATGAATCCCTGCAGTCACGAAAGCTTTAAATCGAAATTTAAGCTATTTTTATTTTACCAGGTAAGGCCAACTGAGTTATATAGCTCGTTTTTAGAAGCCAAATACACTAAATGTCTGTTATAAATGTGGAGGGAAAAACCGAACGCCCTGCAAAAAAATTCACACGACCACGGGGAGGACACGCAAACTCCAAATATACAGCATGCATCAGGGTCGGGATTGAACCCACGACCTCCTGTATACCAGGCGAGGTAGTTAATATCTTGCCACTGTTGTGCCCCAGTTACCAATTACAAAATTATTGGTAACATATCTTGCTGATTGTCACGTCATGAAAATTTATATTGTATTGTGAAAATTAATGTCATGGCAACCATAAAGGATTCCTTTTCCTGGCTTCATAGTTTTTCCGTTTTTATTGGCTGGCTTGCAAGGCTGTTCTGCGCCGACACAGCATTCAGAATTAAAATTTAATTCCCCCTCGAATTGCGGTGCAAATGGAATAGGGTGAAAGTACCTGCCGTTGGTGACAAATAATAATAATGATGTCGCAATTAAGAAATAAATGAACCCCTGTGTTGATGCAAACGCTGCGGGGTTGCTGGCAGAACGCGGCGAGCGCTCAGCAGACAGCGGACATTGGCGGCTGCAGATCCTGGCGGTTGCGCACGAGACGACGCTGCCTTTTTTTGCCCTGTCCCCCGTGTGCCGCGTGTGCTTCAGCACGCCCATTGCCGTCATCGCTTAATCGGACAAAACGCCTCTTCACACACAAAAAAAACCCTCGCTCGCACGTCACTGCTGCGGCATTGCAGCAGGCGTTCTTTGAATGAAAGTGCTTTCAAATGAACCTTGAACAGCTTCGGGGTTTGTTTCCTAATTTTGGTTATTCTAGGCATCGGCACCCCATGCGCCCTGTTTGGTTTTCTCCTGCAGGGAGGTAAAGTGTCGGATTTATTTCTTTAGTTTTGCGTTTAATTCTCGGCACCCCCGATGGCCCGCACAACCACAAGACCCAGGGCGATAATCTTAGTTGTAAAATGGAAAGCTTATGGACTACTGCCCAGGACCACCAACATTTGAAATACAACTCATTATTTTGTGATGCTGCTGCTGCGCTGGCAGTGGTGCACAAGTACAATTACCACGACAATGCAACACTTTCGTCAATAACACTGTAGCCTTAAAAAATATATATATACATATGATTTGCGACATTTTGGACAATGTATTAATGGTTCTTACGGTAAAGTCACGTAGAATGGTGTAGACCTACTACATTAACATTAGCTGCCCAGCCCATCTCTAAACCTTTATAAACAGCTTGCCTTCGGAGGCTAACTTCCCTGTTGCTGATGACGACCTCTTGTGTTGAAATCAAAACGTCGTGATATTTTTAATCACTTTATCATTATTATGTTTCTATCTATGTGACTTTACCGAAAGAACCATCGAATATTAATTCCTGCAGTCACAAAAGTTTTAAGTACAAATTTTGGATAATTGTGGTCGCAGACTCGCTGGCGCGCGTTTGAAGCTTCGATAAAAAATTCGGAAGAATTAAAAGTCACAGCTAAATCACTTTGCCCCACACTGCCATTGGGCCCTCTTGTGACGTCACAGCCGAGCCTTCATTCGCCAGGTGTGAGCCCAGCATCCTAGGCTTGGTTACGACGTGCGGTGCATGCTGTGAGCTGCTGCAGCTTTAGTCGATGGAGCCCCGGCACAAGGAGGGGGAAGTTGAAACCAGGAATGGTATCACTCCATTGTATAACTCAGGGCTGAGATCTGAGAGATGAATCGGAGTCAGGTTTAACACATCGGTTTTCACATTATTGTGATCGATAGTTGATTTTTGGGTTGTGTCAAATATATGTCGTTAAGACCTTCCACCGCCCAAAACACAGCCACAATATGATTTGAGCTCACTCAGTGGTAAGTTAAAGGACAATTCTCTGAATATAATTTGGAAGTTAGATATCATGCCTCTCTTGTAACTACATCAAGCATAATCAGGACAAGATTCACAATGTAAGAATAATATTCAGGAAGTTATTCTGACTTCCTGGATTTCCTGATCTTGTTTTGAAGGTACTTGGCTTGGTTTCAAGTGAAACGTCGCATCTAATTGCTAAAGTTGGCTGTGAGATTTGATCAATTTACCGATGAGCTGACACAACAATAACTGGCGCATTGTTCATGCTAAGATGAGTGACGATTTAATTTGTCTGGTTATTTTGGGTGGTGAAGGGTCTTAATGGCACAAATTTGGCCGGATCATTGTGGCCTAACCCAGAAAATAATAACGAGTCAGATTTATTGGTTCTATCATAATGTATGTATGCTGAACTTCTTTTGCACCATACATCACCAACCGTGCTAATCAGAGGTGAAAAAGCAATTTCGCAGGCGGTAGTTTTTTTATGGTTGCATCTTACTTTAGGCCACAGAGAGCCTAGCAGGAGGGCTAACAACGTAGGCCTGTCTATACTGACACACGCTTGTGTGTATTTTTGGTAAACATAAATTTGTGTCTTTAAAGCTTGGCTGAAGGGATGATGGCTTTTTAAAGCATCATTAGTCATCGCCGTCCACTTTGGAGAACTTGAGACTGTAACTGATGAACCGCGTTCTTTTAAGCTCTTTGAAAATGAATATTTAGCTTGATGGATTTAAAGTTTATAAAACATGTTTATCTCAAACAAAAACGTGGGTGCACTACATCATAAAAAAAAATCGTAGGTTTTTGTTCATGCATACAAAAGCAGTTTGTAAAAAAAAAATATTCAAGTAATGTTATGAGTATATCAAGATGAAGGGCTGTTGATAAAAATGATTTATGAAAGGTGTTCGGCATATTATTTACTTGATACACTTCAAAGTAAAAGGTAATCTTTGTCATAGGACTTCTGGGATAATGGAAATGTGATCACTAAAGCACAGGTTCTGGCATTTAAATTAGAGAAATAAATGCCTCAGGTGCCAGTCCCTAAGTGCAGTTGTAGTTTATGAATAAATAAATAAATAATGCTCTTTCCAGAAAGCCCTGGAACGGGCAGTCAGAGACAGCAGAGGAGAGAATCGTTTGCCTGGGTGGCTTAGGGAGTTCGTAATGCATTTGTTTTGGCACTGAGCCAGCACTGCTGAGTTCCTGGAATCCAAAGCAGTGTGCGACCAGGCCGGCACATGGCCAGAGCTGCGCCCTAGGCTCAGGCCGATGCGTGACCAGGCCGGTGTGTGACCAGGCCGGTGTGTGACCAGGCCGGTGTGTGACCAGGCCGGTGTGTGACCAGGCCGGTGTGTGACCAGGCCGTTGTGTGACCAGGCCATTGTGTGACCAGGCCGGTGTGTGACCAGGCCGGTGTGTGACCAGGCCGGTGTGTGACCAGGCCGGTGTGTGACCAGGCCGTTGCGTGACCAGGCCGTTGTGTGACCAAGCCGGTATGTGACCCGGCCGTTGCGTGACCAGGCCGGTGCGTGATCAGGCCGTTGTGTGACCAGGCCGTTGTGTGACCAAGCCGTTGTGTGACCAGGCCGTTGTGTGACCAGGCCGTTGCGTGACCAGGCCGGTGCATGACCAGGCCGTTGCGTGACCAGGCCGTTGCGTGACCAGGCCGTTGCGTGACCAGGCCGGTGCGTGACCAGGCCGTTGCGTGACCAGGCCGTTGTGTGACCAGGCCGGTGTGTGATCAGGCCGTTGCGTGACCAGGCCGGTGCGTGACCAGGCCGGTGCGTGACCAGGCCGTTGTGTGACCAGGCCGGTGCGTGACCAGGCCGGTGCGTGACCAGGCCGGTGCGTGACCAGGCCGGTGCGTGACCAGGCCGGTGCGTGACCAGGCCGTTGTGTGACCAGGCCGGTGTGTGACCAGGCCGTTGCGTGACCAGGCCGGTGCGTGACCAGGCCGTTGCGTGACCAGGCCGTTGTGTGACCAGGCCGGTGCGTGACCAGGCCGGTGCGTGACCAGGCCGGTGCGTGACCAGGCCGTTGTGTGACCAGGCCGGTGTGTGACTAGGCCGGTGCGTGACCAGGCCGGTGCGTGACCAGGCTGGCACGCAACCTCAGGTCGGTCCGCAGGCTCAGGCCGGCGCAGAAGCTCAGGCCTGCGCACAGGCCCAGACCGGCATGCGACAAGGCCAACGAGCAACTAAAGCAGGCTCCCAAGTGTAGCAAATTGATGATCTCATTTGGGTCACCGGTGACAGTATAACATAAATGTAACTTTGATGGAAAAATAAATCTCAATCGGATTTTTTTTTCCATTGCCATGAAGACGAGTTATACAGACCTACATTGATCCATTTACGCTGGGTGTGTCTGGAGTTTAAAGGTTGTGGCAAGAAATGCTGAAAGTTCTTGGGGCAAATGAGGAGGTAGTATATGGGAAGCTCTTGAGAGGAATAAAATCTTAGCGCTCAGCTGTTATTCATGTAATTTGGATGGAATTATCATTTGGGTGGCAAGACGGCACAGTGTAACACTTGAGCTTCATAGGAATAGGTGCTTGGATTCGATGCCTGACTCGGGCACCTTTGTGACGTTTGTATGTTCTCCCCTGCTCTGCATGGGGTTTCCCCTGGGTTTTACGGTTTCCTCACATAGCTAAAAACAAGCACACACTCGTTTTGGATAAATATTCCAATTTGAATTTGTAAAAAATGGTAGTATATACCGCAGTTTCCACTTGAATGTTGGACATATACAGCCGCAGGGTCTTGCAGATGGACAAAAGGGAGCGATGGATTGGGGTGATGGCATCAGTTGGCATTATTCGCGATTATCTTGTGACCTCTTTTTTATAGTTGGTATTTCAACTTAACGTGAGCCCGCCCGTTACAAAGCTCCAATCACAGAACAAGAAGGGGTGGAGGAGTGGGAGGCATAAATCCCGCCAGCAAAAGGCCCGAAATCGGGCGCGGCAGGGTTTGGTGAAGAGAGGTCGGATTGGGGCTCACTGCCCCACCCAGGTGGGGAGCCTCGAGCATGGAAGTGAACGTTTATATGGGGTGGGCAGGGTGGAAATAAGGGGGAAGATAACTGATATAAAATGGAAGGAGGGTGGGGAAGGGGATAGGATGGGGGGTTGGAGGGGGATTGTGACCTCTTGTTACAATGACAAATTGGTTTACCGCACTGAGTCTTCACAGCTCGTGTTCAGGACAGTCCCGCTTGTTGGGATTGTTTGGCCACATGCTACTGGAGTAGTTCGTGGAGTAGTTTCACCTTGGCAATCGGAAATAACCCAACACTTACGACGCTCGTACTCCCTGTGTGCAGCACGTTGACTGCTCTTGCTGTGCCTGTCTTTCAGGGTTGCTGGAGTACGACCCTGTCAAGAGGTTTTCAATACAGCAAATCCGACAGCACCAGTAAGTTATTTGTGCTCCCTGAACACACATGCACCGTGCACAGATTAGCAGTAATCGTCTGCTGCGTTCATAATGATCAACTCTCATGCATACCACGTTTAATCCCTAACTCGCTCTGTGTGGCACTGAGACGAGGTGCCTGGAATCAAGTTCAAGTTTATTTTGTTTAATCAGGTAAGGGCTCAAGAGGCCAGGATGAGTGATCTGCGGTATAAGTCTGCGGCGATGATTGCTATGTATAGTCCCAATTGAATAATGAGAAGCTCGGTTTTATAATAAGATGATTTCAAAATTTGGGTGGGGGTTGAATCAGTTTGATGAAATTACTGGAAAATAAACAGGGATTGCTCTGTGTATAGATTAGTGACTGCCATAAGAATGTGGAATTGCCAGATTAGCCTAGAACCACCAACAGAGAAAAAAATGCTTGTTGAAATATTTGACAGATTGATTTTTCCTTTGAGAGAAAGTCCGAGAATACATTTAACATAAAGGTCTGGGCAATGACCATCCAGAGCTGAGCAGGACTGCAAACAATTGTGTTGCAGGACTGAAAACATTGTTTGATTGGTAGATTTTTGTGTATATTTTTTAAATAAATGTTATTTTATATTCGTGACGTGCCGACTTGCCCCGAGAGTGCTGCACCATTTGCATTGATGCGGCAGATTTTCATTCCCCCTTCATTCGTCAAAAGAGTCTGTTGCCCTTTAACGTCTCATGTTTTCATAACGCGAATTGGATGTAATGCGATGAATGTATTGAGGAACACATTTTTTCAAGCGGGGATGCGAATTTAATATAACGTGGTTGAGTGAGCGTGACTATGTCGCGCGAGTAGGAATAAGCGGCTGTCCGGATGCCTTGGCCTAGCATCACACAAGAGGCACTGGGATGCTGCTGGATGATTCTAGATGTTAACGATTGCATTGCAAAGCACCCTGGAAAGGTCACTATATACATCCGAAATAGAATAGAATCACGGATTGTGCTTTTCCCTAGATTATATGTTTATGATAACGCGATTTTTCCATAACACTATGTTCTTCAGGAACATACCTACCGCGTTATAGGAGAACAGGAAGTAGAATAAATGCAATATGCCAACGTTTTTGGTAATGTCCCTTCATATTAGTAACATCATGTCTGCTTATCTCTGTGATGAACAAGGTCTGTTGCCCGAAACGTCACCGGTCACATTTTTATTTCCTTTTAGAGCAGCGAGTTGTTATTTGTGTTTGTGTACCACTGCCAACACAGTCACGATTTTAGTTTTTCTTCATTCCCCTGACATGCCTGAAGACATCGCATGCCGCTGTGTTTGCGGAGACCACATGCAATCCCGCACCCCCATCGTAATTCATTCAAAAAGTATCGGCCACCGCTCGGCAGCACGACGTCTTTGCCGGCGAGCGCGCGTTGCTAAATAAATGAGTAGTTGATGGCTCCAAGTGAAAGCAGGAGCTCCAGGTCAGTGGTACGTTTTAAAATTGTATCGCCTCTCTCTCTCGAGGGGAGGGAGGAGGGGGTCAGATGTTGCGTGTTTTTGCCAGGTTTATGAAAGTGATTGCGTTCCGCTTTGAGCTGCCGTGATCGGCGCTCGCCAGCCGCTCTTCTTCCTTGTATATCCAACAGTTGGCGCAAGCACCCAGGATATTTAAACTACGACGTTTCGACCGCTTGCGTTGCGATCGAAACGTAGTTTTTTTTGTTATGTTTTGTTATTTTCTTTGAACCTATCTACGTGACTTTACCGAAAGACCAAAGAATATTGGTGAGGAATATTTGACCTGGTCCTGGGCCTTCCCTAGGTCGACTCAGCTTTAAATGAATACCTGGCGTGGTGTTGTAATCATCTGCATTGGGGAGACAATTTGACTGAGCGTG